>NC_051862.1:187736013-188336013 GCF_015732765.1 Culex quinquefasciatus | reverse complement strand
GATTCAGGGCTATTTCTATTACCAACTTTGTATCACCTGAAATTCCAAAGATTTGTTTTTTTGAAATATTTTTATATGTTTTAGATGACCAAAAAAGTCATATTTTGTGCCACAGAGAAGTATGGGCACAACATTTTCCACTGAGATAGTAATTTTTGAAAGAATATACATATTTAATTCTTGCAAAAAATGGCTTAAGAATGTGGTATTTTTTTCAGTGTAGACACTTTTTAAATAAAAAATAAATAAAAAACATATAAATATTGAAATAACAAGCCGTAGTTTCAGCATTTTCATGGAAAAGGTGTTTTAAAATGCATTCTACACTAGTTCAGTTGCATTTCAATCATTAATTTTCAAAAAATGAAAGATTTTACAAAATCAAAAATTTTAGCGGTAAAAAAACTTTTAAACATCGAAAATTTTCAAAAACTCAAAATATTTTTAAATCAACTCAAACATGCTAAAAGAGCAATTCCATGTCAAATAGGGAAACGGTTGTACCTGACCCTCTCCGATTTCAATGAAACTTTGTAGACATGTTATCCTAGACATATAAAAGCCAGCAAAAAAATACACTGAAAGAAAAAAACACGCCACTTTTATAAGATTTTTTGATTTTTATGTTTAAAAGTCAAATTTGAAGGTGAGCCCACGATTTTTTTTCGTTCAAAATTTTTGTGTTTTTACAGTCGAGTAACGGAAAATGGAAGAATTTTTAAAAAAAATTTAGTGTTTTTTTCGATGAAAAATACGTTTTTTCGGAATTCTGAGTACGCCATCAAATCGGGCGTCTAATTTTACATAAAAGTCCCTTTGACACCAAATTTCTATCTCATCACCGTTTCAGGCTGCAAATTATTGAAAAACACCTCTTTTTTCACATGTTCAAAAATGGAAGGGGTCGTACCGCCCCTCCGTCACGAGATATCGAAAAACGGACCTCGGATTCGTGATCAGGGACAAAAGTTACCCCTTAGGACAAAGTTTCACGCAAATCGAAGAGGGGTCAGGGCAACTTTTCCCGATTTCGTGTGAGTTGGTAGAGAATTACCCATTGACCATTGTCCTAAGTCGAATCCTTGTGATGTTACAGCGGTTTAAAAAAAAAATGTTGAAAAAATAGGTTTTTTATGGTTTTTGGCAATTTCTATGTGACAGAATTGATTTTTCAGTCTCGAAAGTATTTAGAAAGAATAAGGCGTAGGTTTTGAGATAAAATCTTTTTTTTTTAAACTGTCCAATAAACCAAACTTCCAGTTTTTGCATTTTGGGTGTTTTTGAAACCTCCTTGAGTCAGGGTTGTTAAAAAACACCCTCAAAGCAAAAACAGAAAATTTGGTTTAATGGACCTTAAAAAAATCTCCAGAACTTAATTTTTCGATGTAAAATCAAATTTGAAATCAACAACAGCCAAGCAACAGCCCAAGATATCAACATTTTACTAAAGTACTGTTAGTAAAATGTTGATATCTTGGGCTGTTGCTTGGATTGACAAGGTCAACAAATTTCTAGAAGACAAACAGTTCTCAAAAATGTTCCTACAAAGTTAAATTTTCAAAAATAGCCTGATTGTGAATCAACCTAATTTTTAATTAAGTCAAGCCATTTTTCGTAAAATCCATTTTTACTTATTTTGCAATCTGGACCACTGTATGATGCAAAATGTATTATTTGGTTATAGAGTAGCCTCCTCTAAAGTTATAGTCAAATGAATAAAAAATACAAATGAAATTTATTTCCGATTGTCGTGAACAATTATGTTAATTTTTTTTTGGAATAAATCAAAAATGTTGGATCTGAAGTGCGGATATGTTTTAAAACAAACCAAACACTACAATTGATACAAATTTGATCACGCTCCCGAAGCTGGCTCATGACGAAATGGTGCTGATTAATTACAACCTTCTCTCCGGACAGAACCAAAAATATTTGACGCTTTCCGGCAGCAATGATAGTCGCTAAATGGTTGTACAGATCGTGTCTGACAGTTTAGCAAATTGGGCCTAAAATTGACGATTTTGCTTGAGCTTTTCATTAGCGCGAAATGACGAAGACTCGAGTGGAATTATTTTTTCTACTTATTTTGAGCAAATTGAATGACAAGTGAGTACTGCTGAACTCACGTAAGCTGACCTGAACTTGGTGAATATTAGTAAACAAACCGGATTGCTTTCAAATCCAACCCACGCGACTCCGATTCCGCAATCCGATCGCCTTGCCCATACCTTTCAAATCACGTGTTTACGTCCGAAAGGTGCTGCTGCATTCCAGTGGAATCGAATTTCCAGTCTGGATAAATCGGTCAAATTTGCACTCCCATTTTGTCACCGCTCGAGTATGAATCAAAGCTATTTTTATCCTACCCTTGGGTCTTACGCTTTGTTGTTCATTTCATGAGAAGAGGGTTGACATTGACAAAAGGGAGAGATTTATAGTCCCTTGGGAAGGACGTGACGTTTTACTTGACTTGACGCGTAAGCGACTTGGTGACGAATCGCTGGATCTCAAGCTTTTAAAACGAACCTTTCGTTCAGTGATTCCAAAGGTCAGCAAATCCAGTTCCCCATAAGGTTTTATTATATAAAATTGTATTACAATAAAACCCTCATCAGCACTTCCGTAAAGTGCAAACGTGACACAGAATCCTCCTGCCATCATCAATCCTTTTACTCGCTAAGCTTCTGCGCAGTTATACTGGATGCAACACCCGGAGATTAAAAGTCGATTAGTCGTCCAAGCACAAATCAACAATACCCACTGCCTGGGTAGCTTCTACTACTCCTCTATCACATTTCGCTTGTTCAAAGTTGACACCCATCTGTGGTGAACTTCCAGCTAATCGAAGTATTTCAAACTCATTGCCGGCAACGTGACAACTCGCATGTAACCAGCCGTTTCTTCCTTTGATTTTTGCACACTCACCGAGTTGGATATGCAAATTTTTCGTCAACAGGAAAACTTTGGTAGCTGCTGATTCGACAGCGCCTCAAATTTCAATGAATCACCTTTAGCTCGGCGACTACCGGCGAAGAATCGTACGATTCTTCGGACGACAACATCGACTTGATTTTTTTTAATCCGGTAAGCAATTACAACCCTTTTCAACCCAAAAACTGCCGAACGTTTGCTCGTTACGCTCCGAAGGTCTCGATTTGGCCCGGCTGCGGTTGTGTTATTTGTTGCGGTCAGTGCGTTCCGCATCTTGAGGCGCGATAAAGAGGAGCAAGGTCGAACGCTTTCTGTTTTTCTATGTGCGTTGTCTTATTTGTTGTGTTCATGTTTCTGCACACGTACGACGCAGACCATCAGCAAATTGAACCGTTGTGAGAAAGCCTTGGGACGAGTCTCTCACTCGAGAGGATTGCGCTTAAATATTGATTGGAAATTGATTAACGCCGAACTTGAGCTAGCTGGGATGGCTATGGAGAGGCATTCCCCAGACAGGAAAACGTGTAGCTCAGCACGCAGCAAAACCAACTGGATGATTGATTGTGACACAAGCAAAAATTGAGCAGCAATTGATAAAGGTTGTGGCCGAGAGGATCTCGAGTGGTACTCAAGGGATATTACGAAACGATTTGGTTGGCACCACCGCCTGGGATTCAAAGGTTCTGATTAGAGGTTGTCTTGAATCGGTTTTTCTTTTCCTTTTTTTTATTATTATGTACTCACAGCAAAAACAGTTGATTTAAGCTGCGTTTAAAAAAGTGAAAATTTGCAAATTGGACGAAATTTAGTTTTATGGGTCATTCCAGGTCAACTGGGTGCACTTTTGGACTCGATCTTCACCGATTTGGACCAAACTTGAAGGGAACGTTCATATATCGATAGTTAACAGAAATCCCAAGTTTGGTGCTGAACGGACCAACCATTTTGACAATTTTCTAAAATGCTTTTTTTTCTTTTAATCATAACTTTGCAACTATTTGAGCAATAGCAGGGTTGTTACGGACGGCGCGGATCGCGCGGATGGCGCGGATGGCGCGTATCGCGCGGATCTGGCGCGGATTTGCTGGCTAATTTTGCTCAGGCGCGGATTTCGCGCGGATATCAATTTGATAAACAAAATAATTGAGAACGATAGAATTTCTTTCAAATTACAAAGAAAAATATTATTAGGAATTAAATAAATTAATTCTTTTCGTTGAGTGCGAAAATATCAGTTTCTAAGAAGTTGTTGATGATGAAAATTTTCTTCTAAAAATCATTGATTGTTTTTTTTTTCTTAATATGAAACTTTGAAATAATCTTCAAGTAGCGATTTTTTAATGTATTGAGATTTGTTATATAAATTCAACATAACATTACAACTCATTATTTTTAAAACATCTGCCTTACAATTCAAATAAATATCAAATTTCATTAAAATCAAAAGAACAAAATTCGAAAAATTACAGAATTTTAAAAATTTGAAGCTGTGAAACTTTTAGATTTTCTATGTTTTTCAATATAAAAATTTAAATTTTTGGTTTATTAAAAAAACAAAAATTCTGTTGCCACTCTGATTTAGGTAGAATTGATTCTACTCCCAATGGGGCACCCACAGTCGAGCAGTTTTTGACATTTCGCTCCATAAAAATACATTGTAGAAAAAAGCAAAAACTGCTCGAATGGAACATTTCCCCATTTGAAATTTCAGAATTTACATATTCAAATAATAAAAAAATTAGAATTCATAATTTGAAATTGTCAAAACTTACAGACTTAAAAAACGTAAAAAAGTACGAATTATTAAATTGAAAAATTACGAAAATGCTACAATTGATTTTTGTTATTTTTTAATTTTTAAGGAAAGTTCTTAAGTTATCAAATTATAAATTTTTTAAATTATTAGATAATTAAATTATTTGATTATAAAATTGTTAAATTTTTAAATTATTTGATTATTATATTATTATATTATCAAATTATTAAATTATTAATTTTTCTAATTATTAAATTTTTAAATTATTAAATTGTTAAATTATTAAATTGTTAAATTATTAAATTGTTAAATTATTAAATTATTAAATTATTAAATCATTCTGCGTGTATCCTCCAGAGCAAGCAGCAGTTAAGTGCTCAGTGCTCTAGAAGTTTTTTTCGAATTTTCCGCCGCAATCGACCGTGATTACCCGCGAGTTTGCTCCACCAGCATGCCGAAGGCCGGCCGTGGCCGTGGCAGTTCGAGTGCGGCCTCGAAAACCCGCGAAGTTCGTCTACCGGCCGAGTGCAAAAGGTAAACAAAACAACGCCGCCGCGTCGTCCGCCATCGCGCAGGGGAGCGTGTGCGCTGATGGTTTCAATCCGGGTTATTGCACGCTAATTACCGTGTCCAGGATCGCAGCCCTATAAGAAGCAGACTCCGCTCAGGTACTTCCGGCAATCTGTCGACCGGTGGCGCATCAACATCCGCCAACATTCCCACCAGTAACAAGTTCGCGAGGCTGAGTGACGAGGAAACCAACAACAACAACACCGACGGTAGCAGCACTACCGACGACGACGACGACGATGGACGTGCACGCAAAAAAGGTAGTACGACAAAAAAAGATAATTCTCCGAAGGAACGGCGACCACCTCCAATCTTTGTTTTGGATACGTTGGCGGACGATGTTGACGAGTTGCTGGAAGGCCTCAATATAGTCTGAAAATTGGAAAATCGAAAGTACAAGTGATTACTTTCAACAAAAGAATTTCGACCTGGTGGTGAAAGAACTGAAGTGTAGCAACTTCAAGTTCTACACATTCGATCCAGTTGAGAAGACCGCGGTTAAGGTAGTCCTGCAGGGCTACCAAGACCGCCCAATCGCCGACCTGAAGGAACACCTCTCGGGTGCCGGAATAACGCCACGGGAGATAAAAGTGCTCTCGCGCAAGACAACAGTCACAGGTACGCACACTCTGTACCTGTTGTACTTCGACCGCGGCACCGTCAAAATCCAAGACCTGCGACGGACTAAGGCGTTGGACGGTTTTGGGTAAACTGGCGGTTTTACTCCAAAACCCAATGGACGTAGCGCAATGCCACCGTTGCCAGAAGTTCGGCCACGGCTCGCGGAACTGCAACCTCCCGCCCCGCTGCGTGAAGTGCGGTGAAACACACCTCTCGGAGAAGTGTGCACTGCCGTGCAAGGCGGACTTGGGGACAAGGCAGAGCACACCAAGGCGCGCATCAAGTGCGCCAACTGTGACGGCAACCATACCGGTAATTACCGCGGATGCGTCGCGCGCAAGGCGTACCTCGAGGAGCAGGAAAAGAGGAAGAAGAAAGCAGCAGCATCCCACCCTTCTCAGCGGAATTCGAGCGCAACCGTTCCTGCAGCTGGACAGCGTACGGTTCCAGCGGACAACTCAGCGTTCCCTCCTGGATGGGGGCGATCGTTCGCCAGCGTGGTCGCTGCCGGTAGCGGCGATGCGGCCCAGCAAGAGGTTACCGGAGAAGATCTCTTCACCTTGCCGGAGTTTTTTGCTCTAGCGGGTGAGATGATGACGCGGTTCCGGACCTGCCGTAACAAGGCGGAGCAATTTCTGGCCCTCGGGGAGCTAATGATTAAGCACATCTACAATAGATAAAAAATACTGTGATCTAGTTTAAGCTTTTTCTATTTCTATCCCCTTTCTTTTGCAATTTCAGTATGTTTTTTCTAAATTTTTTCTTACTTTTGGTAATCTCTTAGTCATAAGCAATAATCGTTCCAAAATGGATTGAGATTTAACATACAGCTGAAAGGAACTCCAAAACTCTGTTATGTACTGCGAATGAACTAATTGTAACATGATTATTCACTAATAAAACCGAATTGAATTGAATAAATTATTAAATTATTAAATTATTAAATTATTAAATTATTAAATTATTAAATTATTAAATTATTAAATTATTAAATTATTAAATTATTAAATTATTAAATTATTAAATTATTAAATTATTAAATTATTAAATTATTAAATTATTAAATTATTAAATTATTAAATTATTAAATTATTAAATTATTAAATTATTAAATTATTAAATTATTAAATTATTAAATTATTAAATTATTAAATTATTAAATTATTAAATTATTAAATTATTAAATTATTAAATTATTAAATTATTAAATTATTAAATTATTAAATTATTAAATTATTAAATTATTAAATTATTAAATTATTAAATTATTAAATTATTAAATTATTAAATTATTAAATTATTAAATTATTAAATTATTAAATTATTAAATTATTAAATTATTAAATTATTAAATTATTAAATTATTAAATTATTAAATTATTAAATTATTATATTATTAAATTATTAAATTATTAAATTATTAAATTATTAAATTATTAAATTATTAAATTATTAAATTATTAAATTATTAAATTATTAAATTATTAAATTATTAAATTATTAAATTATTAAATTATTAAATTATTAAATTATTAAATTATTAAATTATTAAATTATTAAATTATTAAATTATTAAATTATTAAATTATTAAATTATTAAATTATTAAATTATTAAATTATTAAATTATTAAATTATTAAATTATTAAATTATTAAATTATTAAATTATTAAGTTATTAAATTATTAAATTATTAAATTATTAAATTATTAAATTATTAAATTATTAAATTATTTAATTATTAAATTATTAAATTATTAAATTATTAAATTATTAAATTATTAAATTATTAAATTATTAAATTATTAAATTATTAAATTATTAAATTATTAAATTATTAAATTATTAAATTATTAAATTATTAAATTATTAAATTATTAAATTATTAAATTATTAAATTATTAAATTATTAAATTATTAAATTATTAAATTATTAAATTATTAAATTATTATATTATTAAATTATTAAATAATCAAGTTATTAAATTATTAAATGATTAAATTATTCAATTATTAAATTATTAAATTATTAAATTATTAAATTATTAAATTATTAAATTATTAAATTATTAAATTATTAAATTATTAAATTATTGAATTATTAAATTATTAAATTATTAAATTATTAAATTATTAAATTATTAAATTATTAAATTATTAAATTATTAAATTATTAAATTATTAAATTATTAAATTATTAAATTATTAAATTATTAAATTATTAAATTATTAAATTATTAAATTATGAAATTATGAAATTATGAAATTATGAAATTATGAAATTATTAAATTATTAAATTATTAAATTATTAAATTATTAAATTATTAAATTATTAAATTATTAAATTATTAAATTTTTAAATTATTAAATTATTAAATTATTAAATTATTAAATTATTAAATTATTAAATTATTAAATTATTAAATTATAAAATTATAAAATTATAAAATTATAAAATTATAAAATTATTAAATTATTAAATTATTAAATTATTAAATTATCAAATTATTTAATTATTAAATTATTTTTTTGCCATTTTCTTAGTTTGGATCATTTTCGGAGTCATATTTTAGTTTAGAGAAATTTAGAGAAGAAAATAATAGAAATTTCGTGTTTCGATTTTCCAGAGTAAAGTTTTGGCGAGAATTATCAAGCACTAAATACCTAGATTTTATAATTTGGTGATTTATTTTATGGCTTTAATTTTTAAAAATTTTCGAATTTAATTATTTTTCTGAATTTGTTTTTAAAGCAACGTGTTGTAAAAAATGCTAATATTGTTTCAGAAATGGCAAAAAAGATTCCATTTGGTACAGGTGCGATATGAATCCACAACTGATCAACGGTACTGATCCAAATGCCTTCTGTATTATTCTTTTTTCGTTTAAAATTTCATTCATTATGTTACTCTCTTCTATGTTTGTCGCGATTTTTTTATATGGCGCGGATTTCGCGCGGATTGGGTTTTGGGGTCGGCGCGGATCTGGCGCGGATTTTTTCTCGACTTTTCCGTAACAACCCTGCAATAGTATTTCTACAGGTATCATTTTATAGAAAATTGTCCAAGGAATTCGATAAAAATAAAATTTCAACCCTTAAATGCTCCCTAATATTATATTTTAACGTTTTAAGTATTCAAATTCAGTTTTGACCAATTCCCTATATTTTTATTTTCTTTATTTTATCACCATCGTGTTCCCCGGACAATTTTACACAAACATCGATGTGAACATCAAACTAAAATGAACTATTGACGAGATACAGCGATTTTACTGAAAGAAGTTTGATTTTGGGCAGCACTCTGTTCTAACCCGAAATAAGTTTCTCACATATAAAAACCGAACTATGCGGGATTCATCCCTTTTTGTTGAAAAGTGCACCATGTGCTGCACAATCAATCTTTTTACAGTCAAATCGCTGTATCTCGCCAATAGCTCATTTTAGTTTGAGGTTTACATCGATTTTTTATAAAAAATTGTCCGGAAAACACGATGGTGATAAAATAAAGAAAATAAAAAATTAGGAATTGGTCGAAACTGAATGATTTAAAAAAAAAGTTTTTAGAAAATGGTCAAAAAAGAGGGCGGTGCCAAAAATAGAGGGATATTCCAATCAGCACCAAACGTGGAATTTCCATTGACTATCGATAGATGAACGTTCCCTCCAAGTTTGGTCCAAATCGGTGAAGGTCGAGTCCAAAAATGTGCCCAGTTGACCTGGAATGACCCTTATTTATTTTCATTTAAATAGCCCTCATTTTTCAACTCGTGATATCTCGCGAACTGTTGATAAGATTTTCGTTGTCAGAAAATAAAATAGAAATGTGCTTTTTTTCTGTTCTTTTTAATAAAACTATTTTGAAATTGAGCCTAATATTTGAATCGAATAAAATTGTTATAAAATTGTTATTTATTATTAAATTAAAAAAATGTTTTTTTTTAAATGAGAACATTTCACAAAAGTTTAACGAGCTATAACAATCAGAAAAAAATCATATTTCACAAAATTTAAACTTCAAGAGACTATGCCACAACAACCAGCAGTTGATTAAAAAAGTCAAGAGAAAATTGTAGGAAATTTTCTCAGTTTTTCAAAAATATTTTTTTAAGGGGCTTTTCCTTCATGAATTAATTTAAAATTGCAAAATACTTAATTAATATAACTTAAAAACGGTGCGCTTTATCAAAAAATGTGTTAAATAATTTTCAATTTCAAATTTTGATTAGGCCGATGCAAATATTTTTCAAAGTTTTTGTCCCTCAGCTTTGGCGGTGTCGAGAAGTGGGCCATAGTTTAAGGATTTGAATGAAAAAAGTGCTTTAAAAATGCATTTTACACTAGTTCAGTTGTTTTGCAATCATTAATTTTCGAAAAATTTGACGAAAACAAAAATTTTAGCGAAAAAAAACTGAAACATCGAGATTTTTCAAAAAATAAAAAAAATTAAATTAACTCAAACATTCTTAAAGTGATTCTAAACGCAGGGAAACGCATTTTAAATTGATTTCAGCTGATTGTACTTAAACATCCTATGAAATTTTGGAGTTTGGAGTGAAAAAAATTGCTTGCCCCCTGATTTTTCGGGCCAACTTGGAAGTAGATGGGAGACAAAAACTTTAAATTAAAATTTGTACCAGCCTTAACATCGAAAAATGATTTAAAAATTTTACTAGACATTATTTTAGAATTAAAAAATCATATTTTTTCAAAAACTCCTGGAAAAAATTAATAAGGCTGGTACAAATATTTTTAAAAGTTTTTGTCACCCCCCCCTCAAAATTGGCCCGAAAAATCAGGGGGCAAAAAAAATATTTTTACAATAAACTTCAAAATTTCAATAAAAATTCAAGTGCAACCAGCTGAAATCAAATTAAAATACATTCTTCTGCGTTTAAAATCATTTTTAGCATGTTTGGGTTTATTAAAAAATCTTAAGATTTTTTGAAAATTTTCGATGCAAAACCTTTTTTTTCGATACAATTTTTGTTTTGTCAGATCTTAGATTTTTTTGAAAACTAATGATTGCAAAACAACTGGAACCAGTGTAAAATGCATTTAAAACACTTTTTTCATTTAAATGTGAAGACTATGGCTTGTTATTTAAATTTTTATATTTTTTTTTATTTTTTTGCCAAGTCAAGGGGGGCCTCGGCCAGGGCCGAGGGACAAAAACTTTTTTTAATATTTGCATCGGCCTAAATAAATTTAAAAAAAATACAATAATAAATAAATTCTTGAGCAAACAAAGCTTTTTGAGTTCTCTAAACATATAAAAAATCGACTTTGAATAAAAACAATATTCAATTTGATCCAAATATTTCAGCAATCATAATCAGAATAAAAAATAAATGAATTTCTATGGAAATCTTCAGCGTGATAATCCGTAAGGAAGTGAGGTAGTCCAGAGGCATTGTTACGCCCCCTTCACCTCCCATGATTATAGCAATCGTGCGCTATATTTAATCAAGCAAAACCGGTTCGTCCATCCCCAGCCGTCAGTCAGGAAAGATGAGAAAAGTGCGCTTTGTGCACAATAATGGCTGCACATCGGACTGCTTGGACGCCTCAATGAGTGAGAATATCAAAATTAGAATTCAAGTCACCTAAAAGGTCGATGCTTTACTCATGACAAATTTGATTACGCATTTAAATCAAATGATTCAAATTCGATTTTGCTCAATAAATAACAAAACAAATTTAAATCCTCGGATTTACGCGGTAAAACTACCGTCAATCAAGTTCCGCCAACACACATTGCACCAGGGTGATGCTGATGGCGTGACGGAAGGTATGATTGACAAACGAGCCTTCAGGAATGCACTTTCGGTCGTGCTGTTTCGTGACCTGTCCATTGTGACGCTGCGAAAACAGGTTCTGGAGTACTGAATTCAATTTTAAAAATAAATGTGTTTATTTCGGTGGATGAGGTCACCCGGCGAAACAGAGTCGTTTTGTTGTTACCAAAAAGATTGTTTTTACACAACTTGACCATCGGAACCAAATCGGATGAGTCTAATTTCTACCCATTCCCGGGGATTTTTTATATTACAGATAACAACCAGTGACTTCACATTACGGATTTCCACAAACCGCAATTTACATTTTCAATTTGCACGGCTTTGTACTTCGAGAGCGATAAACTCGCGCAAAACCCAGCAAAGCGCGCTCCAAAGCCATTCAGGTCCCGGGGCGTAAAATGGTTGATCATTTTTAATGAACCAATTAGAGGCGCTCCTTTATGGGGTCCCGCGCACAAATGTTCATTAGGAGTTGTGTTGCCAACGGGCGGCTCGATCAGGTCATATTAGGCCGATATGTGACCGGGTCTGACATAATCTGCGGTGACAGATCCGCTCCTGGCGTGGGCATCCCGTTACGCCCACGCGTCGTTTGTGCAAGAATTACGACTCTTGTCGTCGGACGGAATTACACTAAATCTCGCTGGTATCTTCCTGCCTGATAGTCGTTATTACGATCCAATTTCGTCCAGATAAGCATCCGCTGCAATCCAGTCAGCTGTGGCGTCATTGGCTGCCAGAATTACCCACGGGGGGACAAATCTCGGATGCCCTACGCTGTGGGAACATTGTGTATTCTGCACTATAATTATAACCCTGATTTACTGTGTGTGTTTGGTTGGACATTACTGTCTCTCTGTTCCAAAGTTGCTTCTTATCAGACTATATGTTTGCAGTTTTGATGTGCACAGTTAACAAAATTAACATTTTTTTTTTCATAATAAAAAAGGTCATCCCTTAAACTCTAATTAATGTAATCTTTGTTGGAAAAAGAAAAACTGCAAGTTTTTACCATAGTTTTTCACGATATGCAATATTCACGGGTAAATTGGTGACGTTCTTATCTGTGACGGCAGTGGAAGAAAAGAAAGACGTGAACTGGAATTTTCCCGTTGGTGTCTGTCAGAATAATTTACGGTTATTTTGCAAACGATAAAAATCCCTTTTCATAACAGGTCCGTGGCTCGTGACGGGAACGTTGTTTGTTTTTGTTTACTGAAGTGCATTGTTTCAATTTTAATAAATATTTACTTAGTTAGCTAGGAGTCAATTGCTGAAGATAAGTTCAAGATATGAGTCAATATGAGTATTATTGAAATATTGAGAATGTTTTGTACTCGACGTAGTTTTCTAAATTAATTATGGCAGAGAGCACGTCAAATTTACACTCAATGAATTGATTATAAGTATTGGTGATTGCGATAAATTTCAATTTGTCAATAAATATTAATGTTATGTTATGTTTTATTTAGTTGCACAGGATTCTGTTGATTTTTGCTTTATAATTCTGACATTTTCCGTAGAAAATGATAAAAAAAAAATCATTTCTATTCTAACTTCTATTCTAATGTTGAGAATAAAACTTTAGAAAAAATATTGTTTAGAATATAACTCTGGAAACTAGATGGTACTTGACCAAAAAACATTTTCCGGATTTTAAAGAATGGATGTCAAAGAAAAGTTCCAGATTGATCGAATTGGAACCAAATACGGTTAAAATTATGAAGAATTTTCGAGTTATAGCCACATAAAGTTCAATTTGAAGATTTAAAAAAATCACCAATTTTAGGGTTTTTGATAACAGTGCAACAACAACAACAACTCTGAAAACAATTCGAAACATATTTGCCTGCGTTAAAAATCATTTTTAGCATGTCAAGGATCGATCAAAATAAATTTCAATTTTTGTGGAATTCAATCTACAGCACCGCAAAAAGTTTCCATTTTGGGAAAAAAATTCTTCAGCTTTTGAAAGATCAAAAATTGGTTGAAAAATGAATTTTTGGCATTTTTTTTAATTCGAAGCCCGTCTTAAGGCAGGGTTGGTTTGTAGAAGGTTAAAAACTAATGATCGCAAAACTGGGCAGGTGCAAAATGCATTTTAAAACACTTTTTTAATCAAATAATAATACCATGGCTTGTAATTTTCAAAATTTCTCAAAGATATGGTGATGATTCAAAAGTTAAACATACACCCAACCGGCGGTCGCATGATTGTGATACATGGCGGCATGAAAGTATATCAGAATCTGCATGAAAACTGTCCTCATGCATTTTTTGCGGTATAGGGGTATGACATTTTTGCCCGTTACCGACAATTATCGACATTACCGACAGCAGATTGATTGTATTGCAGGAAAAAAAATCTTAACAGAACGAGGATTGAACCATCAACTTCTAGGTTGCTGATCCGAAACGCTACCACCGCGCCATGGACGCTTGATGAATGGTGAGGGACAGAGCGCGAACACAATGTTCTCTCTAGAGTGTTGCTCGGGGACGCGCCAGCATTCTATGTGTTGGTGAGAACTGCAGATCGCTGACGTGTTTACACGCGGGCAAAAATGATCTATGGGCTTGCTGCAAAAAATGTAATAAAATATAACATTTTTTGCAGCAAATCCACTGTTGCAGATTTTGAGATATATTTTTCGTTTGGGTGTAGATTTTTAAAATATGTCATTATTCTTGGATTTATTATAGAGATTTGACAGTTACATTCTTAAATTTTGAATTAGTACCGAAAAAAATAGAATTATACCTGAAGTATTAAAGCTCAAGTTTTGACTTCGAAGTCGAGTCCAAATTCCCTATAATTTTAATGATTTTTCTGCGAATCGAACTTCCAACTTCTCATGCAACAAATTGCCGGGAAAGCTCAAAATTTCTCAAATATTTTGTTACGAAATCATGTTTCATCTATTAAAAGAAAAGCACTTGACATGGTATAGAATATCTCAAAACAATTTCGTTGATACACCCATCGTATTTGAAGTACAAATATCTCAAATATCTCGACCAAACTCATCCTGGGATATACCACTTGCAACTAAAGTAGCTTAAATCAAATCATCGTGAAACAATATCTTCCCAATAATTATTCATTAAATCAACAATATACATCGAACCTTAATCAAACCACTAACCGTAAAATTCCCCAAACCTTTTAGCCTCGAATTTTCCACATTCCATTCGCCGAATTCAAATCCAACTCAAATGTGTCCTCTTTGTTGCACTCGCCAATTCCGTGGAAATTTCAGCCCTTTCACAGTCATACAGCAAATTTTCCTATCACCACCACCACCGTGACTAATCTGACCTCTCAAAAATAGCTCAAACCGCACTTAGAACGATCACCTCGCGATCGTCTTTCAACCAAAGCCACCCCTAATCTAATACCCGACCACCAACCGCACTCGTGATCAACCCCCTTAGAGTCGTGTCCGTATCGTCTTTCTTCCTTTCGTTGTTTGTTTATTTGTTTACGTTCGCATCGCCCCAAACGATCATCAGTGTGTGTGTGCGCGCGTATCTCACGACGATCACTCACCGCGCTGTTAATACTCTCGTGCGATCTCCTCTTTCCCGATCACGCCGGTTTCAATTTGAAGCCATTCTTCAATTATCGCACCCTTTTCACACACTCATACGCAGCGAGCGCGCGCGAAAGAGAGGCACGATGGCTGCTGGAGTTCGGGCGATCCGACACTGCTATACTGCCGGCTGCGCCGAGTTCAGCTCGACAGTCGAGATCAAGCTGCGGAACCGGACGGACGTGTGCCCTTGGGAGAACCTCGGGAAATCGTCCAAGTCGTTGGCGCCAGGTTGTGGTTGTTGTGATTCGCGGAACTGTAATTGATACCGAGTTTGATCTTTGCTGTTGTTTACGTCGAGTGTGATCGCGTCGCTGATCAGTCGGAGATCCAGAAATAGCACAAGCGGTCAGTCTGAGGCCGGGTTCCAGTTTGAGCTCGAGAGCGAATGGGGTTGAAAATTGGTATTGATGATGTTTTAACTCGCAGTGAAAGATGAATATTTGAACAAGTTCGGAGAAGACCGACCGCAGCCGGTGTCAGCCGGGCCAGAGACGAGTGGTCTTGTTTTCGAGTGTCCCGCGTGTGTGTTCAAGATTCGACCAAAGGTTCAACGAAGCGGAGATATATGGTGCAGTTTCAATCAGTGAAGAAGCCGGTCGTCGTTCTATATTTGGAAGAATTCAGGATGAGTGAGTTACTGGCACCGATCCTAGTGTCGCCGGTTCAAAAGTGAATTAGTGATCTAAGAGCGCCAGCTTTGAGCAAAAACAACACAAGTTTAAAGAAACAATTCTTGGCTGAACCAGCCAAACCACCCACAACAAAAATTCCGTCCAACGAGAAACGGCCGAGCGTCATGGTGGCCAAAACGCCCGAGGGCATCTCGCTGGAGAACCTCAGCAAGCAGCGGGCCTCGGTCTACATCGACCCGGACACCGATCTGTACCTGGAGCTGCAGTATCTCCAGTCGCGGGCTGACCTCACCAAGTGTACCTGCTTCGACCTGAAGCTGCTGGCGTCGTCAGGTAAAGTGGTCACGAATCGAGGAAAATTTAGCGTAAATCCGCAAGTCGTGCGATTCGTTCGTTAGTGAGTTGGGCGGCGATGACGAAGACGAATGTGATTGTTTTTGCGTGACAGTTTTCGTTGATGGATACTAATTGGCGCTAAAAATATGATAGATTCGTTTGCTTCAGTAAATTTCGCCAATGGTGGACCTTGTTGCTGTTTTGGCAAGTGTTTGCCAATTGATGGCTTCCGTTTTCATGACGAGCAAAAAGCTGAACAAAACAGGAGTGTAAAATATTACTCTTTAAAACATTAAATTAAACAGCAGTTTTGTTTTTGTTATTTATTTTAACCCACCGTAAATATATTGAAATGATTTGAACGTTGTAAAGATTACTCAATCACGATTATTGCTTTTAAGCTCGTTCAAAAATTCCAAGATATTTTGTATTTTTTTTTATTAAAAAATATCTTGAAGAATTTGGACAAATGAAAGTGATCCAAATCCGTTTGAAAATAAGATATTTTTTCTAAATTTTACAAATAAACTGAGCAGTTCGACGCCGTCGTGCTATCATGACGTACGTCGCTTTTTAACGTTCCGAGAAAAACGCGTTTTAACCCTTTCAGGCCTGAATTTTTCTGAGCTGTGTTAATCTACAATTTTGGTACCAGTAGTTCATTTTTTCCATGAGTAAACAGAAACAGGCAAAAAAAAGTTACATTTCATTATTGGACGTTCTGGGTCCTCCAAAGTGTCCTGGAATATAGATCTTGGAGTCTACCGCCGTAACAACACGATTCTACCAAGTTTCCGATTATGGTTCATATTCAGTGATGTCCCTGGGACCCTTTGGCAACACTATGAGCTATGTGGATCACTTTTGGGATGTTCTGGGTCCTCCAAAGTGTCCTGGAATACAGATCTTGGAGTCTACCGCCGTAACAACACGATTCTACCAAGTTTCCGATCATGGTTCATATTCAGTGATGTCCCTGGGACCCTTTGGCAACACTATGAGCTATGTTGATCACTTTTGGGATGTTCTGGGTCCTCCAAAGTGTCCTGGAATACAGATCTTGGAGTCTTCCGCCGTAACAACACGATTCTACCAAGTTTCCGATCATGGTTCATATTCAGTGATGTCCCTGGGACCCTTTGGCAACACTATGAGCTATGTGGATCACTTTTGGGATGTTCTGGGTCCTCCAAAGTGTCCTAGAATAAAGATCTTGGAGTCTACCGCCGTAACAACACGATTCTACCAAGTTTCCAATTATGGTTCATATTCAGTGATGTCCTTGGGATCCTTCGGCAACACTATGAGCTATGTGGATCACTTTTGGGATGATCTGGGTCCTCCAAAGTGTCCTGGAATACAGATCTTGGAGTCTACCGCCGTAACAACACGATTCTACCAAGTTTCCGATCATGGTTCATATTCAGTGATGTCCCTGGGACCCTTTGGCAACACTATGAACTATGTGGATCACTTTTGGGATGTTCTGGGTCCTCCAAAGTGTCCTAGAATACAGATCTTGGAGTCTACCGCCGTAACAACACAATTCTACCAAGTTTCCGATCATGGTTCATATTCAGTGATGTCCCTGGGACCCTTTGGCAACACTATGAGCTATGTGGATCACTTTTGGGATGATCTGGGTCCTCCGAAGTGTCCTGGAATACAGATCTTGGAGTCTACCGCCGTAACAACACGATTCTACCAAGTTTTCGATTATGGTTCATATTCAGTGATGTCCCTGGGACCCTTTGGCAACACTATGAGCTATGTGGATCACTTTTGGGATGTTCTGGGTCCTCCAAAGTGTCCTAGAATACAGATCTTGGAGTCTACCGCCGTAACAACACAATTCTACCAAGTTTCCGATCATGGTTCATATTCAGTGATGTCCCTGAGACCCTTTGGCAACACTATAAGCTATGTGGATCACTTTTGGGATGATCTGGGTCCTCCAAAGTGTCCTGGAATACAGATCTTGGAGTCTACCGCCGTAACAACACGATTCTACCAAGTTTCCGATTATGGTTCATATTCAGTGATGTCCCTGGGACCCTTTGGCAACACTATGAGCTATGTGGATCACTTTTGGGATGTTCTGGGTCCTCCAAAGTGTCCTGGAATTCAGATCTTGGAGTATACCTCCGTAACAACACGATTGTACCAAGTTTCCGATCATGGTTCATATTCAGTGATGTCCTAGAACCCTTTGGAAACACTCTGAGCTATGTGGATCACTTTTGGGATGTTCTGGGTCCTCCAAAGTGTCCTGGAATACAGATCTTGGAGTCTACCGCCGTAACAACACGATTCTACCAAGTTTCAATTATGGTTCATATTCAGTGATGTCCCTGGGACCCATTGGAAACACTATGAGCTATGTGGATCACTTTTGGGATGATCTGGGTCCTCCAAAGTGTCCTGGAATACAGATCTTGGAGTCTACCGCCGTAACAACACGATTTTACCAAGTTTCCGATTATGGTTCATAATCATGATCGGAAACTTGGTACAATCGTGTTGTTACGAGGTATACTCCAAGATCTGTATTCCAAGACACTGGAGGACCCAGAACATCCCAAAATGATCCACATAGCTCATAGGGTCCCAGGGACATTACTGAATATGAACCTAATCGGAAACTTGGTAGAATCTTGTTGTTACGGCGGTAGACTTCAAGATCTGTATTCCAGAACACTTTGGAGGACCCAGATCATCCCAAAAGTGATCCACATAGCTCAGAAGGTTGCCAAAAGGTTCCAGGGACATCACTGAATATGAACCATAATCGGAAACTTGGTAGAATCATGTTGTTACGGCGGTAGACTCCAAGATCTGTATTCCTGGACACTTTGGATGACCCAGAACATCCCAAAAGTGATCCACATAGCTCATAGTGTTGCCAAAGGGTCCCAGGACATCACTGAATATGAACCATGATCGGGTAGAATCGTGTTGTTACGGCGGTAGACTCCAAGATCTGAGGACAGATCATCCCAAAGTGATCCACATAGCTCATAGTGTTGCCAGGTCCCAGGGACATCACTGAATATGAACCATAATCGGAAACTTGGTAGAATCGTGTTGTTACGGCGGCAAGATCTGTATTCCTGGACATTTGGATGACCCAGAACATCCCAAAGTGATCCACATAGCTCATAGTGTTGCCATGTCCCAGGGACATCACCATAATCGGAAACTTGGTAGAATCGTGTTGTTACGGCAGACTCAAGATCTGTATTCTAGGACACTTTGGAGGACCCAGAACATCCCAAAGTGATCCACATAGCTCATAGTGTTGCCAAAGGGTCCCAGGGACATCACTGAATATGAACCATGATCGGAAACTTGAATCATGTTGTTACGGCGGTAGACTCAAGATCTGTATTCCAGGACTTTGGAGGACCCAGAACATCCCAAAAGTGATCACATAGCTCATAGTGTTGCCAAAGGGTCCCAGGGACATCACTGAATATGAACTATAATCGGAAACTTGGTAGAATCGTGTTGTTACGGCGGTAGACTCCAAGATCTGTTTTCAGGAGGACAGGAGTGACCCACATAGCTCAGAGGGTTGCCAAAGTCCCAGGGACATCACTGAATATGATCCATAATCGGAAGTTGTTGGTAGACTCAAGATCTGTATTCCAGGACACTTTGGAGGACCTAGATCATCCCAAAAGAGATCCAAAGGGATCGAAGTGGTCCCAAATGGTCGTGAGGATGTGACTGGTAATAACTAAACTTCATTTGCCTTGAAAAATCGTTGTAAACCTGAATTATCTTCAACATTTTCTGAAGTTTCCAAATTTCAGGTTTTCAGGATGTTCTAGGTCGTCAAAATGGCCATTAACAACCACTCAAACATTTTTTCCTAGGTAGAGAAACTCATAAATTACAACTTTGCTGAACAATGTTATATGTTTTGAGCACTGTGTGATTTTATACAACCGAATTTCGGTATGGGTCATATATGACCCATCAGGCCTGAAAGGGTTAATGTTTGACCTTGAACTAACAAAAACGAGTGCACGCAATGTAAACAATAACAAACACGTTTTGTTTGGTTGACCATGTGCATTGTCCCGAAGTTTGGTTCATCAGAGATAAAAGTTACCCCGTAGGACAAAGTTTCACGCGAATCGAAGAGGGATCGGGGCAACTTTTCCCGATTTCGTGTGAGTTGGTAGAGAATTACCCAATACCAAAATGTGGTATCCTGACTTAGAAAATTTTCCACAATTTCAAGTCATTGCTTTAGAGGGTATATTAAAACTTTTTAAAATCATATTTGAAATTTTCGGTATTATTCGGAAATAGTAGTTTATGCAACAAGTTTCAAAAAGAGGATTTTTTCAGCACGAGTCGTACATTTATCCAACGAGGTTCACCGAGTTGGATAAATACGAAGAGTGCTGAAAAAATCAAGTTTTGCAACGAGTTCCATACAACATTTTTTGCAATTCCAAAAAACACACACTGATTGAAATTTTAAGTCAAATTTTCATGTATTTTGTCAATAAATCGTTTAAATCAAAAAAAATGTTGAAAAGTGTTACTTTTCAAAACAAGTGCTGAAAAGTTCAACTTTTCAGCACCCATTTGAGTGCTGAAAAGTAGAACTTTTCAGCATTTATTTTGAAAAGTGTTGCTATTCGATTCTGTTATTTTTGGTACAGAAAAGTAGGCTATTTCATCGTTCAAGAATGACAGGAAAAGTGAGTAGTTTCACCACGGAATTGCAAAAAATTAATTACCTTATCAGAATTGTTAAAAAAAAATCCAATGGTTTCAGAGGAAACCGACAAAATTCTATGATACCAAAAGAATACAAAAATGTGGTGTTCAATCAATGACAAATGCTGCAATTTTGCAAAATTAAAACAATACCTTAAATTGGTATGAAGCCAAGTGTTGCTCTTGCATTGTCTTAAGACAGGGTCCAGGAATACCAAAAGTTGGTATTGATGCCAGAGAAAGGTATTGTCACGCATTGCCGTTGTTATTTACCCATGCTCGGGAAACCACATACTCGTCCCATCAGTCTCATTCCCAAAATACTAGAACAGTGGTTCTCAACCTTTTTCGTTCCATTTATCCTTCGGCAAATTTTTAAGAAAATCGTTTTTCAAAGAATGCAAGAATGAGTTTACAGAGTAATTCTCAACGTTTTCGCAAAGGGATTTCATGATCGATTTTTTGTCTTCGGCAATGTTGTAGGTTATGATGAAAACTCAATAAATAAATAGGAACAAGGAAAAACATACAATTTTTTTTATTTATTGTTTCGTTACTAAAATCTGAACTCTTATAAAACTTATATTTTTATTTGTTCTAGAAGACTAAAAATGCATCTTTTGTGCTACAACTTAGGATGCTACAAAATTTAGTACAGAATATGAAATTTTTAGAAAAAAAAACTATTTTTGGAAAAATTGCGAGTTTTGGAAAAATTCTAAAATATTGTCAAACTTAATTTCATTTTCAGATGCAATATCAAATTTTCTATCGTAAATGACTTAACACTTTAAATAAAATGCATTGTTTTTTTTGTCATGGTATTGCATGTTATTATTTGTGATTTATCTGTATTTTTTTAAATATTTCATGAAGGAAAAACATTATTATTTTTGAAAAGCTGAAAAATTACTTTTTTTTTTTGTTTTTGACTTTGTTGGACTGCTGCTTAGATACAGCCTCTTGAAGCTAAGCCCTGACAAAATATAGTTTACATTTTTTTCGCTAATTATCTTCTTCATTCAATGTTTATCACTTTCCAATGTTTCTCACCATTAGACATGTGTTGCTTTAATGAGATTTTTCTCAGTGTCATCTGATTAGCCTTCACTTTTCAACATGTGATTTCATAGAAACTATTTGAAAAAAAACCATTGTGATTTTTTTTGCCCTTTCCTATAAAAAAATATCGAAATTTAAAAATATAGCCTTACATTTGAAAATTTCAAAAATGAGTGTATTTCGCCCTTTCTTATTATTACCATTGATTTTATTTCATAACTGCGGTACCAGATTTTGCACCATCTTAAACTCTAGCGCAAAATATAGCTTCAAAAAAAAAAAGAAAAAAAATCGCGTATTTTGGGAATTCAGCTTATTGTGATAAAAGGTTGAATGAAAAACTTGGGACATTATCCACACAGAAAAAATAACGATGATAATATTCATCAGGAAATGGTGTCAGATTTTGTGGCAAAAAAATGTGTAATATTACATCGGGAATTGGTGAATATTCATCAGGTTCACATTTTTACACACTTTTTGAGCAATATTACTCCAAAAAAGGTAATATTCAACCTACCAAATTTTCAACACTCCAAAATTCCACTTTTTTTGGTCACAACTTTGCCGAAGACTCCAAATTGATCAGAAAATGTCTTTTAACATTTTGTATGACCAGCCCACATTATTGTATGGAGCCTTGCATGGAAAAAAACAAATGATGCAGAATGACTTCTTTTGACATAGGGAATGCAAGGACAAAGTTTCACGCGAATCAAAAAATACAAAATGAAAAATCTCGAAACAATGTTAAGGTTTACGTTTCTTCCGATCTGTGGTCCCATTATTCAAAATTTTATTGAATTACAAAAGTGAAATTTAACCCTCCACAACCTAACCCCGCCTTTAGACGGGCTTTTGATCTTTAAAGAGCATTGAAAAAAGAACTCTTAAAATTTTAAGAAAATTATAGTGTTGGATGTTTAACTTGTTTTATGTGACTTTGCCAATATGTTTAAAAATGTCTTTTTTAGGGGTCAACTTTGGCTGTGAATTTTACTAACATTTCCTATATTTTCAGTAAAAAGAGGTATGCAGTAATTTTTGTAGTGTCCCAGACTGTGTCTCTACGCATTTTTTTACAATTTAAATGATGATGGTTCCATTCTATAACACACAGAAAAAAATCAATTCCCGTAATCGTGAATTAAGTTCACGAATGTGAGATCCACGAAGGAATTTATTCATGAGTATGGTGCATTTGCACCATAAACGTGAATATATTCCTTCGTGGTTCTCATAATCGTGAACTGACTTCACGGTTTCGAGAATTGATTTTTTTCTGTGCAGAAAATGTGAAAAACAAGCAAAAAAAATAAAAAAGTGGCTGTAAAAAACGTGTAGATAGGCAATACCAAAAACAAACATAGACTTAACAAGATAACTGCAAATAAAAATACTAAAAATAAAACAAGAATAACATAAAACAAGAATAGGAAAGTTTTTCGTAGAACAAAAGTTGCTCAAAATGACCAAAAATAATTTGGGCAGTAAAGGGTTAATGAACATTTTCGATAGATCTTCATTTGAGGAAAACAGGAAAAAAACATCTGCCAAAAACATTTCTATGGAATTCCATTTCCTTAGTTATGTTTTGTTTTGCCAAACGGTTTTTTAAATTAAAATGCCTATGAAAATTCGATTTCATGCTGATAACAGCATAATATCGACAATTTCAAATGGAAACCTCTATTCATATTCACGTTGCAGTGAGTTTGAATTGCTTTAATCACCACACTGCGCAATCAATTATTATCCTATAATGCCATAATCCTTTAAAAGCTTTTGCAACGCTTGAATCGCCATCATTACCGGGAAAAGTGTTACCCGTCGTCGTTCACAATGTATTTCACCAGAGGGATCCTCCCACACACTGCACATGAAGCGGCAGACAGACCGCCAGCTTTGACGTAGGTGTCCCCATTTAGCAGCAATAGTTTTCCCCTGTGACGTCGACGTCGTTGCTCAACAATGTTGACGCAGAGGGCACCGCCCTTTTGGGGGAGGTCAACATCATCGACGGCGTCACCCCTTTTTATCAACTGTTCGTTTTGTTTGCAAATCAATTATTCACGTGGGCTATTGCACTCCGGTGCACGCAACAGTGTTGTTTGCGCCATGATTGATTGGCGGTAGTTTAATTGGGTATTGGCCATAATCGAGGGAAATTACTCTAAATACGATTGAGTCAACATTTTGCAGGATATTTCCAGGACATGCCAACTCATGGTGATGAAGCAAATTTTCTAATAATTGTTTCTTTTCATTTTCTTCTCCACTTTGCAGGAAAGAAACCCAACCTAAAGACATTTCAAGATGTGCAATCACTCATACAGCAGGGTAAGAAACGTGAAGCCAAACTAGTGCTAAGGGAAAACTCGTGGCCCACCAACTCGCCGATCCGGTCGCAGCTATGGCCGGCCCTGTGCAGCCAGCACCACGTCGGGAAGAACATGCTGGACGGGTTCTACTGGGACATGGTGAACCAGGTACGGGGTGCAGTTTTCAAATTTAAATTCACATTTAGTTCAGTTGCTTACGTTCGATTTTCCTCTCCCGTCCAGGTCTTCGGCACGACCGAGCTGCCGGAGAAGCCGATCATGCTGCCCCCGTTCGTCGACTCCACGCACTGTCTGCCGTACCACCTGACGCGGAAGGGCCGGGCGGTGGCGGACCGCGTTGTCAGTGTCCTCGGGTACGCCTGCCCGGACATCACCTACAGTCCGACGCTGTACCCGATCACGGCGATGCTGCTGCACTTCATGTCCGGTAAGTTTCAAGTTGTGCGGTGTGACCTTCCCCCTGCGGAAACGTACTTTAAGTCAAACATCGGAAAGCATGAAAACTTGGGTCTGTTTGTTGTTTCAACTTGCGCTGCGATGCGAGATTCACCGAAATAACCTCACCTACACGGAACGAAATCCAAGCTCCGAATGTATAATATTTACCTTACCGCCCGGGCTTGTCTAATTCGCCGAAGGGAAAATAAACACAAGATGGTGGAAAATTTTAGAATTTTCCAGGCCCGCGACCGCACAAACCACTGAATATCTTCGGAAGGGGGGGTTCAAAGTGAATCTTGAAATTTATTTGCCTATTGGAGAGAGGAGTTAAATTATTTAACGACAGTCGCGCGCGCGCTCCGCAAAACAAGGAGAATCCGTATCGCGTTTGCCTTTTTTTAGCGTTTAATTGCCCGTGCTGAACTCGAACGCCTATAATTACCATTAATTCCCGCTTCAATATTTATAAACCGCTTGGACTATGCCTTTTGGGGAGGTCGGTACTGCATCGTGCCGTGTGTGTGTGTTCGTTGTTTTATTAAGATTGCGACGACACTCGGCCAGTCGACCATTGTGTCGTGATATAGTTTAAAATATGCAAAATTGGCACGTGTTGCTCATCAAATTGTGGTTGGATCAATTTCAAGTGGAATCTCTTAAACAAAATACTTGATCTCAATCAGCGGGTTGACCTTGGTGGAGAACATTTCCCCACCTAAACCAACCCTAAATTTATTGTCCATTAATTTGAAACCAACTTCAATCACTTTCTTTTTGAACGCTTTCTCGGCTGGGTATCGGCAACCTTTTTGCAACCCGCCAACGATTCGTGAAAGCAAAAAAAAATCAAACCATCCACATTAACGACCCCCGGGTCTTTTGTGGTCTATATTGCAAGTTTCTGCTCGAACCTAGGAGTCCGAAGGCTTGAATGGGGAGAGCACCCAAAACCTCTTTTTACTCCAAGGAACCTTCCACCCCAGTGTTTGGTCTGACGACCTTTGGATTGCGAGTCCAACCGCCGCCAGAGATTCCACCGGAGTAGGCTTGGTTTGGTGTGTTGTTTGTACTTATGGCATGGAGACAACTCCTACACCTGGAATGACTTAACGGCCTAACAACCAAGGCCGGGACCGACATTTTACTTCCTCATCCGATGGAAGGTTGCAGCAGATGGGAATCGAACCCAGAATCATCCGCTTACAAAGCGGACAGCGTAACCATTCGGCCACGCACTGCCACTGGTCGTGAAAGCAATCGGCTCCCAAAAGATGAATGTCTAAATACTTTTTTTAATGGAAGATGAAAAGGTTAGGGCACGGAAAATCATATCTCAAGCATTTTGTGAGCTATTTTGATTTAAAAAGCCTAGACTCCAAGAACATGAAATTTTAATTTTTTGTTCTAAAGATTGTGATTAGAGACTGTAGAGCGAACCTTAATCCAAAAGAAAAAAATAGACACTAAACAGGATCACACTATATAAGCAAATTTGAGTGCAAACTTCTGCACAACATTTAAAAAAACCGCTGGAACGATGAAAAAATCATCGTCTTTTTTAAAATTCGCAAAACAAACAAACATGGACATTCATTTTAAATCAACATGAACTTTGATATGCAAACACCATGTATTTTATCGAGCAACTTAAGTAATTTTTTTGGCAAAATTTTTAGTTTGAAAAGTGAGGCGCATCAAATTGGATAGAATTCCCCTAAATGTATCAATTTTAACACTTTTCTGAATATTCTGATCGCTTCGAAAAATAAATAAATCAAGAGTAACATTTCAAAAGGGCCAATTTTCAAAATTGCTCATCGGCACCTTAAAAAAAAAACAGCAATTTTTTAGTAAAACTTCAAAAGGCTATTTGGGTGTCAAAACTAGGAGCATTTTTCAAAACTTCGCCCCACAAGCTTAATATTATTTCTTGACCTATTTTAGAACTCAGTGTCAAATTTGAGTAAACTCAACTTACTTTTTTATGGCTCAAAAGTTGCGGAGTTATGAGATATTGAATATACGGGTATTGGTAAGGTGAATTTTCACCACAACAACAAAAATATCGGCGTTAAAAATTCCGTTTACCATATTTTTGAATATTCCTCCGACTTTGCCGAAGACATCAAATCGGTCAGAAAATGTCTTCAAAATATACAGATTTTTGAATATTTACGTCACATTTCTTGCATGGACAGCTGTCAAAATTATATGAAGACTTTTATGGGTGAACCAATGACAAAAAATGGCCTCTTTGGTCATAGAGAAGGCCATCAAAAAGATGGAACCAAATAAAAATAATGCAAATAAAATCCATTTCCGGAATATGGACAAAATTGCTCGGGTGGAAAATAAAACCTTTGAAAAATATAAAGAAAATTTTGTGGCACCACTGGGCAAGTGGTCCAGTCCAGATCGCAAAATTGAGTGTAAAATTGATTTTCCGAAACAGTTTTGGAGCTTTGGTGTCTTGACAAAAGTTGTTGTAAATGAAAAGGGCCAACTTTTGGTAAGGTTAAAAATTAGGATGGTTCACGATTAGGGTGATTTTTGAAAATCTAACTTTTCAGGAGAATTTTTGGGTTTTTTTCGTCTCCAAGAAAATTTTTGGGCTTGCCAATTCAAGCAACTTTGTCGAAGACACCAAAGTTGTCTGGCCAGCGGGCTGCATCCGGTACGTGAAGCCTTTTTACGGTGGCATTTCAAAATAGTTCTATAACTGGCTCTTAAGTTTTTTACTGAACTATTCGATAAATAGATTGAGTGTCTTGATTTAAAAAATATGCCTGTGATCAAATTTTCAAATATAAGTCATTCCAGGTCAACTGAGTCCACTTTTGGACTCGACCTTCACCGGTTTGGACCAAACTTGAAGGAAACGTTTATCTATGGGTAATTCTCTGCCAACTCACACAGCAGTTGCCCCGACCCCTCTTCGATTTGCGTGAAACTTTGTCCTAAGGGGTAACTTTTGTCCCTGATCACGAATCCGAGGTCCGTTTTTTGATATCTCGTGACGGAGGGGCGGTACGACCCCTTCCATTTTTGCACATGCGAAAAAAGAGGTGTTTTCAATAATTTGCAGCCTGAAACGGTGATGAGATAGAAATTTGGTGTCAAAGGGACTTTTATGTAAAATTAGACGCCCGATTTGATGGCGTACTCAGAATTCCGAAAAAACGTATTTTTCATCGCAAAAAACACTAAAAACGTTTTAAAAATTCTCCCATTTTCCGTTACTCGACTGTAAAAAATTTTGGAACATGTCATTTTATGGGAAATTTAATGTACTTTTCGAATTTACATTGTCCCAGAAGGGTCATTTTTTCATTTAGAACAAAATTTTTCATTTTAAAATTTCGTGTTTTTCTAACTTTGCAGGGTTATTTTTAGAGTGTAACAATGTTCTACAAAGTTGTAGAGCAGACAATTACAAAAATTTTGATATACATACATAAGGGTTTGCTTATAAACATCACAAATTATCACGATTTTACGAAAAAAGTTTTAAAAAGTTGGTCGTCATCGATCATGGCCGTTCATGGTCACCCGCGACAGACACGGACGACGAAACAAAGAGAAACGCAAAAGTAACTTTTTCAAAACTTTTTTTCGTAAAATCGCGATAACTTGTGATGTTTATAAGCAAACCCCTTATGTCTATATATCAAAATTTTTGGAATTGTCTGCTCTACAACTTTGTAGAACATTGTTACACTCTAAAAAATAACCCTGCAAAGTTAGAAAAACACGAAATTTTAAAATGAAAAATTTTGTTCTAAATGAAAAAATGACCCTTCTGGGACAATGTAGATTCGAAAAGTACATTAAATTTCCCATAAAATGACATGTTCCAAAATTTTTTACAGTCGAGTAACGGAAAACGGGAGAATTTTAAAACTTTTTAGTGTTTTTTTCGATGAAAAATACGTTTATTCGGAATTCTGAGTACGCCATCAAATCGGGCGTCTAATTTTACATAAAAGTCCCTTTGACACCAAATTTCTATCTCATCACCGTTTCAGGCTGCAAATTATTGAAAAACACCTCTTTTTCGCATGTTCAAAATGGAAGGGTCGTACCGCCCTCCGTCACGAGATATCAAAAACGGACCTCGGATTCGTGATCAGGGACAAAAGTTACCCCTTAGGACAAAGTTTCACGCAAATCGAAGAGGGGTCGGGGCAACTTTTCCCGATTTCGTGTGAGTTGGTAGAGAATTACCCCTATCGATTGTTAACAAAAATCCCAAGTTTCGTGCTGATTGGACCATCCCTCTATTTTTGGCACCGCCCCCTTTTTGGCGATTTTCTAAAAAACTTTTTTTCTTTTAATTATAACTGTTCAGCCAAGGGGCCGACTCAGAATTCCCTACGTTGTGTTATTGTTGTTGTTGTTGTCCAATTGCGTAGAATATTTCGTATTTGAATAAAACAATCGATTTGCTGAGACTGCTGATCCAACCGTCTCGGACGGTGGTCAGCGCGCGAAGAGGCAGAGTAGTTTTATTAGGCAGTTACAATAGAACTTAAACTACATTGTCTTGCGGGATGTAAACACATATGGGACGTACATAAATGACGTCTTTTTGTGTAGGATTTAAGACTACTGCGACCATTTAGTTGATCTATTGTAGTGTACCCCTAATTACTGTCGCATATTTTCAGGGTGACGAGTCACCATTTAGGGTGACCGCCACTGACTGAGGATGCGGATTTGAAGTTATAGGACAGAGTGCAGCGCAAAATCAAACTTTTTGCAGTAATTCGCTGTATCTTGCCAATAGTTCATTTTAGTTTAAGGTCTGCATTGATTATTATGTAAAATTGTCCGGGGAACACGATGGTGATAAAAAAAAAACAAATAAAAATATAAGGAAATGGTCAAAACCGATTTTTTTATACGTAAAACGTTAAAATATAATATAAGTGGGCATTCAAGGTTGAAATTTTATTTTTATCGAATTCCTTGGACAATTTTCTATTAAATGCATCATGTAGAAAGTCTTTTGCTTAAGTATTTGCAAAGTTATGATTAAAAGAAAAACAAGTTTTAAAGAAAATCGTCAAAAAGAGGGCGGTGCCAAAAATAGAGGGATGGTCCAATCAGCATCAAACTTGGGATTTTTGTTAACAATCGATAGATGAACGTTCCCTTCAAGTTTGGTCCTGGATTGACCCATATTTGAAAATTTGATCACAAGCGGCAATGTTTTTGTTTCAAATACAATTATTCCGTATGTTTGAATTTAATTTTTAACATTTAAGAATCAATTATTAAACTGATGATTTACGAAAAAGAACTTGGATTGTTGTACAGAATGACTCTAATATTTAATACCGTTTTAGAATGAGTTAACTTAAAATTTAAATCTTTCATTTCTTGGGAATTTAATTAAAATTGAATTTTAAATAAATGAGTAAGCAAAAAATTATGTAGTTCTTAGAAAAAGTATTTTAGGAAAAAGCTTAAAAAAATAATTATACAGATAACAAAGTTCGCTGCAAATATTTTCTGCAGTCTCAAAATAAGTCAAGAAACCAGCAAACAATATATTTTTCAATTAAACTTCAACAGTTTGAATAGTTTTGAAGAAAAACTAAGAACAAACGAAGAAAATTTTGTGTGTTTATGAAACAACTTTTACTTAACGATAGTACCTGGTTCAGAAAAATCTGATCTGGCCAGCAGGGCCAAAAAGTTGGGCACCTCTGGTCTAGACTTAAATTTATCGGGCAAATATTTTCAAAAACTTTCATTTATTAAAAAAGTTAGAAGAAAATTAAGACAACCTTTAAGGTGTTTTGAATTGGAGTAAAAAAACAAAAAATCACAGAAAATTGAAAGGCCTGATTTTTTATAAGATTTAAAAAACTCGCAAAAATCACCTTTGAGGATATAAATAATAACTCAAGTTTTTGGAAAAATGTATCGTTTTCGATAAATCTCAATTTTACTTGAAAAACTCAAAGCTGGCGCCTTTTGCCCCATATCATGCATATAAAAATACAAAAAAGTAGTATTTTAAGTAGAAGAAAGGTTGCTCAAAATATCCTCTTGAACAAAGTACAAAATTCACAAAAGAATGACAAAAAGGATAATTTTTTTTTATTTAAAAAAATCATTTAAATAACAAACAAATAATTTAAAACTGTTTCCTTCTATAAAAGCGTCTTGTTTTTTCACATTTTTTTTAAAAAGGAAAAACTCAAAATGTTAAGCTTTCAGTCAATAAAACGCGCCCCCCTGAATTGATTTCTCCCACGTTCGTACCACCACCAACGTTTCAAAAGATGAAAGCAGAAGGTGTTCTTGCTTTCAACCTGTTACCTTCGAGGGTTCAATCCTCTTTGGGTTACGGTTCTTTTATTCATGAATCCTTGTCGAATGATGAACTCAGATTAAGGCTACAGGATAATCTTGTTTTCGATACGCAAAATCGAACGCGCTCTTGATCTGCGTGGAGGTGACTTGCTGAATGGAAAGTTTCCATTTTTAATCTCGACTGAAATGGATATTGTAAATATGTACACCCCGTAAATGTCGATTCAATAATAGTGCGGAACCAGTTCAAACCAGACAATCCAATATAAACACTTCGAGCAAGTCTACAAACTGCAGGTCCGCATCGGACGTCGTCCAGGTTGATAAGCTCGGCTCGTTTTTTTTCGCAAATTTATTATTTATTAAACAACCTGCCCAGAATGCTCTGCTTTTGCTCGGGTACGATTGTGTACACAATCGATGGCTTAGAACTGTACTAGTGGAGCTCCCGCGTTCCTGCTGTTTGGCAGTGTTTACACCGCCAATGAGCAGTCGGTCGTAAATTACATCGCCCGGTGTGGTTGCATGTGATCGATCCACCAGGAGCTACAGTCGGACGCCCGAGGTGTCTGGAAACGCCAAATTTTCGGGGTTGACGGCCAAATCGAAATCCTTTCACTTTTCCTGATTTTTTCGGATTCATGATTTTATATTTCGTAAAAAAAGCGAATTTGTCCCAAGACGACACTCTGCTTGGGGGGTGCTGTACGATTTGACCGAATTTGCTGGAGACCTGGACAACGCAACCAAAATGAGGTTTTTCATAGTGGTGTGAAGCAGGCAATCCGCCGTAAACCGGAATCCGTGTGGCGTTGTCTGGCATTGCGCAGTTGCATTTCTGGAGCTTCGATGGAGGTGTTGGAGCTGGGAAAGGTTCAGCGCCTCTGTCTACTATTTAATCTGTGTTACTCAAAGTGTACAAATGGAATGGAAATTGATAAGTTGCTGTTTATTGTTTAGTTTCAATTCCGACTCGAGTTCCTAGTTAGCTATTGCTGTTGGAGAAATTTAATTTTGGTTTACAGGAGTAGTTCATGACATTATGCCTGCGATTTTATCATTTTCGACAAAAGAAAAATGAACATTAGACAATCGCCAAGCCCCTCTTTAAACAGTTCTGATATGAAGGTTTATAAAATGTCTCTTCTGGTACATACAGTATGTAAAAAAAGTATTTACACCCCTTGGGCACTATGCACATTTTGTGATGAAACATGTAAAAAATTTAAAGTTTGACAGGAACCTAGTACTACGTTTTGTTCATAAACTCATGCCAAACATTTTGCTACAAAAAGCTCATGAAAAGATGATTTCTATAAAAAGTTATATAACAAATACTATTACGAAAATAAAAAAGGTGCAAAAAAAGTTTGTACACCTTTCGAAAAATTAACATAAATAATGTTATTTGTTGACAAATCACCATAAATCCAGTCTCCCAACTCCAAATAGGCATCCTGGACTGATTAAAAAAAGAATTTGGATTGAATATAAAGTTTACTAACTACTTAGTATATAAGTTTATATAACTCTGGAAATTCTATATAAAACTTATCTAAACTTAATTTTGCAAACATTTAATTCAAATAAATGTCAATATATTACCATAGAATTGCTAAATAAACATTTTGGAGTGGGTATAACACCGTTTTGGGGGTATTTGTATCGATAGAATAGATTTTTCGTTGGAATTTCGTACCAACCCGGAATTACGTCGTCGGAAAATCCGCCAGCATCTGAACCGGTCCTCAATTCACAAGTCAACCTATGTGGAATCAGAAAGGGCATAAAATTTCCGATCTTTTGATACCCATACATCCAGGTTTTCTATAAAACCCACGTTTTTAAATACCTAAGCAAAAACGTTGTTATGGTTTCGTTTGAGCAACCTGCCAAAAATGTATGGAATTTCGTAATTTTTGTTCTCGTAGATCAAACTTACTTTTTGCCCAGGTATTTAAAAACGTAGGTTTTAAAGAAAACCTAGATGTATGGGTATCAAAAGATCGGAAATTTTATGCCCTTTCCGATTCCACATAGGTTGACTTGTGAATCGTGGATCGGTTCGGATGCCGGCGGATTTTCCTACGACGTAATTCCGGGTTGGTACGAAATTCCAACGAAAAATCTATTCTATCGATACAAAAACCCTCAAAACGGTGTTATACCCACTCAAAATGTTTATTTAGCAATTCTATGGTAATATATTGACATTTAGTTGAATTAAAAGTTTGCAAAATTAAGTTTAGATAAGTTTTATGTAGAATTTCCAGAGTTATATAAACTTTTATACTAAGTAGTTAGTAAACTTTATATTCAATCAAATTATTTTAATCAGTCAAGATGCCTATTTGGAGTTGGGAGACTGGATTTATGGTGATTTGTCAACAAATAACATTATTTATGTTAATTTTTCGAAAGGTGTACACACTTTTTGCACCTTTTTATTTTCGTAATAGTATTTGTTATATAACTTTTATAGAAATCATCTTTCATGAGCTTTTTGTAGCAAAATGTTTGGCATGAGTTTCTGAACAAAACGTAGTACTAGGTTCCTGTCAAACTTTAAATTTTTTACATGTTTCATCACAAAATGTGCATAGTGCCCAAGGGGTGTAAATACTTTTTTTACATACTGTATGTTGATGATATCTTTCCTTCTAACCCTCTTCTGTTTTCATTTCATACCCTGCAAAAACCACCATCCACAATCTGCGACTCTTTCCAAATGTTCCCCAAGAGAGCTATTACCTAAGTTACGAGAAGGAATGTGCCACGTTGAGTCCCGTCTTCGCCAGATAGGACGACCAGAGAACGTAATTTGCGTGAAAGCTCCCATTCTGCACGGCTTGCCGGCTTTTGTGGCATTTCATTTCGACTACGACGATTTCACTTGTTTTTGTTGTAATGAATGTTGAATCATCTGTTGAATGTTTAAGTGGAAATCAGCTACGAAATTTCTCACTTTTAGCATTCGATACCAAAATTAGCATAAAAGAAATGCTCCTAAACAAGCTAAAATGTTTTCCGCTGAAGCCCAACAATCTTTCACGACGAACCCAAAACAAATTTAATCATGAATTTCATTTCCTCCCGAGACTTCCGTGAGAATGGCACGGAGGGCTCATTGCCTCCAAGAAGTCGGAAAGTGGGGACGTTCCGGAGGCTGAACAATTTGCAAATTACATTTCCCACTTGGGCGTCGACGGGGCGGCGATTCTGCTTCTTATTTTTATCCCTAGAAGGGAACTCGTGTATATCCTTGAAGGAAAGAGGATTTTAATGGTTTTATGGCGATGAGCAGCTGCTAAGCTGAAGTGTTGGGCGGTGAGAGTGGACCGGGATTAGCTTACTTTTGGAATACTTTGGGTTTAATCTACTGGGCGGTCACTTGTTGATTGGAGGGACTTGAAAGTTAGAGCGTTGATTGAATTAATTCTGGGGGGTTTGGGGATGTTATTCGTTTTCTTAGAAACCGAAATAGCTCACTGTCACTTAATAATGTTGAAGTTCTTTGCCAAAAAAGAAACGACATATTTCGCGGATGAGCGATGTTCACAATATTTATCGCACGTTGTATAAATGTCGTGCGACAAACTGCAGAAAATAACAAATTACCTTCGACGGAAAATTTTCCACCTCGCCAAAAAATTAGCATGTGAAATCCCGTTCGCGTCAATCTTTAAATAAAAATATGACCAGAAAAAAGACATTCCTTGGAAGGTTTCCAATCGTTACGACATGGAAAAAAATATATAGCTTCAAAACGATGGAGACACCTGGTGTTTATCAATTTTTTCAGTGAAGACGCTCGGTACTCGGAAATCGATTCGATTAATCTCAGAAAAAGGTTTCTTACGAGGAGTAAAGTCGTGGAAACAGATAAGCCGGTTTAGTGCCCTTGTAGTGATAATGCTCGCCCAAATTCCCATAAACGTGCCTCGAGGCAATAAATGTAAATATTATCTTGCCAATATCAGAGAACGAACATAGGCACCATGTTTTGCGAAATATCAAAGGTGCAGTGCTTTAGTTGTCACCAGAACCCATTATTTTGGGTGCTTAAGCACCGCAGTTTGGCCCAATATACAAACCAGATTATTTGGGGTGGATAAATATTTTTCTCTCAAAATAAAAGAAAAGAAAATATCGGTACCATCTTGCTGGTAGTTAATTCTTTATCGAATGAAAGGAAATAAAATTTCACTTTTTTGTTGCTTCAGCAATTCAACTGATTGCATTTAGATTCGATTCGAATTTTCAATACGAATGTCTCACTCTTAATATTTTATTGAATTTTTTGAAATGTTTTTGAACTTATTTGGAACATAATTTATCGAGTAAATTAATTATCTTTGAATCTCTATAATGGACTACATTACTCACATTTTTTAAACTTGTTCTTAATATTTTATAGGAACATATATTTTTCTTGTAAACATAATTGTCTAGCACTAATTTTTTACAGGGTTACTTTTGTTTCTATCAAACTGTAATGGAATCAGAGGCGACTCGTCCACCTGTTCAACCTGTTCATTGAACAGGTAGCCGATTTCAAGCGGATATTTTTTTTTTATTTAAGTACCAAGATGCTTTTAAAACCAACAACATACAATAATTGTTCATTACAATTTTTGTTTGAATATACGTTAACAAAATCAACGCCCTATGTTCAGCAGCGCTGCATGCACCGAAAAAGCTTTGGCCCGCCACCCTTTACTCTTTACCTCTCTTTACAACCCACCAATACTAAAGCGAGCCAGCCTAGCGGGCCACGCGCAAATGCTCGTCGCGTTCAACACCGACCCTTTGAACGTCGGGGAAAAAATCTCCATAGAGATATCCACGCGCGAGAGTGTGTTAGTTTGTAACAAAATTACACACAGACATAGGCAAATCGAGTAGATTAATTCGTCTGTCAAAATCAGCTGTGTCCTTTGTTATACCACGAGCACGTGGTAAACAGCTGGTTTTTACAGACGATTGGTCTACTCGATTTGCCTATGTCTGCGTAAAAATAGTGTAAACAAAATCAGCTGCTTGGAATTCAGCCAATCACAATCGATCAAAACCAAAACAATACTTTAAATACAAATACTAACACAGAATCGTGGTGTGCGTGAGAGAAACCGTGGAGATCTCTATACAGAAAATAATCAACACATGTAAAGAGCTTCCTATTCATACGCAGCGGCAGTATCGATGTGTTGGTAAATCAGGTTCAATCTGAGAGCGTGAACTGACAGCATTTTTGGGAGAGAGCGAAATACCACCCCCAGGCCCCAGCCGACTTAGCTCGCTCAGCTCTCCAGGGAGCTGCATGCAAAAGGTAAACAAGCCAGCGGTTGACAGCACGTTGAGAGCATGAATAAATGAGAGAGCGCGAGAGCACCACAGATATTGCTCTATATTTGGCGCACTTTTAGGCATCAGGCTGTTTTGCGCAGACTGGTGTTGGCTTGTTTTAAAACTGGAATGTTCAACTGCGCGCGTTGAACCTCTTCGATCTTCTTGGTTACTAGGGTAGAGGACCCAGTTTTCGCCCTGCTCCAGTTTTCGCCCACCTACTGGATTTAATCTGTATTTAGCAAACTTATACCATTTTTTGATTGAATTTATTATGCAGGTTTACATATTCATTCATTTCTAGTACTAATTGAAACTTTCCTAATGAATTTCTATTGTTTATAAAGTTTGTATAAGCTTTTCAAAAAGAGCCTAACTGCAGCCGCCATATTTTTGTCAATTTAGACTAAAGCGGGTACTAATGTTAATGAGGGAAAACAACTCATTTTGTCCGAAAATAATGTAAATGAATAATTCATTAGTTCACTGTATGCCTGAATTTCATGAAAATCTAGTGATTTACCTGTTCTAAACCTTTACTAAAGGTTATTTCAATAAAATAAAGTGGGCGATTTCTGCGAACATGCGATCCAATTTTCGTCCAGGGCGAAATCTAGTAGTATGTTTCAGATTTTATCTAGAACCAGTTTTCGCTTACCATAAAAACTTATCTAATCGCAGCGAAATGTGCTATTTGGAGCATTCTAGATTATTTTGAAAGGATAAATAATCATTTTGATTACTTTCATTCAGAGGATGGAAAAGTAGTTACACGTGTGCTTTAATATTTTTACTAAGAGGTACTTGATGTTTTATATTGAGTCAATTTGGGAGCGAATGACCCATAGGGTTAAAGCTCCCCTAACAAAATCAACAACAACATGGAGCTAATTGTAACTGTGTGTCCTTATCTTGGGTGAATAGGGACACGTGAGTTCTATCACAAATTTTGATTTAATCATATTTAGCACTTTATTAAAACGCAAAATTTAATCAAAAATGAACATGTAAATGATAAAAACCTTGTGGAAACTTAAAATCAAATAGTTTACCAATGTTCTACAACAAATAGAACCAAAAACCATAAAATGTCATTAAATTTTCATCAAATTTCCTAGATTGCCACTATAAAGTGGGCGATTTCTGGGTCATCTACCCTAGTGGATTCTTGCTCTACTGGAAAGTGATGTAATGTTAAGTTAAGATAGTGTGATTGATAGATTGAATTAAACAAAAAAGTACTGTGCTTTTTCCAGAATCGGGACTCATGAGAAGAATTATGACAGTAGATTCAACCATGATCGTTATTTTATTTTTCGGTTTGATGCCATTAAATGCTCCAAAAACGACTGTGTTCAGATTGTAGTCCCGGTTCACTCCCGTTGAATATATTATTATCATATATTGTAGCATGAATTTGTTCTGAAAACTTTTATTCACTGATGCTAAAAACAAATATCGGATTCATGTCAATATAGTTTTGTTTTTAACATCAAAAGCCCTTCAATTCAATTCTCTAAAAATTAGACAAAGGTTTAAAAGCGATACGACCTGGTTCTAAAAAGTATAGAGCAAAATGTCAATTTAATTTTTAAACCGAGTTAGCTCAATATTAGTTGAGCTTAAAAAAGCCAGTTTTCTTTTGTTAAGGATGTGGTATTTTTTCTAACATCCTGATAAATAGTTTTAAAATTCAGTATAATATTAAATAACTTCCCTTGAGTTTCGATAAGGATGGCAGAGCGATTGCTCTATTTTTCCACATTCCCACGCTAATGATTAAGTCTTAAAAATACATTTTAACGAGATAAAAAAAGTCTTAATCATAATTTTAATTAATTATTTGCATAAACAGAAAATTATAATAGTATAAAAATAATCAAACGTAAAAATAAAAGCCATTGGAAAGAAAAAAGCTTTAAAAATATTTTTTAACATTGAACAGGTACTTCATTCAGGCACGAGTCGCCTCTGAATGGAATAGTTTGCATTAAAATTACTTACAGGATACCATTTCATGAATGTTTCTAATTTTTTAATTAAGTTCGGTTTATCTTGAAAAAAAAATCGCGTTGAACAAATTCAAATTATTTATTTTTTTTCCAACAAATAATTGCAAAACAACTTTTTATAGCATGCTGGTAATTCAATGCTTATAGGCTAAAAGTGGGAGGTTGTTACCTGATAAATAGAAAAAGTTGTATTTTAGTTTATGTTTGATTGTGAATTCGAACTTTTGTAAAAAATACCTGATGTATTTGTTTTTTTTTTCAAAATAAGGCAATTGAAAATTTTATTTCATGTTATATTTCTGAAAATTAAAATTACAGTGAAAAAACTTTTTACGTTTTTTTAATATCTTTTGTTTTATTTTTCGAGGCCACAGATCGGAAAAAGACATTACACCTTTAAAAAAATCATAGGTTCATTGATATTTGGCGGTAATAATAAGAATAATAATATATTATCATTTTGTGACACTTTTTGATCGAAATTTTTTAAAATAACCTTGAAATTTGTTTTTTTTCTGGCTTCCAACCCTCCTTAACCTTGCCCAGAGCCTTAGGCCGATGCAAATAGTTTTTAAAGTTTATATCCCTAGACTAGCCAAATTGAGGGGTTTCTTGTGTTTTTTTCCATAGTTTCAACATTTGCAAGTGTTACACAATGCCGTACACACTAAGACAGATGTATTATTTTTTTTAGTTTTTAACGGTGCACATTAACCAGAACTTTGCGCCCGTTTTTTTTACAGACATTTTAGTATCTTCAAAACTACGGGTACTGTCGAAATGTTTTTTTGTTCATCCCCTAAAGTACTGTCCACAAAGTAATTTATAACAAAGTTTTTGATAATTTTACAATCCCGCTATTGCAGGATTGGTCCGAAAGTTTGACAATTTTGGAATAAAAAGACAAGGACTTCCTTCGTGCACACCCTTTAAATGCTTTTTTTTTTTTGCGAATACCTTACTCTTTGCGGCACTGTACACCAAAATTTCGCAAAAAAAAAATCAAAATATTCATAAACTGCTTCAATGCCTCAATGCAAAAATATTATTACAAGAAAATGCATTTTGAATTAAATTCAGATTTACGGTTTATATGTTTGAAAAGTTTGCTATTGGAACATTATTAACATTTGAGTAAATTCAAATAAAGCTTTGAAAACATACAAGTCTTGAATTTGATACAAACAAATGTTAAATGACCAAAAAATGTGTGGTGTTGTTTGTCAGGTCACAAAAAATAAATTAATACTAATAAATAACCCTCACTTGATGATAACAAATATCTGTTGCTTTTTTTAAAGATCTAATAAACCAAATTTTCAGTTTTTGCTTTTTGGGTGTTTTTAATACCCCTGACTCAAGGCGGTTTCAAAAACACCCAAAAAGCAAAAACTGGAAATTTGGTTTATTGGACCTTTTAAAAAAACTCCAGATATCTTGTTTACAAATTTTGCCAGTAGTTCATTAAATGAAAATTTAAAGGCTAATATTTTTTATATCTTTTATTCAATTTGAACTCCACATATTTTTTAGATTCTTTCAATTATTACTTTTTGATTTATGTACCGCTTCATAACAAAAGTTTTTTCAAAGCAAATTATTCAAAACCTGGAAAAAACCTAGATTTGTGAGTGAATTTCAGGGTTGCCAGTTTGCCAGATTTTCAAGTGCCTGACAGAGTACAGATAAACAATAAATGCTCTACACCAGTGATAAATGCTGAATGCTGTAATGATAAATACCTAAAACCAGTTTTATGTTGATTTTGGTAGATTTTTGATTTTCAGCTGATTTGAAATTAACTTTTTATCAAAATAAACAGTCACAACGTTTCGTAAGATTAAGTTATGTTTTTGAATATACTTATATTTTATATATACTTTTAGCAAATTAAGTTATCGAAAAAAGGAAAGGATTTAATTTGAAAAAATCGCTTTTAAAAAAAATGTCACCTTCAACTTTTCCGTTTTCCGTCCATGGTGCATTTTTACTTGCCAGATTTAAAAAAATACATATTGGCGCCTTGTCATATCTTTAATACTTTTACCTTGCAAGTTGCAACCCTGATGAAATCTGTTTTTTTTTTTCTAAATATTTGGCTTGATATAACAATCATCAATCTTTGCAATTCCATTATGAAACTATATCGTTGAAAACAACAATACTAAAATAGTAGTTTATGAAACAAGTTGCAAAAAGAAGATTTTTTCAGCACGAGTCGTACATTTATCCAACGAGGTTCACCGAGTTGGATAAATACGAAGAGTGCTGAAAAAATCAAGTTTTGCAAAGAGTTCCATACAACATTTTTTGCAATTCCAAAAAACACACACTGAGTGAAATTTTAAGTCAAATTTTCATGTATTTTGTCAATAAATCGTTTAAATCAAAAAAATGTTGAAAAGTGTTACTTTTCGAAACCAATGCTGAAAAGTTCAACTTTTCAGCACCCATTTGAGTGCTGAAAAGTAGTACTTTTCAGCATTTATTTTGAAAAGTGTTGCTATTCGATTCTGTTATTTTTGGTACAGAAAAGTAGGCTATTTCGTCGTTCAAGAATGACAGGAAAAGTGAGTAGTTTCACGACGGAATTTCAAAAAGTATTTTTTGCAATTCCGTCGTGAACACTCAAATGGGTGCTGTAAAGTTGAACTTTTCAGCACTTGTTTCGAAAAGTAACACTTTTCAACATGAAAATTTGACATTAAATTTCACTCAGTGTGTGTTTTTTGGAATTGCAAAAAAATGTTGTACGGAACTCGTTGCAAAACTTGATTTTTTCAGCACTCTTCGTATTTATCCAACTCGGTTAACCTCGTTGGATAAATGTACGACTCGTGCTGAAAAAATCCTCTTTTTGCAACTTGTTGCATAAACTACTATTTGAACATCCATTTGAGTGCTTAAATTTTTAACATTACAGTACTTGTATCGAAAATTAATATTTTTCAATACTGGTTTTGAGTTTGACTCTTATCGTTACGAAAAATAATATTCAAGTGGGAAAAAAACCTAAACTGAAATATCCGATTCAAAGATTGTTTCCCGAATTTGCAGAAAAGTTTGATTCAGCTTGTTGCAAAACTCGTCGTATAAATTCAAATTCAACTATCTCGTTGGTTCAATGCACAACCCGTGCTGATTAAATCTTCTTTTTGTAACTTGTTACAGAAACTTTCATGAACAAATTCATTTGGGATTTTGACTGAAATGTTGAAAGTTAAAAATAGTAAGCCTTATTAAACTATGTCATGAGTTCTTGGCTCAAATGACGAAATAACTTTAATTTTGTCTGAATATTTTACGATGTTTTTTAACTGAACAAGACATTTCATGACTGGAGCTAGTTATTTAAAGACGAAATAAGTTCTAAAACTGAAAAAACTAAATTGGTTGAAATTTGAAATGAAAACTCTTAACATAGTGTATGAAGAAGCCCGATTTTGAAATTTTACTTTCATAACATTCAATAAATCAAATATTTGCTCTTGTTAGCTTGATAAGTTTTAAAAATTACCTGTTTTAATGTTTAAAAAAAACGCGTTTAATTTCAGGGAGATAAGAAAATTTCATAAATCTCCTAATCATAAATGTCACTTTTCGACAAAGCCCCATAACTCAGCGCCATTACAATTTAGACATTATCTCCAACCCCCAAAACAACCCCCCACTATCTCGAAACGTCTTTTTCTTCTTAATGGCTCCATCGAAAAATCCAGCCAAATCCAGTTCAAATGCATCAACGTTCTGAAATATGCTCCGCGTGCCCGGCCCAGTCCATTTGGACGACGAAATGCAAAACAACAACATTCGTGATAGCTGCACGACTGGCTACTGCCGGCATCGGTGACCTTATCTGGCCGCGGCGCGTTGATTGACATGTAGGGACGCAAAAACATGGCGACCGGCCAGACAGTGCGGGAGCAACGGTTACCCTGTTCAAAGTTGGTTGTTTTTGTTTCATTAGCCTCGGGATCGGCGCGGCGGACTTTATTTTGGTCAGCGAGATTTTTTTATTTTTTATTTTTCGGTAGATTTATCATTTGCTTCAGATTTTGGGGGGTTCTGATTTTAATTACACTTTTTTCTGTTCTTTTATCATCTTTCAATTAAGCTACTGTTTCGTTTTGTGGTTTGTGTACTTTGCTTTTAACGAAAAAAACACCAAAAACACCGTTTCAGCTTCGGGTTGTTGACGCTCGTTTGCGTTTATTTGAGGGTGATTTATTTGCATTTGGTTTGCTCTCGTAATTATACGTTTTGTCAGGTAGACAGTTTGCTGTAGCACAAAAAATGTTTTCAGTGGCGTGGTCAATTTTAATTTGTTTAAGTGGAAGAACGAAACGGTTTATTTAAGCAACAATGACAAACAATGAACGTTTGGAAACCATTTGAAAGGAAGGCTAATTTTTAATATGGTTAGTTATTTTCAAAATGCATTAAACATTATTACTTGACATTTTTGAAATTAATGTTAGCAAACGCTTGAGTTTCTTCAAAGTATGATAGATTTGAGCTCCCTGAACATGCTCCAATCGATAGAACAGAATTTTTGTAAATTTCCGTCTACAAATGTGATTCTACCTTAGTTTGTTCAGTTTATTTGGTTTTCTTATCGTTCTTCTCATATGATAATGTTTCTATTTTTAGTAGTGTCTCGTGACGTCAATGTTTACATCCTGAAATAGCCTTACCAGTACGCGGCAGTGACTGCAAATTGTGTAGTTCACGGTTCGTAATTCTCTTGCATTCTTTCCTCCTCTGTACACAATATCACGGCAAGTGCATCGTTATTTTTCTATTTGTTTGGCAAATATTTCCCTATCTACGTTACACACGCCCCAGGAAGACTTCAGCATTACGGAGAATGAAAATATCTCCACCGATGCGAAACTGCTCGGGACTCCCCGTTGTGATGGAATTTTTCAACCAGATGGCTTGCAAAATTGGCCAAACTTGGGGCAGACATCAGCAAAAAGAAAACACTCTGAAATAACAGCTTTTTTTTTTACTACATCGAACCACTCGTTTTTCCCTCTCTTGATGGGGATGGATGGTACTTGGTGGTGGTGTTTTTACTTAAAACGCACAGCCATTTCAGCTGCTGCTGCCGGACTACTGGTAAAAATAGAACTTTTTTTTCGGGGTGTGTTTATATTTTATTTGTTTTTTTTTTTACCACCACCCCTCCTCCCCGACACGAGCAATAGCTCACATTCGACTGCGCGAATACGTTGAGAGATTTTGCATGACAGCTGACTTTTTTGCGATTTTCGATGGTCAAATGTTTAAAATTCGAAAATTCTAGAAAATTATTTTATTTAACAAAATATAAGGTGAATCAACCTTACAAACTGTGTTATTTCCCATCCCAGTTACAAATATGCGAGATCTGCTAAAATTGGATATTTCCCAGCGTTAATGCCGAAAAGTGATAAATCATCTTCGAGGGCTGCTACTTTTTTTTTTTTTTTGCTTTCGTCGTCATGACTTGGACGACGGTCCATCAGATGAACAAGCAAATTAGGTTCTGCACGGATTATGTGTTGCCAGTCGGTAGCTTTTTTGCAAAGTTTAGGACGATGACGAGAAGTTAGTTGTGGTTTTACGTAAAGAATGAAGTTATATTGAGTAAAAAGTTCGGTGTTAATTTGCAAGTGGGACATTTATCGATGAGCTCAAATCAACTTTTAAATCGCAGAAATTCAGACTGTTAAATGAAATTCTACAAAACACAAAAACTGAATCAGGTTTGAAATACATTTTATTGAATTAGGAATCACTGAAATTAAAAACAAACATTTGAAAAGAATAAGAGTGAAAAGTAAAGAGAGAGAAGAGAATGTAAGAAAAGAGAGAGAGAGAGAGAGAGAGAGAGAGATGATTTTCTGATGTTGTTGTCTTCATAAAAGTTTCTTTTTTCTGAATCGCGCTACTCTCAGCAGGCTGTTCAACGAAATATGAAGAGGATAATTATTATTAAAAAAAAGTTTATTTACTGTCAACACACATTTTTTATTTAAGTTTTTTATTTAAAAAAGAAATTCTAAAAGACCCTTTTTATAATTTTGTTTTATCCACACTTTTTTTTCAACCTCCTTCCGACAGTAACCTCCAATAACTCCGAAAAAAGTCTGACAAAGCTGAAAAACAGGGCTCGCACCCTGTTGGGGGCCTAAAAGGGTGCAGCAGACAGCTGGAAACTGACAGAGGTCAATAGTTTTGTAAACATAAAAAAAAGTATTTTTTTCCAGTTCCTGAGGGGAACACCCTTGAAAAGTATCGGGGCCGGCATTTACAAAGCGGATTTAGTGGCAGTTTTTAATTCAACTTATGTTAACATGTTAAGGTTAATGTTAACATTCCATAGGTCGCCTTCCTAAAGTGTCGTTGATAAGGTCCAGTTTGTGACGATACACTACCTTCCCTTTACTAAGCAGCGAATCCAGAAGGGAAAAGATCACCAGTTGTGTTGGTCCGAGCTGGGATTTGAACCCCGATCTACCGCTTACGAGGCGATAACGCTTCCGCTAGGCTATTTGACTCGGCATACATACATAGCTTATGAAAAAACTTTAGACAACTTTTAGAAGACTAGAAGCATAACTTGTTACTAGTATAAATCAGCATTCCAATGAATTAAATTTTAGAAAATTTGAATTTTGTCACTGTTTTTCTACTGACGAAATCTCGGCAACTAATGGTTTGATTTGCAATGATAAAAAGTGAAATTTCAGTGAAAATATCGTATCTTTCAAATTGATTTGTTTCAGTTTTTCAAAATCGACCATAACATTTCAGAATGATCAATAAATTTTCTTTAGCTCTTTAAAATATGCTTGATTTTGAAATTTTGAAAACATTTTTATTGTAAACATAGAAAATTTACAACTAGATTTCTTTTTTTAAACCTTTAACTCAGTCGTTTGAAAAATTAGGGATTATTGGAAAACACATAAAAACTTTCACTTTCTTGACAACTATTTTTCCGATGTTCAAAGTTTAAAAAAAATAATTGCAGAGAATTTTCTCAACTATTCGATTTTTTGATTTTAGAAATGGACAATACACAGTAAACAAATTAAATTTGGAAGGTGTGAATTTGGAAGGTTGAATATTACCTCTTTTATGATGTAAATTTACCTCAATTTAGACTGAAAAATTTTTAGAGGTAAAATTACACTTTTTTCTGACATAAAACATGTACCTTCATAGATGTAATATTACCATGATTTTTTTACTGTTTATATCAAAAAATGAAAAAATTAACCCTCAAATGGCTACAAATTGAAAACTGTACGTTTTATCGCAAAACTTATAATGCACTTTTTTGCAATTCCGTCGTGAAACTACTCACTTTTCCTGTCATTCTTGAACGACGAAACAGCCTACTTTTCTGTACCAAAAATAACAGAATCGAATAGCAACACTTTTCAAAATAAATGCTGAAAAGTTCTACTTTTCAGCACTCAAATGGGTGCTGAAAAGTTGAACTATTCAGCACTTGTTTCGAAAAGTAACAATATTCAACATTTTTTTGATTTAAACGATTTATTGACAAAATACATGAAAATTTGACTTAAAATTTCACTCAGTGTGTGTTTTTTGGAATTGCAAAAAATGTTGTATGGAACTCGTTGCAAAACTTGATTTTTTCAGCACTCTTCGTATTTATCCAACTCAGTGAACCTCGTTGGATAAATGTACGACTCGTGCTGAAAAAAACCTCTTTTTGCAACTTGTTGCATAAACTACTATTTTTAAATTTAATTGGCGCCCTTTTGAGACCATTTGAAAATATAATAATCTGGGTGATGAATAGAGAGAATGCGTAACGTGATTTTCGAATGATCCTACTTTGTTTACATTTAGAAAGCAGGCTTGTTCAAGCAAAAGCATGACTTTTTCTTACTGGTAAATGAGCTGTTTTATAATCAGTATAATGTGTTTTATTTTGTCTAGTTTTTGTCATTTTTTTCTGGAAAATTGTGCGTGTTTTTAAGTTTCGATCGGTTAGAAGAGATTTTTCTTTTTTACGGCGAGAATGTTATTCTGTGAAGTCGCAGATAAATTCCCTGGCTAATTTTGGAATCTTGCAGCTCTTCCTGGTCCAGTGAAAAAACATCGCTAATTCTACAAATAGAGAAGATTTGCACTGAACCAGTAGATTTTCAAACGGAATCATACAATAAAGATTGCTTCTGGATGGATACAACCGAGTTGACTTCATGAACAACCTCCATTCATGATTGTTAAAAAATGACGATCTCGCCTTCAATTTTAGGTTCCAATAGCTACACATTTTTTATTCTTGCAAAAAAAATAAACACAATATTTAATGATCGATAACAATACTCTCTACCTTTGGCGAACAGTAAATTGGTTCCACTTTGACAGTTCAAAATTGAAGCCGTTTTGCGAACCACTACCCAACACCCAGATAATAATCATCAGGAATTTTTCAAAAGAAAGACCAATACTAGCAAATTTTCTGTGATTCTAAATCTGTCTTAAGTTCTTCTAATGGAACATATAAAACAGGTTTTTGGTGAATTTTGTTTTTTTCGTATAAACCTGAATTTAATTATCTAATTAACGGCTATATTTTTTTAATGACTGATTTTTGGTATTGTCCTTATCATAACCTAGAACTTTGCTGAAGATACCAAATCGATTAGAATATCGCTTCCCGAGATACAGATTTTAAAATATTTTCATACCATTTGTGTATTGACAGCTGCCAAAATTGTGTGGAGATTTGTATAGACTAGACAATGAGAGAGAAATGAAGAAAAGAAGCATGTAAAGAAGAAGCTCTAAAAAAAGTTTCTGCCATTAAAAAAAATGTTTTGTTGAGAATAGTTCATAAGTTGCAAATTTCAAATTTTTAAATGCGAATTCAGGATGTCGTAAATATTTTAAAATGCAAGGTGACCTTTCAAAGCAGAAACATAAAAACACGTTACTTAATTCACCTTTAGGTGGTTGGTGCCTTCCTCACATTTATAAAGTGAAGGCACTACACATCCTCAGAAAAGTGTATAAATAACACTCATTTTTTATCAAAATATCTGAGATCCAGCCTCAAAAAAGTGTATCAAAAACACTAAAGTATTTATAACTTTTGATAGGATTGTCAGATCTTCAGTTTTTTGGGCTTGTTGGAAAGGTCTTTTGATTACCTATCCAACGATCGGTCGCATGATAGAACCGGACAACTTTTTCATCAAAATATTTGAGATCCGGCTTCAAAAAAGTCTATAAATAACACTTAAGTGCTCATAACTTTTCACGGCGTGTTTTCTGGGGAACCTTAAGGAAAAAAAATAGTCATCGCTACTTTCAAAAGTATCTGATAGGAAATTTTCTCAGCTTTCCAATGCTGCTAAGAGCGAAATGTTTCATCGGGAAATTTCTGAGATATCTATATTTTTTTTTGTTTTAAAATCCTTAATCATTTATTGGAAACTTTTAAATAACAGTCCAGGAAACTTGTCAAATGATGTGTTTCATGTGTCATTTACTCATCAAAAAGTGCAAAATAATACAAGAAACAACTTTGCTGAAGGTTGCAAACCGCTAAACATTTTGAAAATTTTGTTTTAAACGAATTTTTGAATATGTGGGATTTATTCAGAAATTAAAATCATAAAACCGCATTAAAATATTATTTTTACAAGAATAATAGATTATTACATAATTGTTGTGTACCGGTGTTATACCGGTCTACTCTGATTCAGCTTGGAATTAGCTGATACAACCGAAATTTTTACAGGTTTGAGATTGATAGGGTATTACAAGATTTTTATAAACAAATAACATATTTCCTTAATCAAACATTAACCAGTTGGATGAATACAAAACATGTTTAATACTCGAAATTGAACTGCAAATTACTGTTGCAAGCTTTAGGAGAAATACCTTCCATTAGTATGAAATGATTGTTTTAGTTTTTTATTGTACTGATGATCAAGGAAAAAGCAATATTTTAGAAGTTTATAATACTTTCATCAATAAAACAATGTTTTATTTCTTGATTCTTGTTCAAATAGTTTTTGTTTTTTTTTTTTGTTAAAATAATAAATAATATTGTTCAAACAAAAAAAAAATTGTGACAGTGTTTTCAGCATTCTGAATTGGAAGACTCAAATTTTATTGCTACTTTTAAGTGCATTTTCAACAGTTAAAATTTTATAAAATTTTATATTTATTTTATTCTCATGAAAAAATGACTTTTGAAGCTTGCAACAGTAATATTTAGTACATTTCGATTTTAAATCATATTTGTATTTATGTTCCTGATTAATGTTTGCTTAAGAAAATATCAAATTTATTCATTAAAATTCAATAATACTATTAACAATCACAAAAACCTGCCAAAGTTTTGGTTGAACAAGCTGAATCAGAGCAGACTCGTGATATTTGCACACAAAAAATATATGTTGTAATCTAATAAAAATAAATTTTTACATTGTTTTATGATTTAAATTTCTGAATAAATTTCATATATTTAAAAAAAATGGTTAAAACTTCATTTACAAAATGTTTAGCGATTTGCAACCTTCTACAAAGTTGTTTCTTGTCTTATTTTGCACATTTTGATGAGTAAATGTCACATGAAACACATCATTTCATAAGTTTTCTGAACAGTTAGTAAAAAAATTCCAATAATAATAAAGAAATTTTAAACCAAAAAACATAAAATAGAGATATCTCAGAAATTTCCCGATCAAACATTTCGCTCTTAGAAGCATTGGAAAGCTGAGAAAATTTCCTATAAGACACAGTTGAAAGTAGCGATGACTATTTTTTCTTGATAATGTTGTTCTAGAAAACACGCCGTGTTTTGATGGGGTTGTCAGATCTTCAATCTTTCTAACGCGTTGGAAAGGTCAAATACCTTTCTAATTATATATAGCATGACGGATTTTCTTACAAAAACCACCCTTTTTACAATCTTCCGAAGTTTAGCTAAAATCGTTTTTTTTAGCATAACTTTTGAAGTACGTTTCTAAACTTCATAATATTAACTACGGTCTTGAGACCAAAACGGTCCAAATCGGTTCAGCCAGTCCGGAGATAATCGTGTGCATCCAGACATTTGTTCAGAATTTGATTCTGAGTCGATAGGTTTACGTGAAGTTTGGTCTACGAGGTCGAATAAAGAAGTTCATTTTTCGAGTGATTTTATAGCCTTTCCTCATTGAGGTGAGGAAGGCAAAACAATGATTTTTGAGTGTAATTGGTCTCAGTTTTACTCATTTTTAACGATTCTGATTTGGTACCATCTTTGTTCAACTACTCATTCCTTGCATATTGTTGTTGTTTTTATGTAATTCAACCCATCTTCTTTTCTATAATCCTTTCTTAATATGGTCACCATTCGGTACCATTCACAAGAACCAAAATAAGCTTAAATAATGAGCACCTTAATCTTCCTACCCTCACAAAAGGTTACCAATAAAGAAAACCCATTCTACCCCATAGCGTTCTCCGCAACGTGTGTGTGTGTGAGTGTGCAAAACAAGTTGATGTAACAGTCGAGACAATTGCACGTCGCCATCGTCATCGCGATGGCAAAACACTTCAAGCTTCGTATGTGTGCCTTGCGTGTGCGAATTGGCATACGTGTGGGGACGTGTCTCGCGAGCCCCCCTATTCTGGGTGGGTGTGTCCACCGGTTCGACGCCACCACAGCAAAGGTCGTACACAGCGAGAAAAAAAATGGTGAAAACATTTTTAGAGTCGATTTTTGAAATAAGCTTTTTTACAGTTCCCAAACATTTCTATGTTAATTTTCACATTTTAGAGCAGTAATCAACGCGCGCGCCACCCTAACAGCTTTACTATGTAAATTTCGTGGCGATGACGAACGCACGATTAGTTCCCCTTTTGCGTATTGATTCCATGCCGGGGACTAAACCTCATTGACGTCAGCAAGTCTGGCAGCAAGTCCTTTGTGGGAAGTGAAGCATGAATTGTCGGCTTTTTTTGTTTTTCTGGTTTCTGAAAAGATTTCCTTCTTTTCAGAAGACTAAGCCAAAGTTAAGTGGGAGGCTTATTCAATTCCTTCGAAATAGCTACTTTCATACCAGAAAAAAGAACATTGGAATGCCGAACACGTTAGTGTCTCTTGACAGCCATTTCGAAAGAGTAGACAGAAAATGTCACTCGAAAGGGCCTAAAAGTGTTTTTTACTTGTCACGTGGCTCTTGAGCCGGCTGGGAGACACATCTGAAATGGTCACACTCTTTGCCATTTTCCTGCTCTTTTTCGTTGACATTAATCTTTTTTACTTTTTTCTCTCTTTTTTTCCAGAGGAAGAGTGCTACCATTGTATGGCGAGCCTGGTGGCCCCGAAGGATAAAGTGTTTATCACGCAGACGAAGCTGCTGTACGAAGTCACCTGGAAGACTGTGATGCAAATTGCCAAAAAACATGCGGTGAGCAGTCTGTTGTAAATCGATTTTTTCAGCACTCGCCATATTAATCCAGCTCGGCAGAGCTTCGTCGGGTTAAAGTTTGACTCTTGCTTAACAGGGTCCTCATTTTTCGTTCTTTCATCTACTCGCAGAAATCCGCCGTGCTGTATTTAACGAGATTATGCCCGGGCCAAAAGTCCGAGCGCATCTTCATGGACTGGTGCTGGTGGATCCTGGGCGGGTTGCCCTTTCCTCACCTGGTGCGCGTCATGGACTGCTTCTTCCACGAGGGCATCAAGGTGCTGTACCGGGTGTCGCTGGCGGTCCTCATTCTGTTCCACAAGCACGCCACCGCCACCAACAGCGACTGGGACGCGGACACGATCAAGAACGACATCGACAACGCGCTGCCCAAGTTCTGCAAAAACATCCCGGTGTCGCCCGCGAAGCTGCTGCGGACGGCGTTTAGTATAAGAGCACTTAGGTATTTGACGCTGGATGGTGGCCAAAACGGGGAGCTAAATTGAACTAATTTCGCCTTTTTCAAATTTTCAGTTCAACCTACATATCTAGGATTTTTCTAAAGACTGAAATGGTACTAAAGAGTAAGTCTGTCCTTAGTGGTTCGAAGCAGATGGTAAGATCACGTTCTAGCGATAATTTACCAACGAGTCAATCCCAAGTCAACGTACAAATGATGTCACACACACTAACCATTAGAGAGGTGAGTACTGGCCGGTTAACGGCACCTTTAAAACTTTTTCCCTTATCAGGACTGTCTGGTTGTCGCGGTGGTGGTAGCCTGTCACAACATTTCATTATTAGAAAAGTTTTTCCCACCCTTCCCCGTCTGTCCATTGTGTAAAGAGCATTCCGTCTGGTGCCAGGCCAGGCCATAACTTTTCCAAACCCCATCCCGCAACTCCACCGTCGTGGGTGTAATTGCACATTTGTCTCATGTTTCTGCCTTTTTTCTTTCTTTCTCTCTCTCTATTTTCCCCTCCCAACATTGCAATTTGCCCATGGGCCTGTTGGCCATCCTTTTCCTTCCAACTCCGGAACATAATGGTTCTGTTTTAGAGATCCAAGGATTGTCGGGACACGTGCCGGGCCATGGTAGGGGTACAGTGTCATTTACTAACCCAGATGTTCTAAGAGTGTTTATTTTTTCAATGGATAATCACTAAACAATGTTTTTTTATTGGAACTAATTTGATTTGAAAATTTGATTTTTTTTTTCTTTAACAAAAAATAGCATACATGTTATAGACCGAATGATATTAATTAGATGCCATTTTCATCCCCCTAGCCCTTTCTAAACGGTTTTATTTATCCTTTGATGTTGGCACTCGATACCCCGAGTTAATTGGCTTCTCAATTTTTGTAATCTCCAGTTTGAATTTAAGAAAAAAAATCCTGCGCAATAGAAGACTGAAAAAGTGACATTCAGGGAAGGAATAATCGCGAAAACAACAATTTCGCTTGCGAACTTTCTTCACCCGCGAAACAGAGGTGTGGCAAATCACGCAAAAGAAAATCGCTCCCGAAATTCTTCAAGAAAATCAATCTGCTGATGATTTTTTGTGAGTTTTCTTGTCAGCACCACTCAAAAATATTTATTTCACTTTGTTTACACACATTGCCCATCTACAAAATATGGCAGGTCATTTTTGTTCGTGTGACGTTACACTTGCAAGTGTAGTAGTGAAAAAGATGTTCCGCCGAATAATCAAGATGATTTTTTTAGATTCTTTTTACTGATCTTTCGTGCGCAAGAGAGGAGAGCCATGCTCCCTTCGGATTTTTTCTCTTGATGAACATCCAACGATTTTCTTTTGATGATGATTATTCCATCGCTGGTGACATTACACCAAGTGGTAAAATTACACTTTTTTTACCAAAAAGATGTACAGTCAAGCCCCCCTGTAATAGCTTTTTTTAAAGACTCAAAATTTTCACAAAACTACGTATTTGAAAAAGTACTCAAAATTTCAGTTTTTTTACAATATGGGTATCAAATAATCGGAATTTTTCATACATTTTTTCACACTTTTTTTTGAAAATACTCGAAATTTTCACAAGACTACGTATTTTTGAAAAATTACTCAAAATTAATTTTTTTGCAATATCAGGATTTTTTTTTAACTTTGTGTTTTTTTCGAAATTTGAAGTATTTTTTTCAAAATTACGTAGTTTTGTGAAAATTTTGACTATTTTCAGGAATTTGTGTTATTATTTTTGAATCATTAGGCCGATGCAAATATTTAAAAAAGTTTTTGTCCCTCGGCCCTGGCCGAGGTCAAGGGGGGGGCAAAAAATAAAAAATATAAAAATTTAAATAACAAGCCATAGTCTTCACATTTAAATGAAAAAAGTGTTTTAAAATGCATTTTACACTAGTTCAGTTGTTTTGCAATCATTAGTTTTCAAAAAATCTAAGATCTGACAAAAACAAAAATTGTATCGAAAAAAAAGATTTTGCATCGAAAATTTTCAAAAAAAAAAAATTAATAAACCCAAACATGCTAAAAATGATTTTAAACGCAGAAGAATGTATTTTAATTTGATTTCAGCTGGTTGCACATGAATTTTCATTGAAATTTTGAAGTTTATTGTAAAAAAAATTTTTTTTGCCCCCTGATTTTTCGGGCCAATTTTGAAGGGGGGGGGGTGACAAAAACTTATAAAAATATTTGTACTAGCCTTATAAAAGACTGAAATTTTGCGTATTTTTATCGAAAATATATAGTTTTGTGAAAATATTAAATATTTTCACAAAATTGTGTTATTATTTTTTAAATGTACGAACAAATTTCGATCATCTGATACCCATATTGTAAAAACTAAAATGTTGAGTATTTTTTTCTAAAAAACGTAGTTTTGTGAAAATTTTGAGTATTTAAAAAAAATATTACTTCCGAAAAGTATGAAAAAATCCCGATCATTTGATACCAACATTGCAAAAACAATGATCTTGAGGTATTTTCGAGAAAATTCGTATTTTCAAAATACAGGAAAAATACGTATTTTTGTGGAAATTTCCATGTAATTATAGTTGCAATGGATACTTGACATCATCCCGATTCTGAACAACTATATTTTTCAAAACTTTTGATGATTTTTCATAAGATTATAGCCAATGTCTCATATATAGCCCCGCACGCCTCCATTTTGCATCCCCCATATGCGTTGCTTAACCGAGGCATGACTGTACCCATTCTCGGATGTAATATTACCATGTTTTTTATTGTTAAACAAATTTAAAAGTCTTTATTTGATTTAAAATGCATAAATAAGCATTTTGTATTCTGAGTTATTTACAATCAATTTTATAAGTGTTTTCAATGAAAATTAAAATTTTGGTCCGTAATTTTGTTTCGCTACCTCATTTAGAAAGAAAATAAAAATTTTCAGGTGATTTTAAAAGGCATTTCTTAGAGAAGAAGCCAACAACTGTTTTCAATATACCGGATTTGGAATACTTACTAGATACACAGTAAAAAATTGTATATCTTTGGATGATTTAATTTTGGAAGGATAAATATCACCTCTTTTAAGGTGTAATTTTGCCTCAATTAAGACTGAAAAAAAAAACAAAACAATTCTTAAAACAAAACAATTCTAAGTTTGAATTCCGGAGTGACTATGATAGTCATAGTTTTTCTTTTTAAAATCAGATTCAAGGTGTTCAAACTTTATTTTCACGTCAAATGTACCATCACTTCTGCTCTGCACTTATTTAACCTTCTGCTAGAGGAAAATTGTCCAAATAATCCAAAGAATGACTGTACCCATTCTCAGAGGTAATATTACTATGATTTTTTTACTGTGTAAGACTTTTACGTTTTGTACCGTTCTGTAATTAAACAAGTTCAATAGTCGTAAAAAGATTTAAAAGTCTTTATTTGATTTATAAGTCATTAATAAGCGTTTTGTATTCTGAGTTATTTACAATCAATTTTCTAAGTGTTTTAAATGAAAATAAAATGTTGCTTAGTAATTTTATTTTGCATTCCTTAGAGAAGAACCCAGAAACTGTTTTCAAAATACCGATTTTGGAGTACTTAGATAAGCAGTAAAAAAATGTGTAAATTTGGAAGCTGTAATTTTGGAAGGTAGAACATTACCTCTTTTATGAAGTAATTGTACCTCAATTTAGACTGAAAAAGTGACATTAAACCAGAAAAGTTGTAAAATTACACATTTTCAGAAGTAAAATTACACATTTTTCCTGACATAAAAGATGTACTTCTTCCCAGACGTAATATTACCATGATTTTTTTACTGTGTAGCATTTTTGTAGCTGCTTAAATTGTATGGAGATTTGTATGAACGAACTCACAATGCAAAATGTCCTCTTTGGTCGCAATAATAATATTAACAGATTTTTAGCCGCATAGAAAATTTCAAGTAAAACCAGACAATGGCTCGTTTCTAATAATTGTTCACATGGAAGTTTCCATTTCAAAAAGTCGTCTTTAATAATGTTTAGATTTTTATCTACATTTCTAAAGCATTTTTTGAAAAGCTATTAACTATTTTCTTCCATATGGTTATAGCACCTATAAAAAAAATCTAGATTTCATCATGAGCAAATCTCTACGGAATTGCCCTTTTCTTTACAATTTTACTTTTGTTTTTTTTTTTTCAATCTGGCAGATCATTTTAAAGCTCCTTTCGTATGCCCAAAAAAGCAATTTTGCATAATCAGTTTGTCCATACAAAATTGGCAGCTGTCCATACAAAAATGGTTTGAGGGAATTCTAAAATCTGTCTCTTTTGAAGGATTTTTTAATTGGTTTGGTTTCCAGAATTGGTGAAAAATCAATGGCCAAGCTATTTTTTTTAACAATAGTGATTTTTGATCAAAAATCTATAAAAATCTAATACATTTTTGACTTCAACCTTTTGGGTAAAATTAGGTTCAGAATTGTGTAAAATTAAATTTGAAATCAAAGTGAAGTAGTAACTAAATGATTTTTTTTAAATGTTCCGTTTTCAGGCTATCTTTTTTTTTTTTTTTTGGAAAAGTCGCTTTTTTTTGGAAAAGTCGCTTTATTTCCTTTTTTTTTTCAAAGAAGTGCCCAGTCTGAAAAGAAAATTTTTGAAAAGCCAAGATTCCCTAATTTATTTTTCTTTTTTGAGCTTTGTAGGCATACGGCATTTGGTTGCTGAGATATAAAAATCAATCAGACAATCAGATTTTCTCAGTGTTGCCCACTTTTCCTTGGAAATGTATATGGAAAAAACAAACTGATGATGTAAAATGGCTACTGTGGGCCACTAATTGGAAATTATTTAAATTCTATATATGAGTCTTCGGATCAATTTCCCTTATGTTTTGATTTTACTCGAGTCCTGAGCAGCAAGTCAATCAATCACCACCGTTACCATCACCTTATTAATTTCTCATAAATAATTATAATCCATTCCGTTTTAATTAATTCTGTCTAATTAAATTCCATCGTATTTTACTTCTCTCTCATTTTAATTCATGCTGCGTTCTGTGGAAAACAAAACAACTACTAATAACCCAACACACCCTTTTAACCCCCTTCGCTCGATTGATAAACCTCTCACGGTCTTACCCCTTACAAATGGTGGCCCCGTTTATTAAAATCAATTAATTTGATCACTTGGCGCAATTTTTCTCGAAACTCCCTCGCCACCTCCTGTTGTGTTGTGTTGTGGTAAATTAACCCTCACCGCGCACAGGGTGCGCACTCCCCCGACGTGAGAGTTTTATCGATGGGCGTTTTCCCGACACAAGCAATAAAAAGCAAAGTTTGCGATCAGGATGACGTAAGTGGCGGTGTTGCTGTTTTGATGTTTTTTACTTTACAATTATTTGTGATTTTTTTAACTGATTTATGTTGCTGATATTTATTTCCTTTTTTAATTCAAAATATTACATTATTGTTACCAACATTTAACTAATCTTTTGCTCCTTTCTGCAAATCTTCCGCCAGCTATTTACGCTTTGGTCCTGGCTGCCAGTAAGGATAACAATGTATCAACCCGTACTGCTATACACGACGGAGGAGCACGGTTGCTCGCTGACGACGTTCTACGTGCGGGTCGAGCAGCACGAGCCGACTCTGCTCATGATCAAAACCTGCAACAATGAGGTAATTTCGTTTTCATTCTATGTATTTCTAAAATTATCTAATCATTAAATTTGTTCAAGGTATTCGGCGCCTACTGTTCGTCCCGGTGGTTCGAGCGCAACCTGAAGGACGACCGCGGCCAACGGCAGGCGTACTTCGGTACCGGCGAGACGTTCCTCTTCTCGCTGTACCCCGAGCGGGCCAAGTACCCCTGGGTGGGCATCGAGGGCGACAAGGGCCTGGGGCACGCGTCGGAGCTGTTTATGGCGGCGGACTCGAAGATGATCACCATCGGAGGAGGGTGAGTTTTGCTTGCGAGTTATTCCGTTTAATTTGAGGAATTTTAAAATTTTAGATTGATATTGAGATACAAAAATTTGCTCTAATTTTTTGTTTAATTTGTGTTTGTACTTTTAGCTCCGGCCAGGCCATCTGGATGGACGAGAACATCCGCTTCGGCAAGACGGACCGCTGCCAGACGTTCAACAATCCGCCGCTGTGCGCAAGCGGTGACTTTGAGATCCGGGTGCTCGAAGTGTACGGCTTTGTAGGTGCGTGAACAACCTCCAACTCCAGTAAACCTGCGCTATACCAACTACTATCACTACTACTACTACTAGTACTATTGCTCCTACTGCATCTGCATCCACACCAAACCAACCAACCAACAAAACCCCATTTGCAACCAGTTTCATCTGTATGTGTGTGTGTCTTGTATCTCTGTGCGAACGATGCTCATAACTCCTCCCCGCGGGGTCCACACAAATCGTAACGTTTGCCAAAGCCGACGAACGCTGGGTACGACGAACTCCTCACGCATCCTATTTTAACCCTGAACAAAACTGTGAGCAAACCGTATCTTCCTTGATATTATAATCGACCCACACCCTCCAAACCTAACCCACAACCATGCGCGCAAGCCTGCAACATTGACGAGATCGAGATCGAATTCTAAGGGGACGATTCGCAAACTACGTTATTACTAGTGTTATGTGTAAAGAGAATGGAAAACGAATGCTGCAAAGGCTAACTAATTTGGGAATTTGAACTAAACTGTGTCGTTTAACGAGCTGAATTAATTTGAACAAAATTTTCTATTTTCTTCTTTTTTCTCTCTTTTAAGAATGTGAATAACGGTTTAGGATTAGAGAAGAAGATTGTACACACACGACTCTACACCAAACGCTATGATTTAGGATGTTTTATTTTGTTTCGTTATTTGAAATGAGATGAGAAAGTGTGTGGATTCACCGTCAACCACAACAACGCTTGAATAAAGAGCTGAGTGTTAAATACTACCCCGGGAGCAGTAAGTTGCCCGCAAACTTATCTACTATCTACATCTATATTGCATTCTCTTCCTAAGTTATGCAGTAAAACCAAAAAACATATTCGCTCTTGCATGATGGAACCTTTCATCAGTCAATGTTTAGTACTAACTCGGCTCTCAAACAAGCATACTTTGAGGAGTAGAACTAGCGTGATATACAACGAACTAACCCCAAAACCTCCCCTCTAGTTTTGCCATATTTTAACCCCCTTTTCCCGTCACTTAAATTTGGGTGTGTGAACTTATATCAAAGTATAACATTCCACCATTTTTCGTCGTCGTTTTTTTTTCTTCTTTCATTTCGATGAAAAGTCTCCTCCTCCCGGCTGTTGATGTTGGAAATATTTTTAAAAAGTTGAAATAATAACATTCTAGTCCTGTTTGTTGTACCTTCCCCACCCCCTTACCGTATCTGCTCTAAGCTTTATGCGAACAACGAAGTCAAATCAATGAAAAACTACTCTTTGTGGAAGGTGTATATTTGTTTCAGTGTGTGCGTGTATTTTTCCTCCCAGGAAAACAGAAAGTTGTCGTTTCAGTAGTGAGATGGAGGTTTCTGGTGGCTTTGACACGGATTGTGAGAAAAAAAATTAAGCACTGAAGTTTTTTTTATAACTCGATATTTTCATGAGTCATTTTTTTTAAATGAATCAATATTGGACTAATCTCAGCTTGGTATTAATTTTAATAAATTCTGAATAATTTTTTTTTTTAAGAATTTTGTGAAGAAATTGTTGAATTAAATCTAATTTAGAAATTCCAAACATCTGTCATATATTGTTTTAACTGTTTTGTAAACAGCACTAGAAGTTCAAACCTGCACTAATAATTACATGAGATTCATTAAAGTTGCCAAAATCGAAAGACTGTTTTCCTAAAGAAATTTTCGTTTGATTCTCTCTCTCTCTCAGTGAGTACTCAGTAAACTTTTCTTCTGATTGGATTTTTTAATGTTTGCCATCAAGGTTGTTAATCAATAAAACTATCGTAGAAAATGTTAGCGTCTAACGATAACGATTATGGTTATCATCATCATATCATGTCGAATTTTCATTTTTTTTTTCTTTTCATTTAGATTGTTTTATTGATAATGTCGTGAGTTTCTGTCCATAAATAAGGCCATTGCAAATTTTATTTCACGTTTCAAGTGAAAATTCATACAAAATTTCACATCGTCTGATACCCGTATTGTAAATTATGAAAATTTGAGTATTTTCGAAAAAATACGGTATTTTGTGAAAATTTGAGTATTTTTTAATAAAACTGTAATGAAATGAAATGCTTTCGAATTTTCATTTCGTTTGATACCCATATTGGAAATTATGAAAATTTGAGTGTTTTCGAATAAATACGGTATTTTGTAAATATTCGAGTATTTTACAGAACAGTCATAAATAAAGTAAAAATGCAAACAAAATTTCCGGGACCGTGGTGTAGGGGTAAGCGTGATTGCCTCTCATCCAGTCGGTCTGGGTTCGATCCCAGACGGTCCCGGTGGCATTTTTCGAGACGAGATTTGTCTGATCACGCCTTCCGTCGGAAGGGAAGTAAATGTTGGCCCCGGACTAACCTAATGGTTAGGTCGTTAGCTCAGTCCAGGTGTAGGAGTCGTCTCCCTGGGTCCTGTCTCGGTGGAGTCGCTGGTAGGCAGTTGGACTAACAATCCAAAGGTTGTCAGTTCGAATCCCGGAGTGGGATGGAAGCTAAGGTGTAAAAAGAGGTTTGCAATTGCCTCAACAATCAAGCCTTCGAGTAGGAATCTCGCAATCGAGAACGCCAAGGCAATGCTGTAGATACCCATATTGGAAATTATAAAAAATTGAGTATTTTCGAAAAAATACGGTATTTTGTGGAAATTCGAATATTTTACAAAAAAAAAAACATAAATAAAGTGAAAATGCATACTAAATTTCTCTTTATTTCATACACATATTGTAAATTATGAAAACTTGAGTATTTTCAAAAATACGGTATTTTATGATTTTATGTCTTGTCATGTCATTTGGACACGTATCAAAAAGAACAAATTTCTTCCGAAAATTTTGAATTTACTGAAATTTTGCTTGAGTTTGAAGAGAGTTTCGTTTGATATCTCGTTTTTTATGCTCTCAAATATTGGAAATATTGTAAGTTCATAGATATTTGGGAAATTATCTGAAGAACAAGCGAAATTAATTTCATTAATCCGTGTCAGATTACCTTCGACGCTCAATAACCCTTGCTGCATGCTGTAAAATAACTTTGATATGTCTTCTTCAAGCTACTTGACCTATTTTGCCGCCGCCCAAAACTCCTCCTTGAACTTGTTGTCACTTGTACTGTTTTAATTGCATACCCGAGCTGTCAAACCAGCAGCAACTCTCCGTTAGATTGGATTCTTTTGGTTCCGCCTAAATGTGTGTTTCATTCACAATTGTGTATAAATCGAAAAGTTAATTGTGATTAATCGTTGTAAAATACAAACAATCATTATTCATTGCAAAACAGAACATATTTAATCTAAACGGTTTGATCAAATTATCCCATTTACAACAATAAAGTTATACATTTAGCCTTATAGGAACGTGATTAGAGCAGACTACTATTAAGAAGAAAAAAAATGAAGTGCAAAATGCAGTTGGACCATTGAAACAAATTTTGACAGAGACAAAGAGCGATAAAGAGAAAGAGCAATAGGCGTTAGGCGTAGGAGATAAACAAAAGAACGAGTCACGTAACGGATTAAAAACATTTACAATAGAACCGAATACATTTACCGACCTCACACTCACACTCTCTCACACACACACTCATGAAGGTAGATTATGAAATCACACGCTTATACACCAACACACCTACGCTTTAAGCTTTCGTTTGCGATAATCATTCAAAAAATAAAATCATTAGAGAAATTTTAAACGTAAATCAGACATTTGAAAAAAAAAAGTTTCAGCAAATAAATGTTAAGCATTCATTAACCCACAATCCAAAAAAGAGAGAAAAAAAAACAAAGGTCTCCATAGTCAAGTAAATGTCGTCAAACGAATCAAACAAAACAAACATACTGTTACAAGAACAATTACAAACAAAGTTGCTCTCACTCTCTCTGTATAATGAGAGGCGCGAGAGTTTGTTGAGAAAAAGCTGTTTTCGGTAGTTCTTAGTAGGCCGCGTGGCTTCGATATCTGTGTGTGCGTGTGCGTTAGTGTTAACAGTAGTGACAGCAGCAGACAAATAACAAAACATAGCTATTGTTCTGAACAAAGTAATCAATATATGGATAACAATGAGTGGGATATCGAGGAAAGGAAGGGAAGCTTAGCATTCGTCTTGCGGGGAAGCAATCAGATTATGAGCTTGGCATGCTTTGATAATGGTCGTGTGTTGAAGAAAGCCAAAAGGGTGAGGATGCGTTTGCTCTTCAAAGTAAGTCAACTTGTTTTATCCGGAGAATGTTTTGTTACAACATTACAAACCAACTTGAGTTTCTGTATAAATTGTGTAACGATGAGATGTGTAACTATTTTCTTCATAATCATTACAGTATAGTACGTATGATAGGCAACCAAACCTATGTTATTGTGATTTTTATTATTATTATTACTGCGGTATAGTTTTTGTTACAAAATGACCTATTTGTATAGTGTTTGTAAATTTACGATTTATTTATATTTAGTTTATTGGAGATGCAAATAATGCAAGTGAGAAAAAAAAACCTTCAGAAGTGGGCGAAATAATACTGAGAATGAATCAAAATCGCATACAATCAGTCATTTAAAAATATCCGAAATCCTTTATTAATAAGTTTTTAATGCGATTCTCATTTTGTCCCTCTCTCCTCAATTGCACTATGAAAGGCGTAAAATGAATTTGTTGTCTTACCCCAAACTACGCTGAAATGATTTGGAATTTTTAAATCCAAGATGCAGGTGGTGATGAAATATTGGAATAGTAGTTTATGCAACAAGTTGCAAAAAGTAGGTTTTTTCAGCACGAGTCGTGCAAATGCGTGGTTTACCGTGTTGGATAAATACGATTATTGCTGAAAAAACAATTTTTGCAACGAGATGCTTACAACATTTTTTGCAATTTGCAAAAGCTTTTTGAGTGGAATTTTGTGTTCAACATCCATGTGTTGAGTAAATTAACCGGGCAAAACAAAAAATTAATGTTGAAAAATGTTACTTTTTGACACAAGTGTTGAAAAGTCGAACTTTTCAGAACTGGTTTTGAAAGGCTTTAATTTACCATTCTGTTAGTTTTGGTAGACAAAAGTAGGCAGTTTCGTCGCTCGAGAGTGACAGGAAAAGTAAGACGATTCACGGCGGAATTGCAAAAAAAAAATATTTTGCAATTTTATAGCCAATCAACTATTTTACTACAATGGGCTCGTAAAATTCGAATTTAATATAAAAAAACGAAAAACATTTTTTTGTTTGTGATTCGATTATCCAGAGTCCCATATGCCCATATTATGACCATTTGACCCTTTTCCATTTTCATCGATTTGTTTAAATTTTAGACCCAACAAAACCTAATTTCTTTAGAAAAGTCATTCAAAATATATAATATGATGGAAATTCTTTGGAAAATTCATTGAAAATATATAATATGATGGAAATTGAGTTAATTTCTGGTCACTTATCTAACAGTTGGATATTTACGAAATCTCATTTTTATTCATTATTGGGTAATTCTCCGCCAACTCACACAGCAGTTGCCCCGACCCCTCTTCGATTTGCGTGAAACTTTGTCCCAAAGGGTAAGTTTTGTCCCTGATCACGAATCCGAGGTCCGTTTTTTGATATCTCGTGACGGAGGGGCGATACGACCCCTTCCATTTTTGAACATGCGAAAAAAGAGGTGTTTTTCAATAATTTGCAGCCTGAAACGGTGATGAGATAGAAATTTGGTGTCAAAGGGACTTTTATGTAAAATTAGACGCCCGATTTGATGGCGTACTCAGTATTCCGAAAAAACGTACTTTTCATCGAAAAAAACTCTAAAAAAGTTTTAAAAATTCACCCATTTTCCGTTACTCGACTGTAAAAAAATTTGGAACATGTTATTTTATGGGAAATTTAATGCATTTTTTCATTTAGAACAAAATTTTTCATTTTAAAAATTTCGTGTTTTTTCTAACTTTGCAGGGTTATTTTTTAGAGTGTAACAATGTTCTACAAAGTTGTAGAGCAGACAATTACAAAAAATTTGATTTATAGACATAAGGGGTTTGCTTATAAACATCACGAGTTATCGCGATTTTACGAAAAAAAGTTTTGAAAAAGTTGGTCGTCATCGAACATGGCCGTTCATAGTCACCCGCGACAGACACGGACGACGAAACGAAGAAAAACGCAAAAAGTAACTTTTTCAAAACTTTTTTTCGTAAAATCGCGATAACTCGTGATGTTTATAAGCAAACCCCTTATGTCTATATATCATATTTTTTGTAATTGTCTGCTCTACAACTTTGTAGAACATTGTTACACTCTAAAAAATAACCCTGCAAAGTTAGAAAAACACGAAAAATTTTGTTCTAAATGAAAAAATGACCCTTCTTGGTCAATGTAGATTCGAAAAGTACATTAAATTTCCCATAAAATAACATGTTCCAATTTTTTTTACAGTCGAGTAACGGAAAATGGGTGAATTTTAAAACTTTTTTAGTGTTTTTTTTTCGATGAAAAATACGTTTTTTTCGGAATTCTGAGTACGCCATCAAATCGGGCGTCTAATTTCACATAAAAGTCCCTTAGACACCAAATTTCTATCTCATCATCGTTTCAGGCTGCAAATTATTGAAAAACACCTCTTTTTTCGCATGTTCAAAAATGGAAGGGGTCGTACCGCCCCTCCGTCACGAGATATCAAAAAACGGACCTCGGATTCGTGATCAGGGACAAAAGTTACCCCATAGGACAAAGTTTCACGCAAATCGAAGAGGGGTCGGGGCAACTTTTCCCGATTTCGTGTGAGTTGGTAGAGAATTACCCTATAATAATCATATTTTGGGTTTAAATAATAATTTTACATGGAAACCCAAAATATGATCAAAAATCGTTTTTCACACTTTGGCTTAATTCTAAGGACAGATTCAAGTTCAGCGGTCAAAACTACATGGAAAAACATATATTTGGACAATTTTAGAATTTCGTTGGGGTGGTCCCATATGGTAGACTTTTTAAAATGAAGATTTTTCAAGTTTAAAGGAAAACACCTCTGAGATTTTTTCAGCGTTTGTAGTACTAGATCTCCTTTTTCAAATGCAACCTGGCGCTTAAAATTTAGCATTTCCCGAACAGACGGTAATAACTAAATTCATGCCATTTCAATAACAAATACTGTTAAAATAACAGAAAGTGTTATGAAATATTCTTGCAAAATCCATTTTTGCATAAGAGTTCAATAACAGTTTATGTTATCATAACAAATTTGCTATCGGTCTGATATTGATTGAAAGCCAGAACAACTTGGGAATAAAATTTTTTGTTATGGAAAAATACCTCAAACTGTTATTGGGATGATCGGATTAGTTGTTAGAACAACAAAAAATAATAACAAAGATTTGTTCGAACAATAAATTAAAATGTTATTAGTCTGTTATTACAATAACAATCCAATAACAAAAAAATCATAACGGCGAATAACAAATCTTGTTATAAATAACATAAAATGTTATTGGCCTAGTATTTTCAAATATCAAAAAATGTTATTCCCAAGTTATTTTCGTCTGCTCGGGTTGCATCTTTCTTATCTTAAAATGGCTGTAACTTTTGACCCTTAAGTTCAGATTGACTAGTCAAAAGATAAAAATGTTTGTTTTTTAGAGCTCTAAAAGTGCCCCGAATATTAATTTTCTCTAAAACTTAACTCTGTATTGCCACGTTCAAAAAACTGTTTTTTTAAGGTTTGCTCAGATGCTATCTATAGATTTGGTGGTAGAAGGCGTAGATTACGAGATAAAATTTTGAAGTCTTCGACAAAGTTGGTTGTATTGGCTAGCTCAAGAACTTTCAAGAAGAAAAGAAAACCCAAAAATATTCCTGAAAAGTTATACTTTCAAAATCACTCTGTCTGGACCACTGTGGATTGTTGGTAATGAGTGAGGAAGACACCAACCAATAAGGTGGAATAAATTAGTTTTTAGAGCAGGATTATAGCCTAACCTCAGTGAGAAAGGCATGGCGGTAATCCGACATTACGATAAAACAGTATGCCATGGCATGACAGCCACTTTTTTTCTAATGTTGGTACCACTGAGCGATTTCGAGATTTCGGACGTGCACTTTTCGTAGCGCCATCTTCGCTTAAAAATCTAGATACGATTGCCAATTGCTGAATTATAAAATTTTACAAATTTATTTAAACTTTTATTCACAAACACAGACAACCGCACACGGTCGGCTCACCTTCTCACTTCTACTTCTTTGTTCAGCTTATCATCTGTCACTGCGATGTTGCCTTGGCTCTTGACATTCGTAAACACTTTCTGCTTCAAAACAGACCAATCATCATCCCAGTTGACCGGCTGATTCAGAACCTGCTTGCTTTGAATTATTGAATCTTTTTCTGTAATCTAAATTGCCTCCAAATTCCCCGTAAAAAAATGTCCCACAACCACTCGCATGGCCATGGGGGGTGTGCCCACGAGGCGCTCGGAATCGACGACGAGCTGGAGATGGGCATCCAGTACAGTTTGTACGAAAAGATCGACATGCTGAACGTGGAGTGTCTGAACGAGGAAAGCGAAGGATCCGGCCGGACCGTGTTTAAGCCGTACGCCCAGCGGCTGGATTTCGACAAGTTTGTGACGAGCGATGCCGACGAGGAGTTGCTGTTCAATGTTCCCTTTACGGGGAACGTTAAGCTGAAGGGCGTCATTGTGGTGGGGGCGAACGACGATAGTCATCCGAAGAAGATGCGATTGTGAGTTTGTGGGGAGGGATGGCAGGTTGCAATTTATTTGACTCTTTATACATTTTTAGGTTCAAGAATCGTCCAAAGATGACCTTTGACGATGTCGGTGCCCAGGCCGACCAGGAGTTTGAACTGGAAAGGGACTCTAATGGAGTAATCGAGTATTCTACCAAGTGAGTTTTTATTTTTGTTCTAATATCATGTACTAACTTATTTAAAATTGATTCATAACACAGAGTCGTCACCTTCTCTTCGGTCCACCACCTCTCCATTCATCTGCCCACCAACTACGGCGACTCGAACACCACCGTGTACTACATCGGTCTGAAGGGAGAGTTCAGCGAGGCGCACAACCACGGCGTCACGATCTGCACGTACGAATCGCGCCCCAACGTGTCGGACCACAAGAACGACGTGTTCGATTCGGTCAACCACCAGGTCCAGTGAGTGTGATATTGCTGAAGAGTTTTGTGTTTTCTTTCTTTGGAATATAAAGTTAATTTATTAATCTTTCTCTCCTTATTACTAGATTAAGTGAGAAATCCATTAGTCAAGAAAATGTCAAGTTCAAGAAGTGGAAGAAATGAAAAAATATCTTATTTTGTATTTTTTTTTATTTGAACGTATTTCTACAAAAAAGTAACATACAATACATACCCGGGAAGAAAGTTGCATCTTGGAAAAATCTACCCATGTTCGTAAAAACACGAACAAGTCAAGTTCACCCCAGGGTATGGTTAAGAGATAACCGAACATGGCCACGAACATAAATTGTTCGAGGCGTATCTGCGAAAAATCTTGTTGAGTTTATTTGACCAACAATGCCACATCAAGTTGAGTTTATAGTAGCAAACAACTGAAATCTTCCAAAATCATATCAAGTTCATAAAGTAGATTTTGATCCCAAAATAATTTTATTGGTTTTTAATGCACCCTGCCACAATTCAGACCCCCTCCCCCTTCTTCCTCTTCACAAATATGAGTAATATTGCAGGAATATACGCACTTACATCAAAACAAGATTTTTCAAAGTTGAAAAATTATTTTACTTTAAAAACTCATTAAAAAATTGTGGAGAAAGCGTTGAATTGCCAAAATGTTATAATAATTTTCCAAATCACAAAAAATCCAAAGTCTCTATATTCATTTTTTTTTTAAATTAAAAATAACAGTTTATGAAAATATTCCTAAAATTGCATAAGTCCAAAAATCAAAAGTAAAATTCCAAAAAGCCTGGTTATGTTTCTTTCAAAATAATTTTTCAAAATGTTGAAAAATATTCAACTGGCTGTGAGCAAAAATTTCGCAATGTCCTGAAAATCTAAAAAAATCTACCAAAAATCTTATCGTGATACTGATCCCGTAAATTTTCTAAGTGCTGGAACGATTTTTGTAGGGGGTATATCAATAATTATTAAAAACCAACTTTCGAATTTCAAAATTTCAATGAAGACGTTTTGTTAGGGACATTATTTTAGGAACAAACTGATGTTTTTGTAAAAATCGGACGAAAATTTCCTGTAATTTCGACGATTTTTCCGAAATTTTACTGGCTAAAAGCCAAAATTTTGCTAAGTCCAAAAAATCAAATAAATTCTACCAAAAATCTTATCGTGATACTGATCCCGTAAATTTTCTAAGTGCTGGAACGATTTTTGTAGGGGGTATATCAATAATTATTAAAAACCAACTTTCGAATTTCAAAATTTCAATGAAGACGTTTTGTTAGGGACATTATTTTAGGAACAAACTGATGTTTTTGTAAAAATCGGACGAAAATTTCCTGTAATTTCGACGATTTTTCCGAAATTTTACTGGCTAAAAGCCAAAATTTTGCTAAGTCCAAAAATCAAATAAATTCTACCGAAAATCTTGTCGTGATACGGATCCCGTAAATTTTCTAAGTGCCGGAACGATTTTTGTAGGGGTATATCAATAATTATTAAAAACCAACTTTCGAATTTCAAAATTTCAATGAAGAAGTTTTGTTAGGGACATTATTTTAGGAACAAACTGATGTTTTTGTAAAATCGGACAAAATTTCCTGTAATTTCGTCGATTTTTCCGAAATTTTGGTTCAAAGCAAAAATAAATATCAAAATAATTTATCATGTTTCCAAACTCCCGAAAATTTTCTAAGTCTCAAAAAATGCTTTTTCTGTAAAAAGTAAAGAATTAAAAATATACGCAAAAATTTCAAAGTCCAGCATAAATAAAATCAAACTTTAAAATATCAGCTCATGAAAATTATTCTAAGTATCGGAAATTGAAACTTCGGTCAGTGACTGCAAATTTTGCTAAGTCCAGCATAAATTTGAAACAAAGTCAAAATAATCATTTCATGATGTTCGGGTAAAGTTTTTGAAAAAAATTTAATTTTCGAAATTTCCCGGGCAGAAAGTTGCATCTTGGAAAAATCTACCCATGTTCGTAAAAACACGAACAAGTCAAGTTCACCCCAGGGTATGGTTAAGAGATAACCGAACATGGCCACGAACATAAATTGTTCGAGGCGTATCTGCGAAAAATCTTGTTGAGTTTATTTGACCAACAATGCCACATCAAGTTGAGTTTATAGTAGCAAACAACTGAAATCTTCCAAAAATCATATCAAGTTCATAAAGTAGATTTTTATCCCAAAAATAATTTTATTGGTTTTTAATGCACCCCGCCACTATTCAGACCCCCTTCTTTCTCTTCACTAATATGAGTAATATTGCAGGAATATACGCACTTACATCAAAACAAGATTTTTCAAAGTTGAAAAATTATTTTACTTTAAAAACTCATTAAAAATTGTGGTGAAAGCGTTGAATTGCCAAAATGTCACAATAATTTTCCAGATCACGAAAATCCAAAGTCTCTATATTCCATTTTTTTTAAATTAAAAATAAAAGTCTATGAAAATATTCCTAAAATTGCATAAGTCCAAAAATCCACAGTAAAATTTTAAAAGCCTGGTAATGTTGCTTATCAAAATAATTTTTCAAAATGTTGAAAAATATTCAACTGGCTGAGAGCAAAAATTTCGCAAAGTCCTGAAAATCAAATAAATTCTACCAAAATCTTGTCGTGATACGGATCCCGTAAATTTTCTAAGTGCCGGAACGATTTTTGTAGGGGTATATCAATAATTATTAAAAACCAACTTTCGAATTTCAAAATTTCAATGAAAACGTTTTGTTAGGGACATTATTTTAGGAACAAACTGATGTTTTTGTAAAATCGGACGAAAATTTCCTGTAATTTCGACGATTTTTCCGAAATTTTGGTTCAAAGCAAAATAAACATCAACATATTTTATCATGTTTCCAAATTCCCAGAAAATTTCTAAGTCCCAATTTTTTTCGGTTTCCTCATCTCGAAAAATTTCTAAGTGTTGAAAATATTTTACTAGCCGAAAGCCAAAATTTTTCTAAGTCCAAAAAATCAAATAAATTCTACCAAAAATCTTGTCGTGATACGGATCCCGTAAATTTTCTAAGTGCCGGAACGATTTTTGTAGGGGGTATATCAATAATTATTAAAAAACGACTTTCGAATTTCAAAATTTCAATGAAGACGTTTTGTTAGGGACATTATTTTAGGAACAAACTGATGTTTTTGTAAAAATCGGACAAAAATTTCTAGTAATTTCGTCGATTTTTCCGAAATTTTGGTTCAAAGCAAAAATAAACATCAAAATAATTTATCATGTTTCCAAACTCCCAAAATTTTCTAAGTCCCAAAAATGCTTTTTCTGTAAAAGTAAAGAATTGAAAAATATACACAAAAATTTCAAAGTCCAGCATAAATAAAATCAAACTTTAAAATATCAGCTCATGAACATTATTCTAAGTGTCGGAAATTGAAAATTATGTCAGTGACTGATAATTTTTCTAAGTCCAGCATAAATTTGAAATAAAGTCAAAATAATCATTTCATGATGTTCGGGTAAAATTTTGGAAAAAATAAAATTTTCGAAATTTTGCTAAGTCCAAAAAAACTACCACTAACAGCTCAATATCAACTGTAGATAATGCAGTATGATCATGGAATATACTTTCCATGATACGCAGTCGGTTTCAAAAGTCGTCATAACTCGAGGAGTTTACAGCAAGATGCGAATAAACAAGCCAAGATAGTTCGAAGTTATATCCACCAACTCACTTTCCGCCCGGGTTTTGCTAAGTCTAAAAAAACTACCACTAACAGCTCAATATCAACTGTAGATAATGCAGTATGATCATGGAATATACTTTCCATGATACGCAGTCGGTTTCAAAAGTCGTCATAACTCGAGGAGTTTACAACAAGATGCAAATAAACAAGCCAAGATAGTTCGAAGTTGTCGCAACCAACTCACTTTCCGCCCGGGTACAACAGAGTTTTTACTCAACTGTAACACAAACAGTTGCTGTTCTTAAAAGGTAGAATTTTGATATGGTCGTTTCTAAACTATGCTTGCCAAATTTAATGTGCTTCCTTTAAAAATCTTGCCTTAAATACAATCTTATGCTTGGTTATTACACTTGAAAACACTTTGTTTCCACTTGATTATGAGTTATTGTAGTGGAGGAGAGGAGAGGCGGAGGAGCGTTTCACTAACATAGCAAATTGTACGTACACTGAGTTATTTCACACGACAGTTGCCGGATCACGGTAATAAATAGTTTCACTTGTTTAACTGGAGGGAGGGACTGCTGGTGGGCGGGGCCTGGGAGGATAAAGGGTGTACCACGTTTATAGCGACTTAACAACTAATGAGATTACTTTGCGTTACAGCTTTTTGAGCGCTTGCTTTTGGGGGAATGTGTTTGTTTACGATAGTTTTTATTTGTCTGCTACATAACTGTTGTTTTGTGTGTGTGTTTTTTTTTTGAGTAACGCAAATTCTGTGGTCATTATTCAAAATGTCACTTTTCAGATGTTCTACAACATTATTTTTGAAAAGAAGAGGAATCCACTTTAAATATATCAAACAAACGAGCCATTATTTTGAACGTTGGAAGTTCAAATTAAGATTGGGAGCTCACTTTCGTAGCTTTTAAATTCTCAAAAAAAAAACACTATTTGTTGAAATAATCATAACTTGGTCAAAAAAAACTGCCAGCCATGTTCTATAGCTCAAAAGTGTTCTACTAAAACTGTTTTTGTATTTTCATTAATTTTTTTTCGTTCACGCAAAAATAAATATATTTCTGCTTAAAATTTAAGTATGGTCTTGAAAATCATTTTGCCATCGTTACCTATCATTATACATTAATAGTTACGTGAATCCAAAATTTCAGATTTTGAACTGAGCAAACACAATAAACAGAACTTTTGGTTACAGAGCGAAACATTTTTGAAAAATCATGATTCTTCAAAAATATTGAAAATATATTCAAAAAAGTGCAAATTCATTTCAGAATGTTTTAGAAAATTTTCAATCAAAGAGTACTTGACAATTTGTGTAAATTATTTTTTTTTTCTTGAAGTTATAACCATTTAGTTCTGTGCAAAATATATTTTACTATTTTGTAAAGTGTCCAACGTTAAAAAAATCTTGAAGACTCATTCACTCGCGATCACAAATCGAACGCAACGCAAAACTGCTGTGACCGTTTCCTACCGTTTGTCATTACCACACCAATCGCTACTGAATACTCTCTCTTTGCTCTCCCTCTCACTCTAAGCTGACTCAAAATAGTCTGCTCGAAGCTGACTCAAAATAGTCTGCGATCTGCTTGGTTTCGATCATTTATTAAACTGCTTATAATCAATGTTATCAAAAATGTTTTGCTATTTTTTTGATAGCACAACATCAAAGAAACGTTTGACAGCAATAATAAATTGGCGGCTAACTGTGCTGGTGCAGGCCAAGTAAACGCATCACTGGTATTTTGTTAGATTCTCTCCTCTCTGAACATATTCGATTGTGACTCGGTTCGACGGACGGAGTAGGCAAAGAAATTCACGAATTATTTGTTTCGTTGTGTGAGGCGATTGGCCAAGGTGCTGACAGCTAGCAGATCTTGTTCGCTCGCGAATGGTTGCGCGCTTCAGTCGGCAAAGATTCGTTCGGCGATGAGTGAGTGATTTCTGATATTCGAGCCGAAAGTCAGGGCCTTGGTTAAAAATAATGTTTTACAAACTTAGATGTTTTTTTTACCGAATTCGGTAGTTGAAAAATCGGTAAAGTTTAGATCAATAAACCAACAGTCAAAATGAACGAAATTTTACCGAATTTCGGTTATACGATGAACAATAATGAACTTCATTACCGAATTTCGGTAAGTTTTTACCAAATTTGGTTATTTTCAGTTTACCGAACTGTTTAGCAGTTGAAAAATCTGTAAACTTTACCAAATTCGGTAAAAAAATTAAGTGTGTAACTTTAATTATAGGACAATTATTGATTGCTTAGTTTTAACTTTAAACAACAAAATGAAAAAAAAATCAAAAATTCACCGTATCATTTGAGAAACAGATATTTTTTTCCTCCTTTTGAAATGCTACACAGCTAAAAAAGTAGTAATCCAGCTGCGTGTAAAAGGCCTGGATGTTAAATAAAAATTTGCATATTTTTTTGCAATTTTATGTAATTTTACACCTTGAAATATGTAGCCTATCAGTATGGGAAACCTACTTGACCGAAATGTCAAGCCTATGTATGCGTTTATCCTTTCAGCTTTTCAACGGTATGATGGTTGAGTGGGCTAAGGCACCAGTCCTTACTGTTGGTGCTTGGTTTAAATCCCGTCGGTTGCAACTTTTTTTTTGTGTTTGCAATAATTGTACATGCAGTGTGTAATATTAAGTGTCTATTGTGAAGAAGGTGATGTGCATGCTTTTGCATGCGATTTTACCATCGGATTTTTTGCTGTTGATCCGAACGTTATGAAAAAAATCTTTCGAAAGATAGGAAAATTTCACATTGGGTTTTTTATCGTAGAAAATACTGAAAAAATCAAGCTCGTTGAGTACTGAAAAAATCAAGTTTTGCAACGAGTTCCATGTAACATTATTTGCAATTTCGAAAAAAAACCCTTTGAATGGAATTTTAAGTCAAATGTCTTTGTGATAAGTCAATTTACCGATTAAATCAGAACAATATCAAAAAGTATTACTTTTCACAAAATTTAAAGCAGATAAATTTAGTGCTTTTTACCACATTTGACAATTTAATAAGCAACAACATTCTAAAACATCTTTCTGAAAAATGTCATTCTATAACTTGTTCAAACTTGATCAGTTATGTTCACTTCTTATGTTTTCGCCAGCAGTAAGTGTTTATTTTTGTGCTATTTGTTTTAAATAGCTTATCTTCTCAACACTTACTTGTATAAAGCTATTTTTTGTTTCGTTTCCCCAAATGATTTACCGTTAAATATTGTTCTAAATCACTAATTTTCCAACAGGTTTGAAAGCAGGGAATGTTTTTAAAAGTTCCAATAACTTTGTTTGTGCAATGTAAATTCCAGGAAGACCATTAAGATATTGATTCGTTTAGATTTGCGTGAAACTCTTTTTTATCAGGAGAAATGGAGGACGATGAATGATTCATGACTACAACGTACACATTTTAAGCTGCTTAACACTGCTCTAACATAAACTGCTCGTTGAGGGGCTCGATTTGCTTCGTATTCATTTGAGTAGCGCAGATCTGGCTCACTTCTTCGGCGCGAAGTAATACTTGACGGGTAGCGCCTTCGGGGTGATAATTTCGTCATCCTGCAGCAAGAAGTCGTCGTCGCTGCCGTTTTGCTCGGTGATCTCCAGCGGAACAAACTCCACGTCGGCACTGGTCGTGAAGAAGGTCCGGTGCGTTGTCGAAGTGGCCGCTGGCGTTGGTGTCGTGGAGGAGGTCTGATCCGGCTGGCCGACGTCCGTGGTGTAGATGTCCGAGCCGACGTCCTCGGGGACGGTCTTGTCGGGGGTTTTGATCTCGGTGATGGCCGTCACTTCGTCTTTGAGGAGTTCCGGGTAGAGCACGTCGTCCACGTAGAACATGGTGCCGAGGTTGTAGACGAAGACTTCGGACTCGACGATGCGGGCACTGTTGACGGTGACGTTTTGGTCAAAGGTTCGGTGGATCTTGACCGGCATTCCGCCGATCGTGTCCAGCACTTCACCATCCTTGAGATCACGATCGTACAGGCGTCCCTTGATGAAGTGGTTTAGAAGAAGTTTGACGCCCTTTTCGGACGCTAGCACGTTATCCGGCAGAATGTCGAAGCTGTACCGCTCAAAGGCCTCGTCTGTTGGGACGAAGAAGGTGTAGTTGGAGCCGGAGATAAACTGGGCAATTTCGGCCGTGTTGAGGAAGCGCGTAATCTGCGTGAATCGGTTGTCCCGTTCCAGGGCCAGGAATGAGTGCGACAGGAATTGGGCTCCGAACCAGGGGAATGCCAACAGTGGGGGCGTTTCTTTGTCCTTGTGCATCTGAAAGAAGGTCAATGCTTAAAATTTGCCGGAATAACTTCAACCTTCTCTTACCTGATGTAGTCGCGACACAACGGCTTCCGAAACAAACAGAACCTCAGAGATTACAAACACCTCGACTCCGTTGGAAAGCGTGTAGTCGTACATGATTGATACGTTGTTCACATTTGGAATTGCTGAAATTTAAATAAATCGGATTAAAAACAACCTACAATCATCCACAAATCTCAACTCACGCTTGCTCTTAAGTACGACCATTTCTCCACCCAGCGTTTTAAACTTCTGCTCGCCAGCTCCACTCCGCAAATCGGCCATCCGTGGAGGTTGCCGCACGCGGACAAAGTGGTTCCGCAGCACACTCTCGGTGAACTCCTGCACGCTAAACGGGTAGAAGCCCCAGTCGATTGGGTGCCACCGCTGGAAGGCCGTGTCGGAGGGGATCAGGACCATGTATGAGCTGTCGTCCAGTAGTTGGCTCAGGTTGCTGCTGGACAGGAAGTGCTGGAACACTTTGGTGCCGGATTTCATGCTGGCCAGGAAGTTCATCAGGTGCTGGCCGATGCGGTTCTCCTTGATGGCGGCCAGTTCTTTGGTGGCGTTTTTCATCTCGAGGCGTTGGGGTTCGTTGTACCTGCAAAAGTTAGAATTTTACGTAATTTAATGGTGATTTGTTAATTAGAAATTCGCTTGAAATTAGCTATACATTTAATACATTATAATAAAAAAAAATATCATTTTTCACTTAATCACACATGTCTACAGCAAATTTATTTGCTAAGATTTTTGGAAATTCAATTTTTTTTGGAAGCTCGAAGCTTTCAGACCTGATGGGTCATATATGTGGCAGTGCGTGGCCGAATGGTTACGCTGTCCGCTTTGTAAGCGGATGATTCTGGGTTCGATTCCCATCTGCTACAAAATGCTACAAAATGTCGTTCCCGGCCTTGGTTGTTAGGCCGTTAAGTCATTCCAGGTGTAGGAGTCGTCTCCATGCCATAAGTACAAACAACACACCAAACCAAGCCTACTCCGGTGGAATCGCTGGCGGCGGTTGGACTCGCAATCCGAAGGTCGTCAGCTCAAACACTGGGGTGGAAGGTTCCTTGGAGTAGAAAGAGGTTTGGGTGCTCTCCCCATTCAAGCCTTCGGACTCCTAGGTTCGAGCAGAAACTTGCAATAGAGACCACAAAAGACCCGGGGGTCGTTAATGTGGATGGTTTGATTTTTTTTGGGTCGTATATGACCCAAATATTGAAATTTCCAAAACAAGTCGAAATTGTTCGTATGGTCATAAGAATGATTTTCCCATCATTAACTTATAAAAATATATGTTTTTGAAAGTTAAGGTCTGAAAGGGTTAAGCCAAAAAGCACCAAATCGAAAAAATAAAATCCCATTTGAACTCATGATCCTGAGCAGCAGATCCTGTCACATCCATTATAGCTCTTATTTCACCAAATTTCATTTTTTCTCCAAACTCTATTATGTTATAAGCAAAACAATATTGTGAACCGGGGTGAGATTGTCTGGGGGGAGAGACTGGGTCATACAAATTTCAGCATTTTTGTATGACCCAATCTCACCCCCCCAGACCTTATGTCACCCCTATTGACTGAACTGATTATCCACTTAATTGAATTTAATAGAATAAAATGCTTTGATCCTGCAAAAATTACCATTATTCAATTTACCTGTTTTAACCCAGTCAGGTCCGACCCAAACATCTTAATTTTCTAAGCCAACCTATATTTTTTAGTATGGTCTTAATAATAATGTTCCCGTCATAATCAAAAAAAATATTTTATATAAATTTGAGTACATTTTATTTTTTTAATTTTGAAAACAATTTAGTAGTATTTTTGCTAACTGATTTTTTTTTTATATAAAAAATTGATGGGAGACAAAAATTCAACATAAATCATGTTAAGATTTTTTAAATAAGAATATCAATAAGTATGATTTTTTTCTAAATTAAAATCTACATCAACCAATCAAATTATAAATGTTGTTGGCAATTTTTTTTTGGATTTAACAAAAAGCAGACTTTTAAAATTCAAACAATATTGCATTATATATTGACAAAAACAATACTTTAATGATAAAAGGTCGAATATTGGAAGATATAACGTCAAAAGGAAAAAAGGTTGAAATGAGTGTATTTTTTTTTTAAATTAGGCAAGATGTCTTAGTTTATAAAGAGTTAAAAGAAAACAACATAATTATCATGTGTTTTACCAACCATCAAATCAATTCACGCTGAAAAAAAAATGTTTTCGTTTATTTTATCAAATATACCAAGAAATATACTCCGGCATATTCTTAGAACAACTGATATGTTTGGAATTTAAAAAAGAAGAATTACTTTGGAAAGAAAGGAATACTCAAAACAGTATGATCTTGTTTTAAATATAATAAATTTCTTCAAAACATTGTTTATTTAAGATTTTTTCTAACAAAACATGTTTAAGGATCTGCTCAACTATGAAGAAATTGATAAAAAAAACTCACTGAAACTAACACAGAAATAAGTATAAATTACTTAACAGAGACAGTCGCAGAAATTTTTTAAAATAGAAGTAACATTTTATGAATGGAATGAAAAGCACGCAAAGTTTTATGGGAAATCTTACGATGCAAAACAAAATGCCATTTTTTTCATATTTTTTTATTTCGAACTTTTTGTAGCTCTGCTAGGGTATTTTTTACAGTTTAACAAACTTTTTGTGCAGTTGCTGTGAAATTTATCATGACATTTCAAAAAAATTAACTCCATGTTACCCGTAAACGTAAGAAATTGTAATCATCATGAGTTATAGTTTTTTTTGAAAACAAGGTTTTGAAAAAACACCAAATTCCAAGTCAACGCCATTTCAGGCTGAAAATTATTTTAAAAACGCATGTTTTTTTGAATGTTTAATTCTAAAAAAATTAAAGGGTTCCCCAATCGTACTGTCTCTCCGCCACGAAGAACTCAGATTCGTGATCAGGAACCAAAACAAGGATTCATGCAAATTGGGGCAACTTTTTCGATTTGAGTGAGTTGGTAGAGAATGACCCCACGAGCTAACACTTGATTTCGATGCTCCATTAGGGGGAGAGGGGGTAATATGCACCCCCGGGGTAAAATGCACCCCCGGGTTAAAATGCACCCCCTGCTTTTCTCGGTATTTGGAAGAATTTTCCAGGGAAAAACTCACAGAAATTGGAAGCTTAACATTAATAAACCATGCTGGAAAAACTTGAGCATCGTAGAATAAAAACAGCTTAAGTTATTAGCAAAACTTTAAAATTTTGTGTTTTCATCTAATTTCCATTGAACTTTCATTATGATTTTTGGAAAATATAAAAAAGCATTTATTGTTATTGTAAGTATTTAGGTACATAGTTTTTGCCATAATCTTCACTATTCTGTAGATAGATGAGTCCAAAAACATAAAAAATGCCTTTTTATTAAATTTTCTGCAAAAAGCGTGGTCGGGGCAAAATGCACCGCTCCTTTGTAAAAACAGAGGTGTCATCTAGTAGTGACTAGTGAAAACTGCTTTTGCCCGGTGCATTTTGCCCCATGTTGTGGTGCATTTTGCCCCGTTGTTGTAGTGCATTTTGCCTCAATGTTGCGGTGCATATTGCCCCGCATGGTTGTTTGAAATGAATCAAAAATCAAGCAAAACAATGCCAAAGGGCCGTTGTGGGTTTGTAAACAAAGAGTGTGTCCTGCTCACGCTAGAGGATGTTTACATCTGGCATGAAAGGGATACACTCTTTGTTCACAAACCCACAACGGCCCTTTGGCATTGTTTTGCTAGAAATGTTTTTAGAAATTCGATATTTTCGAACAATTTTGAGGTTTTTTAAGACTTTTTTCACAAGGATGACGAAGAATAATAGTTGTTTTAGAACATCGAACAAAATTCTTCCATAGTAATGCTGTAATGGTTGAGAAATGACAGTTTTCCCTTAGGGGGTGCATATTACCCCCTCTCCCCCTACTTTACTGTAAAACTCCACCTACCGGTTATTCTCCTGAATGTTCCGTTTGTTCAGCTTGTTCGTGTTAACGGCGGCCTTGTTCTCGGTGAGATTTCCCTCGACGAACACCACCGCCAGCGAGTCGGTCACGTTGTGCCGATGTCCAACCACCCGCACCTCCTGGGTGTCCTGGGCGTACCTCAGCACGTACCCCAGCAGCATGTTGATGCAGGTCAGATTCACCCCAACCGGATGTTGGTTCGCGTTCGCGTACACGTGGCCATCCTTGAGTTCGACCAGCGCGCCCGGGATGACGTGCTCCAGCAGGAATTCACGGGCACGTGGCTCGTCCAGCGAATCCAGCGCCACCCGATCGATGCGGTTCGGGATGATCAACGTGAACGGAATATCTGATTGGGTGGGGAAGGAAACAAAAGAATTTTCAAACTATTAGTGATCAGCGGATCAAGTGCAGAGTGAATCATCTGTTTTTGCTTGAATCAGTCACATAAAATAAAATTCAGTCAAAGAAATCACAATCAGCTGACAGACTGTAAATCAATCTTGTCCCAACTGCTATCTTACGCAATTTATTACAAAGTTGCAAACTTTGCAACTGCAAGTCCATAAATCCTTCCCCGGACATCTACAAACCCCGCAATTTCCAGTCTGGAAGGGCATCCTTTGCCCGCTTCCCGCTGACAGGTGCATTCGCACGTGGCTGCACGTGATCGGGAAACCCCTTCATTAGGCGAGGCCGCCTTTTCTGTGCAACCATCTTATCGAGATGCAAACTGCACCACGAGCACGATTTATTATCCTTCTGGCCGGGCCGAGTTCTGCCCGCGGCTTCCTTCCGCTTTGTTTGCAAACGTTTCATTTCTCATATGTGTAGGAATTATGCAAATATTCGCGATTTCACCTTGCCGTAGCGGGTGGCAGTGGCGGCGGCCAGCGTCATGGCAGTACGATTGCAGAATTTTAACCACCCCACCCCGGCCAGCAGTGGCAAAATGAGGTTATCACCAGGTTGGGATCTCTGGGAAAGCTTAGCGTCGTTCTAAAAAAAGGTACGTTACAATGAAAAATGTTTTAAATGAAATGTGGATTTATGATCAAAAATCTCAAAACATTTTTTTTATTTCTATGTTATCTATGTTCTATTTTTCTATGTTATTAGAATGTAGATCTGGAAATTCCATTTGATTATCATATCTTATTTTATGAATTTTATTGCTAATATTAGAAAACACATGAAGAAAAACAAGGTTGATTAAACAACAATTATGTTTTCCAAAGTGTTGTATTATTTGGCCAAATTTCATTAAATAATGCCGATGAACTCCATCAGAAATCTTTAAGTTGACTAAAAGAGATGGAAATAAAGTGTTTTACGGGATTCCATTTAAGAGGCAGTTTTTGTAGATTCTGCTCGGTTTGTTCTAGAGGTCGTATCGAGTTGCTCCGATTTGGATGAAACTTTCAGCGTTTGTTTGTCTATGCATGAGATGAACTCATGCCAAATATGAGCCCTCTACGACAAAGGGAAGTGGGGTAAAACGGGCATTGAAGTGAAAATTCGGGCACATGAAAATTCTTAAAATTGCTCGCATTTTCATAAAACTTGATCAATTCCAATTTTCTTAATTGCATTTGAAAGTTCTTTTGAAGCACTTTAAAATGTGTTATATACACATGTTGGACTAAAAAACTGTTGAAAATTAACATTTAAGTAAAACCCAAAAACATTAGCAATAGCCTCCAACACCGTTAATCCCCTAGATCAAAGGTTAGGGAATTTTGTAGACTATAAGTACATAAGTACAAAATTCCATTATTCTAGGAATTTTTCCTCCTTTCCTTATTTACTCATTGGGTTTTTCGAATAGTTTTTTCTTATCGTTTACTATTCTTGATTTTTCTATAAAAAACTTTTTACACAATTAACTTCAAGAAGAGCTATTCTCCACGAAATCGGTCTTTTTTTGGAATTTTAATTTTTGTATTTTTTAATCCGACTGAAACTTTTTTGGTGCCTTCGGTATGCCCAAAAAAGCCATTTTGCATCATTAGATTCTCCATATAATTTTCCATACAAATTTGGCAGCTGGCCATACAAAAATGATGCATTAACATTCAAAAATCTGTATCTTTTGGAGGAATTTTTTGATCGATTTGGTGTATTTTTGATGATTTTTTATTTACCTTTTTGTCACTGAAACTTGATTTGCTAAAAAACACTATTTTTTTTATATGTTTTAGAGGACATCAAATGCCAACTTTTCAGAAATTTCCAAGTTGTGCAAAAAATCTTTGACCGAATTATGAATTTTTTAATCAATACTGATTTTTTTTTTAAATCGAAAATTTTCAACTTCATTTTTCGATGTAAATCAAAAAGTACATTAGTGAAATTTTGATAAAGTAAAACGGTGCACTTACGACCCTTATTTGTTGAGATATTGCCATGCAAGTGTTTAAAAACAGGAAAATTGATGTTTTCTAAGTCTCACTCAAACAACCCACCATTTTCTAATGTCGATATCTCAGCAACTAATAGTCCGATTTACAATGTTAAAATATGAAACATTCGTGAAATTTTTCGATCTTTTCGAAAAAAATACTTCAAAAATTTTAAATCAAGACTAATATTTTAAAAGGACCAAAAAATCAATATTACAAAAACATCAATTTTCCTGTTTTTAAAACTTTGCATGGCAATATCTCAGCAACTAAGGGTCGTATCAACAAAGTTCAAAAGGGCAAAATATAGAGAATTTTCTCAGCTTTTCAAAAATATTTTTTTTAAAGGTGGTCAAACATGGGTACTAATTTTAAAAATTGAAAAACTTCGACTATTTTCAAAAAAGTCACCTAAAAATGGATTTAACTTGAAAACGGTGCACTTTATCAAAATTTTACTGAAGTACTTTTTGATTGCAAATTTGATTTTACATTGAAAAATGATGTTGAAAATTTTTTGCGACCAATTTTCGATTTTTTTAAAAAATCAGTATTGATTCAAAAAATCAAAACTCGCTCAAAGATTTTTTGCACAACCTGGAAATTTCTGAAAAGTTGGCATTTGATGTCCTCTAAAACATATCAAAAAATAAAAATAGGGTGTTTTTTGCAAATCAAGTTTTAGTGACAAAAAGTTAAATAAAAAATCACCAATTTTTTTTACCGTGTATCATTTTTTTCAGTGTAGTCCATATCCATACCTACAACTTTGCCGAAGACACCAAAACGATCAAAAAATTCCTTCAAAAGATACAGATTTTTGAATTTTCATAAATCATTTTTGTATGGACGGCTGCCAAATTTGTATGGAAAATTATATGTAGAATTTAATGATACAAAATGACATCTTTGGGCATACCGAAGGCACCAAAAAAGTTTCAGTCGGATTAAAAAATACAAAAAAATGGAAGACCGAAATCTGAGAGAACTGCTTAGAAGGCACATTTTGTACTCTTATTTCGTCTGAAAGAAAAAAAAAAAAACAATTTTCAAGCATTACGCGTCATGTCGGTTGTTTAAAATGCGCAAAATTCGTCGAAGTCAACGTCCAATCAATCGTCCATTGCAAACCCGTCATAACAAATTCAACACATTTTACTCCATAAAGTGGATTGTACTAGAACGATGCCGCCACGGCAGCCAGCCCAAGAAATGTGTGTTACGATCAACACAAAAACAACCACTCCAAACAGCAGGTGAAACGTGAGCCACGGGCGTGCTGCTGATTATGTGCCATGAATTGATAAAGAGCTGTTGGCACACATTCTACCACCCGGTCATCCTTCTCCAGAGGGTGGGACGTCGTCCTCGAACGGGGTTGAATTCTGTGTAGAATTCAATTGTCGATTCTGTACCGGCGATGTGCATGTGGGACACACTCAGTGGTCACTCTGAGCCCGCTGGGACGTGCCCGGAATGGGTGAGGATGTTTCTACTACTCGGTTGGCCGTCGTAGATTTTTTTTTGCCAAATGAAATGGAGATGAATCGAGGAACTTGCAAGCAATAAAAAGAGTTTTAGTGAGTAAAAATGGAACTTGCAAATGACCGTGACTTGTTGATCTGACAGGTTTGTCATTCTTGTGCAAAATTGGCTGAACGTTCCGAAAAATACTTTCAAAGCCACGATTGACTTTAAGGGGTATAACATTCGAAAAACTGGTCAAAAAATACTTTCTACATTTCGTAATTTTGTTCTCAATATAAAAATTACCTCTCTGGGTTATTGTAGATTCTAAAAGAACATTGAATTTCCCACAAAATGACATGTCTAATGATTTTTGACTGTTGAGTTAAGGGAAATGACAGTGATTTTAAAACTATTTCTTGTTTTGCTTTGTGAAAAATAAGTTTTTTGGAATTTTGAGTACGCTATCAAATCGGGAGTCGAATTTAACAAAAAAAAACTCATAAGGAATCTTATAAATTGCAGCTTAAAATGTGCAAATTGAATTTATTTTTTTCTAATCAGTCATGAGTAAGGTAACTTTATATGCCTAGCTTAAAAAAATCTAAAATTAATGTTATTAATAAATTTCATCTTCATGTTTCATAAAGAAGTTAATTAATTAAAAAAAAAACAAAAAAAAAAACGAAACTATTGGCACTACGCCCCTCGGGGCATGGCCTTCCTCTAACGTGGGATTTCTGCTCCAGCGCCTCTGACGAGACAGGAGAAACCGGGACCGACGTTTTACTTCACCATCCGATAGAAGCTCAGTGGATAAGGCGGGAAAAAAAACAAAGTTGTGCATAATTCATAACATTACATTTGTTTCATTAAAAATAAAATTGTATTACCATCCAAACCAGTTTCACAGCAATAATAACTTTTCTAAGAAACTTGTTCTACTGAAAATGTCTATACATTTTTAGATAAGTTCAATTGTGGTACAATAACACTGAATATATATTTCTGAGAAACTAAATTTAAGGGGTTATCTCAAATTTCCGTATCACAGCAAAATTGTTAAATGCACTAAAAAGATTGTTTCCAATCACTCCTGAAAGTTTAATGAAGATATTTCATGATCCAAGTGAGTAACAGACGATTTAAGCTTGAAATTTTGCAATGCGGAAAGCGAACTGTCAAACTTTGTGAGCGTTTCTCTCTAAACACAGAGTTGATTTACGGGTGCCACGATATCGAGTTGGGATGGACCGTCATTATTTATAATTGCAGTACATTCGAGAACACCCGAAAATGTAAAGCAAGAATTAAAGCGGCCAGCCCTACTACGTTGTGTTTACCGCAGAGAGGATTCTGAGAACGGATCACATTTCAAAGAATCTACAGGGGAGGAAAGATGCGTGGACATACCATACCAAACGCTCCGATTAATCATTGCATTGGTGTTTTGTAGGGTGTGTTTAGTGTGCGGTAGAGGGTGACGATTCTCGAGATTTTCAATTTCCCGGGAATCGAGAGTTGTATTTTGCTATTTCCCGGGACCCGGGAGTTTTTTTCAACTATGCAATAGTGCAAATAATTTAACAGAAATGTAATAAATTTGTTTCAATTCAGTTACAATAAATTCAAACTTATTCATTGAAACGTTAATTTAATGAATCTCGTTTCATAGTTCACAGTTCTACATTTTAATATTTTTTTCTGAATTCTGAAGCTTTTTGCATGGACTTGTTATTAGATTTTTAAAATTTAAAATTAGCTAATATATAATTTCCCAGCATCTTTATTTTTGCAATATGATAAATAACGACTCAAAACAAAAATTTAAAATTGTTTTTCCTTCTTGGGTCCCCTATAAATATTAAATAAAAAATATTAACCTAGAAAATATTAAATGATAAAATATTAACAGTTATCCGGAAAACCATAATGTTAACAATTGGCGGATCTGATCTTTACAAAGGTTGATGCAAAACCCAATGAATTCAAAAAGGAAATTACCTTGATACAGCGAAATTAAGTTATTTAGAATAATAAAAAAAAAACAAAATTGTAAGGATTGTTATCCTCGAGAGATGTTATGGAAATTGAAAAAACTAAAAAAAACTTATCTTGAAAAGGCTTATCCCTCTTAGAAATAATAAATAGAAATTAAATTTAAAAAAAATAGTTTTTCATTTATGGGGTGTACCTGCTAAGTATGCTTTAAAGTAAATTTTAGCTACACTCAATTATAGTTATTGGAATTTTTGACAAGTTAAAAATTACACTTTCTGAATAAGAAATTTTTAGAAGCATTCACTGAAATCAAAAAATAATACCAAATTCTTTATCTACCTTTATTCTAGGAATTTTGCCCCTTTTCCTTATTTAGTAATCGGGGTTTTTGGATTACTTAAAAAGGAAAGGAGCCAAAATTCCTAGAATTTAGGAATTTAGTACTTTTATTTTTTTCAGTGTTGGTTTATTCGAACTTGAATATCGATATTGAACACTCAATGTTCTGAACAATTTCAATTTTTTCAAATGTTTTTCTGATTATTTTATATAATTTGGCTTTCATATTTAAAAGAATAAAATTTCCCGGGAGTCTCGACCAAATTTCCCGGGAATCGAGAGGTCAAAAAATGATCGATTTCCCGGGATTTTTTTCCGGGAATTCCCGCTCGTCTCCCTCTAGTGTGCGGTCATATAACTATATATAATGGAAATCTAATGTATTATACAATATAATGTAATTCTCGGATTAGTTTTCATAAAGACTTAAAAGCCATTGGTAAAAAAGGTCCTTTTTGCATCGTTATTCGACCTACTTACTAAAAACCACAAAAATGTTCGAGATTGTTCATCTACACGTCCTTCAAGTGCCCCAAACTAAAAATAAATGAAATTTTGTTTCATTTTCAAGAAAACCGAAAATTATTGTCAGAGGTGGCGGTGGCTCTTACGGCTTTTTGAAAACTCACCCGAGAATTGGAAAGTCCTCACCAAGTTCATTGACGATGCTGCTCTTCCAATTTGAGTCGTTCCTCTCTCTTCACTCTTTGAAGGGATCTGACTTTTCCGAGCCAGACAGAAATAGAACCAATCACCTTCCGCTTACTAGGCAAAACCTGTAACCTCACAGTAGCTCGGCGAAACAATTGTTTTTTTTTAAAGATGAAAAAAAATCTTTGCCGGAAACTATCGCTGCATTAATCACTGTCTAAACTTAGATCACGAACAACTAATTATTAATTTATCAATGATCAATATTGCACAAATTATTACAATAAACTTTCTATCACGTTATTTTGGAAAACAAAATTGCTTAAGTTTCTAAAGGAGGCTTTACAGTGGATTTAATCAGAATCATAACAAGCAAAAAGTCTGTCCAATAAATTTTTGACGATCGACCAATTCCAGCTCAAATCAGGATCGTTCAAACTTGTAGGAAATTGAACGGGCTTTCTGAAAAAATACACTGAAACAAAAATACACGCTACATCTATGAGATTTTTTTTATTTTTAAGTCTAAAACTTAAATTTAAAGATGATGTCACGATTTTTTTTGTTAAATTTTTTTGAGGAAATAGCCCAAAATATAACCAAAAGACTGACAAAAATGCAGAATGGTATATCTCTCCTAAAAAATACAAAAATCATTTACTAAAACTGTTTTTTTTTTTTTGAAAAGTGGTCTAAACGTCAAAATTTTTGAAAATCGGTAGTGGGAATCGATTTTCCAGACAATTTTACATTAAAGTCTCCATATTAATGATTTTCCTATGTCCAATCCTTGGGAAGATACAGCGGTTTTAAAAATGAAAATGTTGAAAAAACGGGGTTTTTGGTGGTTTTTGGCTATTTCTATATGACAGACTTGGTTTTTCAGTCTAGTAAATATTTTTACCGGAAAGCTCGTCCAATTTCCCATAAGTTTGCCTTTGACATCTTTTTTTATTTATATCGTTTTTTATTTACGTAATCATTTCCTTACGCTATTTCCTTAAAAATTTTGAACGAAAAAAATCGTCACATCACCTTAAATTTTAGTTTTAGACTTAAATATCAAAAAATCTCATAGAATTGGCGTGTATTTTTGTTTCAGTGTATTTTTTCAGAAAGCCCGTCCAATTTCCTACAAGTTTGTCTTTGAATACTTTTTGATACGACGCAACGGCTTAGAGATACAGTAATTTTTAAATTACAAAATACAAAAATATTTAAATACCTTACGCCCTTCTTAAATGTTGTTTTCGAGTACTATTGGCTCCATATACAAAAAAAAATGGCTTATATAGGCCTAGGATAACATGTCTACAAAGTTTCATTGAAATCGGAGAGGGTCGGGTACAAAAGTACCAGAAAAATTCCTGATTTGAGCTGGAATTGCTCGATCACATTTTTATTTTGAACAGATGTAATTTTTAACTTTTCAAAGTTATTTTAAAATAATATTCCATTGTTACCTCACTTAAGAACTAGAAAGTTCTACAGATTTATATGTATAAGACTTGCTCGTCATCAAATGAAACTTTAAAAAATGATTAAATCAAACCAGAGCAATTTTTTTGTGCTTTTTGGGCCTCAATACAACTTTCTAAAATTTATATTATTGATATTATTGTTTACAGCGATAAAGCTTATTTTTCTGAAAACAATGACCAATGACCACAAAGAGTTTAAAATGGATTTTTAAATCAATTTTGAAAAATTAACCTCGCGGTCCTTCATGACAGAAAAGTTCCTTCTTGACAGCTCGTTCCAAGGGGTCCATAGTTGATCCATTGAAAAAAATGTTGTCTTGTCAAAAAAATGTTTTGCATTAAAATGAAAAAAAGTGATCAGAAATTATTTTTAATCGTGTTTTTTACCGTTGTACATAAAAATTGACATAGGGCTTTAGTGCCCAATTGATTGGTAGCGTCAACACTAGCGCAGATTTATTTTTGTATTTTGATTCTTGTAGTTTTTATTTTGCATTGATATCTGCATTGTCAAGAGATACGCAATTTTTTAGCATACTTTCTTCGGGAAAGTTTAAGAGAATTTTCTCAATTTTAACGTAATTGTATTGGTTTAAAAAAATAATGGAAAATAAAACTAATAAAATTTAAAATGTCAAAAAGAAGGGTTGTCTATTCAAATTCCCATAAAAATTGAAATGCAATGCGCAAAGTGTGAACGCAATCAATCGCTCAGTAACAAAACATTTCGTAATCAAAAGCCAAATCTTACTCACCTCTAACCACATCATATCCTTTCGCCCCGGTCAGATGCTCGTCCCACAGCGCCCGGAACTGTTCGGCCGCTGGTCGGTGCACTTCCGGCAGCGCATCCAACCGCAGCAGGGCGCCCAAATCGGGCAGAATGGCTTTGCCCGCGTAATCCCGGTTCAGGGCCGTGGCCAGCAGCAGTACTTCATCTTCCGCAGATGCACCACCACTAACGAGCGTTGGGGTGGTCGTTGGTGAGGCGCCAACACCAAAACCGCAGAATATGGCCACCAACAATGGAAGTAACCTGCCCGGGGCCATTTTTCACTGCCGTCTTCACTATTGTTTCACGCAAATTGGGCGCGCTCAGTTTTCACACTCCGTTGTTTGTTTGTTTTTTTTTTTCTTGCAATTTTCCACACGTAATTTTACACCACGACCACACGCTGAGTGAGGACAAATTTGTAAGGGAATAATTCCTCTGGTTTGGACTTTTCAGCCTGCAAAAAGTCGCTTCATATTGAATGGAATGGTCTCCTTTCACTGGTGGCAATAAGTTTGGTTAAAAAGTGTCTGCAAAATACAAAAGAGAGAAAAACAATTGCATGATAAATCTTGGCGTTTCCTGCAGAATTTTCGTCGACTGGTACAATACTTCTGGTTTTAATTAGTTTATGGCGCTTTGTTGATGTGACTATATGTTTTCTTAAGATCTTTAGAAATTAAGGAAAACTTGTGAATAGTTTGAATTGATTTTCATTAAAATGCTAGAATTCAACAAAACACGCTTCTAGCCCCTCCAAATTTCCAAGAATTTATACTGCATTACAAGTTCATAAATATTTCATGAATTCTAACTAACCCCGCCAACGCATAAAGAAAATTTAAACTCCTTCCTGACGTCACCATGCTTCGTCCACACTCCGGTGGCCACATCGGACCACGTTATGGTTCTGTATCGCATTTATTCAATCACTTCTGGTCCTAAAAACCTTCGTGCATAAATCCCACACTATTTTTTAAGTCCAGCCACGGCCTGGCTCTGGCCAACAAAGTGTTGTTGTTGTTCTACGAGGCACCTTTCTGTTTGGTTCTGCAATCCCAAAACACCCACTCCAAAACAACAACAAAACTCACAACGGCCGGGCAAGAAACCGGGTCTAATTTATGGCCACTAATCATGAAACCGTAACCGAATTGCAAACCGACCATCAGCTGAGGCAAACAAAAAAAAAAGCAGCCCGTCAGACAGGCTGACTTCTTGGCGAAAACACAAAGACTTAGTCGGCACACATTAAGTCAAAGCTAGAAAATGCCCAATCGAAAACAAAAACAAATCAACCCGTTCGAGACAGAAACACACCTTACCGCTGGGGGCTGTCGAATCGAATCCAACTTGATTTCGACTCGCCAGCGGTGCAATTATGCTAATCAGTTTTGATAGTGGTGCAATTTCTAGCTGTGGATGCTTTGAGAAACACAGTAAATAATTTTCTAAATTTGGAGGTGTTTTATTAAGCCTTATATGATGTAATATTACATCAATTTAGACTGAAAAAGTGAAAAAAAAAAAACACTGGGAATGTGTCAAATTCACACATTTCTAGAGGTAACATTACATTATTTCTGACATTGAAGATGTTCCATTCCCAGCTGTAGTTTTACTATGATTTTTGTTACTGTGAACGTAATGGTACGGACAAACTGATGAAAAGATCAAGTAAATCAATCACCTATACACAAAAAAATATGTGAAACATGGTGACCAATTTCGTGTCAATTTTTTTAAAATTTTACATCAAATCGTTTTTAACCATCTTAACCAGTTTAAAAAAAAAAATGCACAGAAACTGAATTTTTCCTTAGAAATTTGATAAAGGCGTGGGCAAGAAAATCGCTTTAGCGGTCACCCACAGCTATCAATTAGAGCGTCCAATTTCCCGTCCCGTCCCCCAAAATGCAAAAGATGCGGGCAGATGTCTAGATAATTTTCCTTTTTTGAAAAGTCAAAAAAAGATGCATTTATCCTAAGTTATGTACGAATCAATGTGTGTTCTCACTTTTGGTACGATCAGGCCACTTTTGAACCGGTTCCAGGTTCTCCGGCAAAACCCTGAGTATGAGAACATATGGTGTTGTCCGAAGATTTTTTTTTCCTGACAGTATGAGTATCCTTGTATAGAATTAAATTTCATTCATGATAATCAAGACCATTCTTCAAACGATCCGGCCACTTTGGGACCAGAACCTGGAACCGGTTCCAAAGTGGCTTGATCGTTCAAAGATTGGTCTTGAGTATCATGAATGATTTTGATTTCGAAAATTTTGTACTAGGATACTCATACTGGTAGGACAAATAAATTCCTCGAACAACACTAATTTTTCCCATACTCCGGATTTCTCCGGGGAACCTGGAACCGGATCCAAAGTGGCCTGATCGTTCCAAGATTGGTCTTGAGTACACCCAAAGGAAAAATATATCTCAAAATCTGCAACAGTGGATTTGCTGCAGAAAATGTCAGATTTTATAACATTTTTTGCAGCAAGCCCCAAGATCATTTTTGCCCGCGTGTAAATATTTCAGCGATCTGCAGTTCTCACCAACACATATAAAGCTAGCCCGTCCCCGAACAACAATCCAAAGAGAAGAATATGTTGGTGCTCTTTCACTCTCTTATCATCAATCGTCCATGGCGCGGTGGTAGTGTGTCGGATTATTAACCAAGAAGTTGGTGGTTCAATCCTCGTACTCTTAAGGGTTTTTTTGTGAAATACAACCAAAAAGCCGTCGGTAATGTCGATAATTGTCGGTAACGGGCAAAAATGTCATACTCCTATATCGCAAAAAATGCATGAGGACAGTTTTCATGCAGATTCTGATATACTTTCATGCCGCCATGCATCAAAATCATGCGACCGCCGTTTGGGTGTATCATGAATAAGTTTACACTTTCACTGTGATATGAATCTGATAAAGATTATCACATAATATTTCAATCTTCTGTCAAGACAAATCGTATAAAACGAGTTGAAAAAAAAGTTTCTTTATTAGTTCGCCATAAGAGTGAATGGCTCTATTTTTGACTTTTCATATAAGGAACACCATCTGGACATCTGTCCCTATCTTTGGCTTTCTGAATTTTGAAAATCCGCCCTCAAGGAGCGAAGATACAGCTAATCAAAATCGACTTCCGACTTTTTTGAAAAAAAGTTGTTTCATTGGTTCGTACATAACTTACGGTAAATGCATCTTTTTTTTTACTTTTCAAAAAAGGAAAATTATCTAGACATCTGCCCGCAACTTTTGCATTTGATTTTTGAAAATCCAGGTTCTGAAAACAAATATTTGAAATATTAAATATTATTCTAATCAAAATAAGAAATCTTCAATACTAACATCCAAGTTTAAATTTACTAATGCTATTGATTTGAATTTGAAAAATGATTACTTGTTTTCAGATCAATTTAGTGTGTCTTTGACAAAGTTAAAGGTATAAGTAAGAAAAGTGCAGAAAACAATAAGCACACAGTTAAATGATTTATATTTTTTTTATCTACAAGTTGCCAAAATAAACAATTTTAATGCCATCTTTTCGTCCAGGCGTCATCCATAAAGTATGTCACGCTCTACGGGGGGGGGGGAGAGTGGGGGTTTGACCAAGTGTGACATTGCATGATATAAGTTTAGGAAAAGCGTGAAAAAGGGGGGAGGGGGATGGGGGGTAAATTTTGGGCTAATTTTAGCGTGACGTTCTTTATGGATGAAGCTTTGAAGCAAGGCAAAAATTGATTAAATATTTAGTATTTTCTCAAAATCTTAAATTCGAAACAAAAAAAACTTTTGTTTTAATTTTAATCAAATTTGCAAACGATATTTTTTTTATTTTCTTCGTTCATGAAAAAATAAATTTGATAAAAAAATTTTAATTCAATAATCTTTGGTCTAAAATTTGCTGAGAAATAAGCTTGCCAAAAAAATCGTGTGGAAAAATTATATTTTCTGGGTGTAATCCGAACAACGTCAAATCTCGATTCAATTTTCAAAAGGTCCTATCTCCATAGGAAAGCTATGATAGGTTGTGTTGAAATTTATTCTGGAACTACTCAAATGCAGATATCTCAGCAACTTATGGTCGAGTTTTTGATGGCGAAAATAGAACATTCCTGAAATTTTCTGATCTTTCAAATTAATATATTTATCAAGTATAAGCCTAACTTTCTAGATTGTTTAAATAAGGTGTTTTGGGATCAAAAAGTTCACGCTTCGAATCAAAATTGCAGAAAAGTTTCTGATCTTTAAAATTACGAACATGCATTGTTTACCATGTAAAATGTAGTCATGGTTGAGATGTTTGTATTTTACCGATTTTTTCAGATGATCATCCAAAATGGATGAAATAATTGCAAAAAAATCATTAATATGCTTTTCAAGAACGGTTAACGTTAACAACGTTTAAAAGAAATTATCAGTACAGTCCAGAATCGATTATCGGAAGGTCTTTCAAAATTGTCACTTCGGATAATCGAATCAGAAAAAAACTGTTTTCGTTACCAAATTTTTGATGGCCGAAATCAAAATATTTAGAAATTTTTAAATCGATGAACTATTGAAAAAAAAAAAACATTTGGTAATTTTATAGGCAATCAACTATTCAAATTTGACTTGAAATGGGGTCGCAGAATTCAAATTTGATGTTTGAAGTAAGAAAATAAAATATGGTGTTTTGCTTTTGATATGAGAATAAACTTTCAATTAGCATAAGGCTACCTAACCACCCAACCATGCACTCATCCTGCAGAATTATTTAATTTAAACTTCTTATTCAAACATGGAGAAGCTTAAAATTTGTTAAAAAAATTCCTCCCATTTGATTTCACAAAAATATAGACGAACAATCAAACGAGCAATTCCTCCGAATATTTCTGTAGTATTCGATCTACCAAACTTTCAAAATTCTTAAACACTAAATGCATTTGTCCTCGATTCACACTTCCTGGCTGGTGGATGTTTCAGAAACTGCCATTGATCTCAATTTAAACAGTCTCCAAAACTTGCCGTCGCACCACGCGCCCACCAACGTGTATTTTATCACTTGAATCACATTCCTCTAAACTATATCTAATCGTGCACCTTCACTATGTAGTCTCCCGACTAAGTTTAGCTGATCTCTTGGAGATACACATCATCGCACAATCACCCCCCTGTGTGTGTGTGTGCTTCTTGATCGCTTGAATTGAATAATAGCCACCACACTTGGCTTCTTTCTTCCTTTCGCTCTTTTCACCGTGTACAATTTTATATGCAAGGATTCCGCCACCGCAAACGTTGGCTGACGACTGCAGAACTCAAACTAAATTGAGTTTAATTTAAAAATTCAATCATCCACTGCCGGTAACAGTTGAGCTTCTTCCTCTGGCGTGAGCATGGAATCTTGCGCAACTCTGGATCTCCTGGTTCTGGTCTAGACTAGCCAGCGTTACCGGTTACAATGACCTTTATCGTCCTCATTTGAGCTCTGGACATGGTCTTGTTAACTACCCATCAACTAGTGCTAATAAATCAACACTCAAATTACGAGTACATATTCACTGCGCGAGCTTCACGATCCAGAACCTCCGAAAAACTACAATATCTCATGGTCATGGTCGACACAAAACGAAACTTGATTCATCACTCGATTAAACTACCCCATGTTTTTGGAGTTGTTCTGATAATCACTTTCCATCAGCATCGAAACAGCCAACCACCCTCACCTTTTTTTTTATTCAACAAAACTCAATTGCAATAATTCACACACTCAACACTCAACAATTGCTGCTATTGTTTGCCGCGAGACTTGTACACGTTTGTACGTCTTGCCCGGACGACGGTCGAACTGGAACTGGAAAGCTGAGCAAATACGACCCGCCGATTTATATTTTGAATTGCGGGAATTGGCGGTGAGGTAGACCGCGTTGGGTGGATAAAACTCATCCTCATCGTCGTTTCTCGTGTATAGTTGTGGGTATAATCCTGAAATATTGTGCTGTTTTTTTTGGAAGCTTTCGAGAGAAAAGAAGTTTGAGCGAATTTCATTTAAAACAATTATTTCGATTTATATTTAAATGATTTTCACTAATTGAAAATTTTGATTTTGTACTATGTACTAAGGAATTTTACATTATGATTTGGCTTAGTGATTTTTCAAACTGAAAAAATGCAATTCTCGCGGCGACCACATAATTTCACGGAAATTTCACGGTTTGTGAAAATTGATAACCTTTTAAATCTTATGTTAAACATCCGGAAAAGTATTTGAACACTTAATTATATATAAAGCATCTAAGAAAGGTGCTTTTCAAGCTAAAAATTTCCAGTTTTCACAAGGATTTTACGGAAATAAGAAAAACTAAAATATTCAAAAAAATGCTGAATCTATAGATTTAAATAATATTATAAAGTCCTTGTAATTCAAGGTAGAATAATCCTTGTTTGAATAAATAATTTTATTTTGGGATTCTACCTTTAAAATAAAACTAATCAAATTGATTTTGCAAAAAAATACCTAGCACACGACGATTAGTTTTCAAAAATCAAAAAAAGTTTTCACCAAATTTCACCTAAATCTAGGATAATTTCAAACCAGCCCAATCGTGCAAAATTGATAATAAATGCAGGAAAATGCAATTATTTCAACCTTATTGCACTTCTATTATCACTAAACATTTCAAAATTTTTTTGAAACAAAAAATACAAACTATTTTATTTTACAAATATATTTTAAACAGGGAGGCGAGAAAAAAGATTAAATAAAATTTAAATTAGTCTAATTTTTCCGATGCTGAACTATGTTTTAATAAAAATTCATTCCGCTCCAATTAGGTATTCATGGCATTAATTTCTTATGAAATGTGGTAACAATTTTACCTTAATGCTTGCGTTCCTTTTGAACTTTTTCCACTTTTTCGTTGGAAAGCCACTTTTTTAGTTTTAATTGAGGTAATATTCCATCATAAAAGAGATAACATTGAACCTATCCACCTTTAATTTTCATAACTTTCTTCTAATTAGTAATTTTCCAATCACCGATTATACCGTAAAACCAAATAAGGGCAATTCTCTATCAACTCTCACTAAATCGGGAAAAGTTGCCCCGACCCCTCTTCGATTTGTGTGAAACTTTGTCCTAAGGGGTAACTTTTGTCCCTGATCACGAATCCGAGGTCCGTTTTTTGATATCTCGTGACGGAGGGGCAGTACGACTCCTTAAATTTTTGAACATGTAAAATTTCGTGTTTTTTCTAACTTTGCAGTATCACAATGTTCTACAAAGTTGAAGAGCAGACAATTACAATAATTTTGATTTATAGACATAAGGGGTTTGCTTATAAACATCACGAGTTATTGCGATTTTACGAAAAAAAAGTTTTGAAAAAGTTACTTTCTGCGTTTCTCTTTGTTTCGTCGTCCGTGTCTGTCGTGGGTGACCATGAACGGCCATGATCGATGACGACCAACTTTATTTCGTAAAATCGCGATAACTCGTGATGTTTATAAGCAAACCCATTATGTCTATATATCAACATTTTTGTAATTGTCTGCTCTACAACTTTGTAGAACATTGTTACACTCTTAAAAATAACCCTGCAAAGTTAGAAAAAACACGAAATTTTAAAATGAAAAATTTTGTTCTAAATGAAAAAATGACCCTTCTGGGTCAATGTAGATTCGAAAAGTACATTAAATTTCCCATAAAATGACATGTTCCAAAAAATTTTACAGTCGAGTAACGGAAAATGGGAGAATTTTTAAAAATTTTTTAGTGTTTTTTTCGATGAAAAATACGTTTTTTCGGAATTCTGAGTACGCCATCAAATCGGGCGTCTAATTTTACATAAAAGTCCCTCTGACACCAAATTTCTATGTCATCACCGTTTCAGGCTGCAAATTATTGAAAAACACCTCTTTTTTCGCATGCTCAAAAATGGAAGGGGTCGTACCACCCCTCCGTCACGAGATATCAAAAAACGGACCTTGGATTCGTGATCAGGGACAAAAGTTACCCCTTAGGACAAAGTTTCACGCAAATCGAAGAGGGACGGGGCAACTGCTGTGTGAGTTGGTGGAGAATCACCTATAATAATTATTATTGAACCTTTTAATTTTACACCTTCCGAGTTTGCTTTTTATGACCAACTCTTATTCATCGGACCTTGGTGGCCGATACGGGAAAGGCGCAGAATCGATATGTCAAATGACTTGGATTCGATCCTCGATTTCAGCACTTTTTTTTTTAGATAAACTTTTTTGAAAATGAATCGAAAAAAAGAGCGAAGAAATTGAAACTAGAAGCTTTCATTTCAACATTTTTTGTGTTAAAATGGTTGTAAAATAAATAATAAACCTATACAGTATTTACTTTTGCAATCAAAAGATTTGGTTATTAAGTTATTGTTAAGTCATATTAATAATATTTTTGATTCCTCTGGATAGTTCAGAGGGGGTGACATAAACTTTGAAACATATTTGCAGCGGTCTTATTCAACAATTCATTTTTATAATTTTGTTGTTTAGTGGACTCTCTCGTTGTCGATATTGAAGGGACCGTCGGGAGAGGGAGGTATAAAATAATAGAACGAAAAATCAAAGCATGCTTCTTTAAGGGACTGAAAAATTCATTAAAGCTGGAGCAATATTGATATCGAGAAGATCGACAGCCAGAGAGTCGACTCTATTATGATTTAAAATAAATCATATTTAATACTTCATATTGATAATTAAAAAAAAATATATTTTTTTTAAATATGGATTTAAATAGTTATTGTAAGTTTGCCAAATATTTATATTTGAATGAATTTTTCAGTTAGCATTTCAGTTTGAAAATCTGGTTGCCCAGAATCCAAAATAATGATCCAACGTATTAAACCTTGATCCAAATTAAAATTAATTGACACAAACTTTAGATTACTCCTTAGGTTACAGTTTTGAAAAAATCAGATATCTATCATTTTGACATTAGTTTAACGTTGGCAAAAAAATGGTATTATTTTTCCTAGATTGACCGTATTTCAGCCTTAATAATTACTTGAATTAACTCATATATTTCCAGAATCCGGAAGATCCTTTCACCGTCCTTTCACTCACATCACTATTACAGTATATTATCTCTTTAACAACCATTAGCTCAGCTTCTTGTCATTATACTGCATCGAACTGCACTTCATCTTAGTCGTAATTATTTCTCCTTCACTTATTCTCCAGCAAGCCTCGTCAGCCTATTTATAGACATCTTATCGACTCGTATCGTATCACGTCTCATCGCTCGATAATGCCGGCCTGATCCTACTCCCCGTCTCCCCCGTTCACTTCTAGCCCAATTACGGCAACCATACTCACCGGCGATGATGATCCGTGCTTCCCGGGAATTGATTTATCACATTTCCATCAACAGACAAACCACCATTCACCGTCGTCGTCACTCTATCGACAGTTCTCCCAACTCTTTCGAAAGATTGATGGATAAATTGATGATGACGAGGTGACGATGACCTAATCTAGAATTAATCTCGAACCAAGCTGCAGCTGCTGCTGCTGCTGATGCAGGTCGGGAAAACCATTACAGACTGCAAGGGGGGTTCAACCTTAAAACAAGTGTACGTTTTTATAAGGGCTTATTGAATATTTTGGAACAAACGTATTCTGTTTTTACTGCAAATTCTAATAATACTTGTTTTTATCAAGTTTAAGAATTTTGTTGCTTAATATTTTTTTAAAATAAAAAATGTAAATTTAAATTATTCGGTGTTCCAAAACAAAATATTAAGATAGAAAACATCATCACAGAGAGTGAAGGAATTTTCTCTCTCCGTCAAAGAGCAAGGAAAAAGGGTTGAATAAAACATGAGAGCGAGAGAGCGTCGTGAAAAGCACCTTCGCGACGCTTTTCCACAACATTCAACCCACAATAACGCACACACACTCACACCCTCACAGACTCCGCCAAGATGATCTCGACACCTGTGATGAGTGTGCGAGATGCAGAAAACTGCATCCGTTTTTCACTTCGATGACGCAATAATAGCTCAAACAATCTACTTGATCATAACTCAGAGGGAAAGTTCTACATAGCGAAAAGCTTTCTCAGACAAAAATATGGATTTTCCGAGAAACTTTTCCTTTGTTAAGATTTTTTTACCTTGCTTAAAACTGTAACTCACTTTCACATACTTTTATCGAGAAAATTTATTTCAACAGATCAAACTCACAAAACACTTTTGAGACCGGACAAATTTTTCTTGAAAACACACTTTTCGGCGCGATTTTCTCGAATACAAAATAAGAAAATGCAGTGCCGGTTGTTGCTGCTTTGACGGCGACAAACAGAATAAAAATTCTGAAACACACACAGGGTTGTTTGGGAGAGCAAAATGAGAGCAAGAGAGCGAGAAAGAGAGATTATTTTGAGAGAGCGAAGAGCTTTTTGGGGGTTTCCTATGAAAAGGGGTGGTAAACAGAACCGGAACTTGCTCGTTGCCGTTGACTCTTGATTCTTTGCCCGCAGGAGGGGGTTGTTTTGTTGTGAAGTGGTGTACTCGTCACCTGGAGTGGAATCAGATGATGGAATTTCACTATGTTGATGTAGATGTGAGATGGATCCCGGTTTGAATCATTGGAAAGTAAACCCTATTTGCCCATAGCCAATTATACATAAAATAATTTCCTATAATAGAAATAATTTCTGGTAATAGACATTCTGGAGAGTGGAATTTTGGGAGTTTAGTTTTTTTGGTGATAAAAATAGAAAACAATTGATAGAATATTTATTATTTCTCATTTATCGTGCGAACTCTACAAAAAAAAGGCCATCAGGATCTATCCCAGCAGGATGACCACTCAAATCCCATTTTCAAATTTCCGACCTTCCCAGAAACTCAAACAATAGGTATTTCTTATATAAAGAATGATTTCGAACAAAAAATCTTTATAAAAAAGTCAATATCATCAAAAACAAATCCTAAATAAATTAAAAAAAAAACATTTGAACATTTTTGTAGAAACAGAAACATAACAACAAATTCCTAAAAAAAATACTTCAAAAATGGAAATTCTCATTATTTAAAGTAGAAAAAAAATCAATCAGTCAGTCAATCAGTCTTTGAAAAATGACCGAAAGTTTAACAATACATTCAATTTCAATGTTTATTTTTAAATTTGGATAACGTATAGTTATTGATTTGCGTTTCAACTGGAAATGGCAAAAAGTTAAAGATAACTGAATTAAAAAAAATCTTCTTCACTTCATTTTATTTGCAATCATAGAACGCTTAAAACATGATTATTGATATTATTCGTTCAAACACATTAGAAAAATATCAAGGAATTCGTAAAAATAAGTTTTTACCAGTTCCCTTATCAATTTTGTTAATTTTGATTTTGAATTTAAGATTCAATGTTGATTTACCTAGTTGTCAGAATTGAACTGTTTTAATTTATTTCAATGAAAAATTCATTTTGATATGGTTCCATATTTTACCACTTAATTTATATGAAATATTTGAAGAGTCATATTCTTTAAACATATTTTCAATAACTAAAATCATTTCTTTTTTATTTATTTTTTAGCATTTTCGGTACTTTTCATATTTTTAAAATGTAAAAAAGTTTTTCTGATCTTTCATTCAGTACGAACAACGATTGGATTTTATTCGGTATTTAAGTTTTCCGACAACTTAAAATCATGCTTTATCTATAGTTATTTCCCTTATTTTTTTACAGAAAAATCAAGGGAAAAATAAAAAAAAACATGTTTAAACAATGATAAAATAGAATGCAAATTTGTGTCAAATGCACCCTATATTTATTTGGAATTTCAATGCCTTAAAAATCCTTTTCATTTTCATATAGATTGAAAATGTGAAAAGAGCCTTAAATTTAAAGCAAAAAAATAACATTTGAATGAAAAAAGTGTTTAAAAATGCATTTTACACCTGCCGAGTTGTTTTGCAATCATTAGTTTCCAAAATACCGTAAACCGGGGTGACTTTGATAGGATTTCAATTTGTTTTTAGAATATTTTCCAACAGGTAAGGTTTTTCTCAAGATTATTATTTTTAAAACATGTACTGGGGTAGACCACACAAAGTCCATGTACTTTTTCGGAAAAAAAGTTTTTTCAATAATGTTTAGAAAAATAGTTACGTTAAAAATTCTTAGTTTTAAATCCGGGGTGACTTTGATAGTCATAGTTTTTCTTGTTAAAATCATATTTAAGATGTTCAAACTTTATTTGTACGCTAAATGTACCATCACTAAGGTAGCTGATATAGTTTTTAAGAAAAAAATCAATGTTTATATTTAGTTTACTAAGTGTATAAGCTTTTTAGCAAAATACATATAAACTTTAGGTAAAATATTTAAATAGTTGGAATTTTGCCTAAAATTTGTTAAAACTAGTTTTGTTTATAAAATTATCGATTTATATTGCATTTTATAATGAATTCGAAGCACGAATCACAAGTTTTCACATTTTACATGAAATTTGTTCAACTGAAATTGCCTATAAATTTGGAGATTTTTTTTAATTGTGTTTCAAAAACACATATTATTTATTATTTACAAACTTTTTAACCTTCTCCTAGTGGAAAATTGTCCAAAGAATCCGAAAATGCATTCCGTTTTCCGATTAAAAATCATGTTCATTGAGAAAATCATGACACTTTGAGAAGTTTAAAATAATGACTTTTATCAACATTTTCTTAACTATAGTTAACTAACTTTTTAAACTTGTCAAAATTTTATGAAAAGTTCTTCTTGAGGTACTTTGAACACTTCTCTACCATGGTCAGTATGTTTCTAAGCCATTTCTTACGTATTTTAATTGTACTCTTCATTTTGCGGAAAAATCGCAAACCTATCAAAGTCACCCCGGCTATCAAAGTCACCCCGTTTTACGGTACCTAAGTATTGACGAAAATTTATTTTTTTACAGTTTTTGCGGTGCTGTACATTGGAATTTCGTAAAAATTCAAAATACTTTTAATCCAGCCCAAACATTCTAAATATGATTATAAATGCACAGAAAAATGCGACTTCTATTTTCATTAAAATTCTGATGATCTTTGAAAAAAAAAAAAAAAAAATTGCCTTTTGATTTTTCGGACCAATTTTGAAGGGGGGGCGACATAAACTTTGAAAAATATTTGCAACGGCCTTATTGAAATGAATTTGATTTGAAAATTGTAATAAACTTTTTTTAAAGAGTTAGAAAATAATTATACATAAACAAATATGCTTAGGATTCCCGACTTTTTAATAAAAAATCACAAATTCCCGACTTTCCCGATTTGAGTTGCCACCCTCACACCATGCAATCGGCTGAAATCAATTTAAAATGAATTCACCTACCATACCTTTTTTCAGCCTATTTCTATTATCGGCCTATCAGCACTTATGATAATGAATTACAGCTTTCATTAAGTGTTTTTGACTGTTCCAAAGTAATAAATAGCTCAAATAAAAGTGAGCAAGCAACTCTCCATTGTTTATACATCTGAAAATGTTGATTTAATAGCGGAAAACGGCAAAAGTGATGAGAATTTGTTTAACGGCTAAGAGTGATTAAAATGCGTATATTTCCCCTACTTTAAGAATCATTTGTAGCATGCTTGGGTTAATGGGCGGGGCGGACGCAAAAAATTCTAAGTGTAAATATAGGTATTCGGTGCCCTCTCCCCGTGCCCATACCTTCACACTTAGGAGACCCGGGAGGCGGAGTCTTGTCGCAAAAAGAACGATACACGCCTGTGGATCCGTTGACGAAACCGCAAGGTTTAAGAGGGCCACATTATAAGGTGTTACGTCGATTCCGTTCCGGTTAATGGAGCACCCGCATGTCGTGATCGGGGACTTTCTTTTATAATAAAAACACAAATATTTTGCAATTAACAAACAACACGTCTTATTCCACAGAAATTAACCACAAAACTGATTTGACAATCTTCATTCTCTTTTTCGCCGGCCGCGCGCATCTCGTTGTTTTCTCGCTCGTTGTTCTCTCTCGCAGCTCGCTAGCGCTCTCGCACTCAATCCACAATTAGCTAACAAGGCAATATTCATGAAGGTGCGCACTTTTTGTTGCGCTCTTAACTCTTATTTATGAATTATATCAATCTTATAATAAATACTCATTTAATAATTTATTACATATTCAATCCTGCAACCCATAATCCCTACATTCTCCCTCTTTTCTACTCTCAAGATGACGAATATCAATCATAATTCCTAACAGAAAAATTGCATGAATGCTAAATCAATCTATTTTTTCAATTTCCTAAAAGATTTTCGTCGGGTTCCTCGACTTTGTTTTCATGCTGATCTAAATACGAAAGCGCAGTCTTCGAAATGTTTTATCTATGTTGTCCAAGCGACTGACATCCGATCGCAGGAGTTGTAGAAAATGGAATGCGCTGATGAGGTTGAAAATTTAAAACACCTGAAAATATTAGAAATAGAAAAAAAACGAAGAGAAAAACAAAAACCACAAATATTTCTCAAATAAACGCAGGTTTATCAATTTTTTAAGCAATACGAGATTAGTGATTGTTTACCTGATTTTCTTTAAATTTTATGTAATTTAAATTTAAAAGCAAATTTTACAAACATTGCTGAAACAACACAACACGATTTAAAAAAATAATAATTCAAATTCAAAAGCAATTTTTATTTTTTTACATTTCGAATTAAATGGAATCACATTATTTTTAATTATTATCATTTTGTGAATATGAAATATAAAACAATGTGTTCTAAATTCAAAAATCTAACATGTTGCTGACTTAAATAACAAATGAAGCATAATCCTGGCGTTTTTAAAGTTTTAAATTTATGTGTATCATACAAAAACAAAGAATAAACATTTCTAAAAATATATACAATGTGGTAATTTATTTAACTTATTAAAAAAAATCTGAAGCAAAAACTATGACAGGCACACTCAGATATTGTTTTGACTCAAATTTACACTTTGAATTTATGTGCGCCCGCCACGGAGTTCAAACCAATCTATGGATTATGAGCCCAAGCCCAGTGCCACGTCCGATTGATCCACCAGACGGGACTTGAAGGTAAACATAAACTGATTTTAATATTAAATGCAGACTTGACGAAAAGTGTTTAGAATTAATACCCAAAAACACCCAAAATGGATCTACAAGCAGGCTTATTCCTTCCTCATTTTCAATATTTTTATCTGTACTTTTCTGTAATTTATTCCCAACCAAGCTGTACAGCTAAAACAAACAACATTTTTTTTTAAATAAAGGCTAGTATGGAGATAGGAAGGAAAGGGGTCAAGAAACAGCTTCACGAACAGCAGAACAAAGGAGAGCGAGCGTTTTCTTATGGCTTTTCTTCACCCTATCTGGCTTGCTTTCGCTTCTACTGCTGCCCATTTGAATTTTTCCTTGACCGGTTCCTTCCGATGTGCATACACCGCTTAACATTGTATCAAAATTACCGCATTTTAACTAATTTTGAAACTGTTAATAAATCATGGCAAAAATTAATAAAATGCAAAATCAGTAATATTTTCGAAGAATTTGTTTTCATCAGTACCGGTACACTTTTATAAAATAAAAAATAGTCCATATTTCAGTTTAAGATGATTTCTTGAAAAGCAATCTCAATAAATGAAGCAAATTGCAAAAATAATATAAATAATTCAATTGGGTACTAAAGCCCTATGTAAATTTTTATGTACAACGGTAAAAAACACGATTAAAAACCATTTCTGATCACTTTTTTCATTTTAATGCAAATTTTTTTTTTTTTACAAGACAACATTTTTTTTGATGGATCAACTATGGTCCCCTTGGAACGAACTGTCAAGTAGGAGCTTTTCTGTCAAGAAGGACCGCGAGGTTAATTTTTCAAAATTGATTTAAAAATCCATTTTAAACTCTTTGTGGTCGTACAAAGGGTCATTGTACTCAGAAAAATAAGCTTTATCGCTGTAAACAATAATATCAGCAATCTAAGCTTCATTTTAGGACCCAATTAATGCTCAAAATGTGCTTTTCTGCACAAAATACATTTTTTTTATAAAAAAATAAAATCAAATGCCACAAAAGCTTTCTTAAAAAAAAATTACCGATTTAACGATTTTGTTCTGTAAATGCATGGTAGTATCAACATTTTTCAACTTTTATATTAAAAATTTTGAACTTTCTATAAATATTCACTTACGCGATCTTTTAACCAGACAAACGATAGTTTTTACCGAATAGTTTTTTTTTTCTCTGTTGTGTCTACTAAATAATATTTTTGTTTATCTTGAAACAAAACATCTGTCTGTCAGGCTCCAACACGGAGGAGACAATATCCTAACCATAAATTCTTTCAAAACGTATCTTGCTTATCTAAAATCAGCTGAAAGGTTTTGTAATGTTTTATTTTTAAATATTTTGTTTTATTTTTCTCGTAATGTAAAATGTGTTCAAAGCTACTTTGATATATTACTTGAGTAGATTGTTCATAGAAACTTAATTTTTTTTTTAATCACGATCTTTACGATCCCTGTCAATAATTTCTTTTCTTATTTAAAATTTTAACTTTTTCTTTGCTGATAAACTCCTGTTATGTAATTTGATAAAATTTGGTTTCATAATTAAGTACAATCGATTGAAGAACCCCAAAGTTTCCTTAATTTATTTCAAAATAATGTTTCTCCTTATTGAATTTTGATATATTTACTTTACTAAAATTCTGAAAGTTTTGTTTTTAACTCAATAAAATGATACAGTGTTAAAATATAATTTCTATCGAAATTAATGAATGATTTTGAACTATTTTGATACAAATAACAGATATTGCATTGAAAAATAAAAATAAATATAAATATTTCCTATTTTTTTAAATAATGTTTTTTTTTTCGTTGCTCAAATTGTCACTCATACTTCTCAATTCAAAATTAATATTTAAATATTTGTATTATTTTCTCATGTGACGCAACGCTCTCACACTTTAAATTATATTTTAAGCATTTCTGATGATTAATCATTCCTTTATTTATTATTAAAAATTGCATCAAATTAATTATTAAGTGAATTATTTTTCCTTTTTTTTAACTAATAATGTATTGTTCATGTTAACGATTACTTAAATTTTTACCTTCCTGTGAAATAATGTTGGGTTTCAAGCAACTTTTGTATCACAGCTGAGTAAATCGATTAAAGTAACAATTAACCATAACAACTATCAATATGGAATACTTAATCATTAACGTCTTTCAATTTAGAGGTTTATATTTCAAGAGAGGACAACTCCAGAGTTAGTTATAGTGACAAGCGTTTTAATCCTATTCGATGAATTTGAAATCATCTTTTTTTCAGGCAGTTCACAGAAATAACGCCAAAATACATATTGCTTTATCTGTGGATACCAAAAAGTGCTCACTTTCACATTTAAATTTATTTATTCATTTTCTTAGGTCAATTTATTTTGTGATGTTAAAGACGGTCCTTAATTGAATGAAAAGATTTGCTGAACAATATATTTTTAAAATCCATAAGGCTCCTTCTGCGAAGTTATTTAAAAAAAAATCATCACAAAAGTCTGTCGGGTTCCTTTATCGAGGAGATTGTTATCTGATGCTTTCGCAAAGAACTCCAGCACAGATTATTTATTTTTATCTGATGATGTCAGAGGTCTGTCAGGCTCTAACACAGAGAAGACTTTTTCTGACTACCATCGCAGAGGTCTGTCAGGCTCCAACACAGAGGAGACTTTTTCTGACTACCATCGCAGAGGTCTGTCAGGCTCCAACACAGAGGAGACTTTTTTTACTACCATCGCAGAGGTCTGTCAGGCTCCAACACAGAGGAGACTTTTTCTGACTACCATCGCAGAGGTCTGTCAGGCTCCAACACAGAGGAGACTTTTTCTGACTACCATCGCAGAGGTCTGTCAGGCTCCAACACAGAGGAGACTTTTTTCTGACTACCATCGCATAGGTCTGTCAGGCTCCAACACAGAGGAGACTTTTTCTGACTACCATCGCAGAGGTCTGTCAGGCTCCAACACAGAGGAGACTTTTTCTGACTACCATCGCAGAGGTCTGTCAGGCTCCAACACAGAGGAGACTTTTTTCTGACTACCATCGCAGAGGTCTGTCAGGCTCCAACACAGAGGAGACTTTTTCTGACTACCATCGCAGAGGTCTGTCAGGCTCCAACACAGAGGAGACTTTTTCTGACTACCATCGCAGAGGTCTGTCAGGCTCCAACACAGAGGAGACTTTTTTCTGACTACCATCGCATAGGTCTGTCAGGCTCCAACACAGAGGAGACTTTTTCTGACTACCATCGCAGAGGTCTGTCAGGCTCCAACACAGAGGAGACTTTTTCTGACTACCATCGCAGAGGTCTGTCAGGCTCCAACACAGAGGAGACTTTTTTCTGACTACCATCGCAGAGGTCTGTCAGGCTCCAACACAGAGGAGACTTTTTTCTGACTACCATCGCAGAGGTCTGTCAGGCTCCAACACAGAGGAGACTTTTTTCTGACTACCATCGCAGAGGTCTGTCAGGCTCCAACACAGAGGAGACTTTTTTTCTGACTACCATCGCAGAGGTCTGTCAGCCTCCAACACAGAAGAGACTTCAAAATTAACTATGACTAATCAATTATAACGGCAAAAAACGTTGCTCAAAATTTCAAAGCAAAACATTGTTTGTCAATTTCTGCATAAATCTATAAAATTTTCATTAGAATTTTAAAACGATTGTTTTCAATTTCCACAGCATCAAGCAACAATCTAATATTGCATCAAATTCACAGTAAAAATTTATCGTCAATAATAACAACAATCAAATCTTCATTCAAATGAGAACTAAAAATTTTTCATTAACCATAAAATTAATAATCAAATTTTGCATCAACTTCAAAACAAAACATTGGTCATCAATTACCATATAAACAATCAAATATAGCGTCAAATTTAAAACTCAAAATTGCCCATCATAAAACATCAATCAAATATTGCATGAAATGTAAAACCGAATAAAAATACCGTTCTATAATAACAATACTCAAATTCAGAAAACAAATCTTGGCCTTCGATTGCCACAACAAAAGCAAATCTATCATCATATTCAAAATAATAACTGGTTATCGATTACCACAATATCAATCAAACCTCGTATCTTACTCGAAACAAAATATTGGTTTTCATTTATCGCAAAAATAAGCAAATTTGTCATCTTATCATAACAAAACATTGGTCTTTAATTCCCTCATCAACAATCAAATCTTTCAATCAAAATTAAACCTGTAAATTTTGTAATTTGTGATTTTGTTGGACTTTGCATTAAGTCATTGCCACAACAAAAAAACAAATTTAAAACAAAACTTACAAGAAGCAAATATTTATCTTATTCAAAAATAAACATTGGTCTTCAATTACCAAAGTAACCAGAATCCAATCCAAAATAAAAAATAAAAATAATGATCATGATCATCAATAATAACAACAATCCATAGCAATCAAATTTTGCATCAAATTCAAAACAAAACATTGGTCGTCAATTATAATAACAACAATAAAATTCAAACAACAAATTTGATTTCAATTACCAAAACAATAACTAAATTAAAAACAAATTATCTACCTTCAATCGCAAACTAATCCTCCATCAGATTCAAAACGAAATATTGATTTTCAATTTCCACAATCTTTTCAAATCTTTTGTCAAATTATATACAAAATATTGATTTTTTATCAATCACAAAAATAAGAAAAAAAATGAAGTCTAATTCGTAACAAATCATTGGAGTTCAATTTCCACAACAACGATTAAACATTGCATCAAATTAAAAACAAAACATTGGTCGTCAATCAAAACAACAACAAACAAATCTAAAGCAAAAATGTGATTGTAAAAAACAATCAAATTTTGAGCAAATTATTTGCCTTCAAATTCCACCATAAACTTAGAATAAAACATTGGTTTTCAATTATCACAACGAAAAGCCAAATTTACTACTTCAAAACAAAACATTCGTTCCCAATATCACAACAACAAGCAAATCATTCATTAAATTTAAGACCGTCAATTATCGCAGATAGTTTTATGCCTTTTATCAATTTCAAATAACAAGTTCAAGCAAAAATCTACCTGTTTCAAAACACAGGCAAAACAACAAAGCGAAACTTTGGACCTGCATTCTGGCAGGTAAACAAAACTGTTAGATTTCACAACACAACAATTCAAGCAAAACAAATGATCTTTCATGAATCAAAGGTTCGACTTACCGGACTGTGCCATTGTCGTGATCAGGGACTTTCTTTTATAATAAAAACACAAATATTTTGCAATTAACAAACAACACGTCTTATTCCACAGAAATTAACCACAAAACTGATTTGACAATCTTCATTCTCTTTTCGCCGGCCGCGCGCATCTCGTTGTTTTCTCGCTCGTTGTTCTCTCTCGCAGCTCGCTAGCGCGCTCTCGCACTCAATCCACAATTAGCTAACAAGGCAATATTCATGAAGGTGCGCACTTTTTGTTGCGCTCTTAACTCTTATTTATGAATTATATCAATCTTATAATAAATACTCATTTAATAATTTATTACATATTCAATCCTGCAACCCATAATCCCTACACCGCAGACGAGCAGTTTTTGACAGTTCGCTACATAAGAAATACATTGTAGAAAAAAGCAAAAACTGCTCTAATGGAAGTGCTCCATTAAAAAATCAGTAGATTTTTTTTTAATATTTTCGATGTACAGTACCGCAAAAAGTTTTTTTTTGTTTAACTTTTTGTTTTCGGCAAATCTTACATCTTTTTGAAAATTTGTGATTGCAAAACAGCTGAACTTGTGTAAAATGTATTTTAAAACACTTTGTTTTCAATTATTGAGACCATGGCTTGTTATTTCAATTATTATATATATTTTTTTTTGCTTCAACCTCAGCCAGAGCCGAGGGACAAAAACTTTGGAAAATATTTGCATTGGCCTTAAATATGTATAACAATAATTATGAAATAGTTAAGATAAAGCGATTGTAATGTATTCTTAATGTTTTGAACTTATTTCAATTTCTGTCTGCTTTTGTCGATAGAATTTTGGGACATGTTTTGAAGTGAAGTATTAATAATAATAATAATTTTCAACACCCTCTGATTTTATTTTGAGAGGTTTTCTGGACATTAAAATAAGTGTTGTTATTATTTATCTATATACCTCTGAAAATGTTCAAAAGCTGTGTGTATGTTTGTGTGTGTAAATGATGGTTCCGGCCTAACCTAGAGTTTGGGTCATTAGCCCAGCAATGAATGTCGTCTCCCTGGTATGGTACCAAAAAGTACTAGAATGTATTCTATATTTTGCAAGAGAGACCGATATGACAGAATGTATTGATTGTGTGATGCCTGTATTAACTGCTTTAGAAATTAAGTCAATGTGGTCTTTTTAGGGAGCGTTCTTTTATTACGTAACGCAGTAGGGGGGGAGGGGGGGTCGGAGGCCGTGTTACGCTCCATACAAAATTTTTAAAATTTGTATGGAAATTTTGTTACGAGGGGGGGGGGAGGAGGTCTAAAAGTCCGATTTTTCGCGTTACGTAATAAAAGAACGCTCCCTTAATGGGATCATATTATAATTTATTCTTCGTTAACATCACATTTTCAAATGAACAAATATTTACAGATGGTTCAACTGACCAGTGGCCACACGCCCACATCTAATGCTGCTTAAATATCGTATTATTAACCTCATCGCTATCATCCTCCTCCTCCTCATCAGAGTCACATTCCTCCTCATTCTCCAGCTGATAGTTCGAGTAAATGTTGATGATATTATCGTTGGCCCGCTTCAGCTTAGCCATCTCAATGGAAATAACGTTCAACTTCTTCACCAAGCTGTTCATCTGCTCCTGGAAGTCCTCTCCGCTAACGCCGTTGCCTTCTTTCTGCAGCCGGTTCTTCATCGTAGTAAGCTGTTCCTGCTTTCGGAGTATCGAACTCATCGAATAGATGGCATCGTTCAGCAGCTTGGCCTGCTTCTCCGTTAGCGGTGCCGCCTGGTTCACGCTGGCCTTGTGGATCCGAATCTTGGCCTGCTCGATCAGCGAGAACAGATTGCTTCGCAGCGCTTCCAGCTGGGCGGCGTTGTCTCCGATAACGCAACTGTTTTGATTGACTGAAATGAATGATATATTTTTATAAACTTGATTTCATTAGGTCCTTTTAAGAACACTTACCATCATACGCGGCTCGCATCCGTTGCCGGAGGTTTAGGGTTTCCGCCAAAATGCTCGTTGGTGAATCTCTGTTGGCCATTGTACACAGTTATGGTGTAAATAATTGTTTAATAACGTTTGTGCAACTGCTTCATTCAACAACTGCCTGCATGAATGTTTTGAATTAGCAGCGGGATTTCGACAAACGTCAAATTCTAAACAAAGGAGGTGTCAAATAGGGTGGATCAAAAATGCACAAACGTTTCAATATATATTTTTGTTAAAATATTGTTTTAAAATTTATATCAATAAATCATAATTACATGATTTGAAAAATACAAAAACATAAATAATTATTACCATTCAATTACCAACGCAGTTAACTACCCTAATGTAACTTGCATGCAATATTGCATCCAACTGCTTCGAAACTATTTCGTTTAGTTTGCACGCCGAACACAGCGTGGCAGCACGATGATATAAGAAACAAAAATGCGTTTGGCGCGTAAATCAAATCGTGTGTTTGTTCGCGTTTATTAATCAAATTATTATTTAGGTGCTAGAATAAATCTCAATCAGTTTCTATAGCGTTTTCACCTAATTGAAGTTGATCTTTTTTGAGGAACACGAATAAAATTTATATTTTCATAAATTCAGTAAGCAAGGTTACAGTTGAAAAATTATGACCATTCAAAGAAAAATAAAAAAAGTGTTTCAAATAATCTTGGAGCAAAAATTTATCTTTTCATTCTATATTTTAATATTAAAAAAAATAGGAAATTGGACGAGCTTTCCGGTAACAATATTTACGAGAATGAAATATGAAATCTGTCATACAAAAATTGCCTAAAACCAACCTAAAACCACCAAAAAACCAAATTTTTCAACATTTTTATTTTTAAGCGCGCTGTAATTTCACAAAGATTAGACTTAGCACAATGACAGTGGTCAATATGTAGACTTTTATGTAAAATTGTCTGAAGAATCGATTCCCGTGTTTGGGTTTTGATTATTTGGACGTTTAGAGAACTTTTCAAAAAAACAGTTTTCGTAAATGATTTTTGTTATTTTTTTAGGGAGTTGCTCCATCCTGCATTTTTTGCGAGTTTTTTTGTAACATCTTAGGCTATTTCCACAAAAATTATGAGCGAAAAAAATCGTCAAATTTGCATTTTAAACTTAAAAATCTTTGACCATTTTTTGATACAATGCAACAGCTTCGAGATACAGCAACATTTAAATTACGAAAAACAAACATATTTAAAATACTTACGCCCTTCTCTAATGTCGTTATCGAGTGAAACTGGCTTTAGATACACACAAATCGCTTATATTTGGCAAAAATTAAAGCGTCCAATTTTCCGTGCCGGGAACAAAATTCCCAGGAATTCCCGAAATTCAAAACAATTTTTTAAATGGAAAAAATAAGAAACTCAATTTAACATCAAAATTTATTTCTGATCATATTAATTTTTGAAGCAACTGTAATAAGATCTGGCTTAATGAAAATAAACTATTACAATTCAGGAAAACTTTTCAAAGAATAATTAGATATAGAATAATGATATTTAAACTCTTTACCACCGAAGCAAAATTGAGATTGTTTACTTTTTTGTTCACCATGATCAAATCAGATGACAATTGAATTGTTATCATTTAATCATTTTGTAAGAAGAATTACTTCAATTTGTTCATAAAATTTCAATTTAAAGTAAAAGAATTATGGAGCACCGGTGCAACGTATAATTTAAATCATGATTTAGTTCTATGAAAAAAACGTCTAACAGAAGTCAATTATAAACCTTGCTAGAAAAGCTTAACAATTTTGTTCAATAGCTGAAACCAGTATAACTTGGTTGAGAAAAGTTATTTGTTATGAAATAAAAAAAAATTCTGAATGATTGTATTGGTTTTAGCATAATGTGTCAAACCATACTCTCTCAAACTGGTCACAGAGGCAAGTTTTAAATAATTTTAAGATTCTGAAGTATGGATTCATTTTATTTACTTTCCAAACACTTAGATGAAAAAATAACTGAGTTCATTTTTTGATTAAGCTTATAAAATTATAAAAAAGAAATACATTCTTGTAGTTGTATGAATTTTTAAATGCAGTCAAGCTGGTTGATTAGTTGTTCTTTACACCTATTTTAACAATTAAAGTCTGTCCTATTCAATTTTGATGCAAAATATTTTGCAGAACCGATTTCCAATAAATTTAAAATTTCCCGGGAATCAGTTGAATTTTGTGACCCCGGGATATTGGACGCTTTAGCAGAAATCTATTTTTTAACAATAATGAATCTTCAAAAAGCGTTAGACAGTTTTAATTAATTATTTTAATTTTCAAAGTCACAGGAATAGGGCCCTAGAGTCCTATGACAATTTTTATTTAATACGGTAAAACACACAATTAAATCCATTTCTGATCACTTTTTTCATTTTAATGCATTTTCGATGGATCAACTATAGTTGTGAAAGATAATAAAAAGGTCCAATAAATCAAATTTTCAGTTTTTGCTTTTTGGGTTTTTTAATACCCCTGACTCAAGGCGGTTTTAAAAACACCCAAAAAGCAAAAACTGGAAATTTGGTTTATTGGACTTTTTCAAAAAAAGGTCCAGTCATTAGAAATTGAAGCTTAATTTTGGGAACCAATTGGACTTTTCATTTCAATAGCAGTTATTTTGGTCATGAAAATTAAAAAAGGGGACACTCAAAATCCGAAAAGTTACTAAAAATTATGAACAACCACAAATTTTAAAAACAAAAATCAAACATGATAAATTGATACAAAAGTACGAAGTACTTAAATTTTTCAAAGAATGAACTTTTTAACACTAGAAAAATAATTAGAAAAAAAGTAGGTAGAAGTAGGTATATTTCGTTTTGAAGCCCGACCTGGATTAAAATTCTGCAAATGAGTTTACGCTTTAACAAGACCGTGCACTTCAAAACATCAAACCGGAATGCTTGGCGAGAGCGATCTCCATTCTCCAAACTTTGCACACAGAGCAAAATCTCTCTTACTCCCCACACCGCGCCAAGATCGCGCTCACTCGCGATTCTTTCCATTCTTGATCTCTTGCGCTTTTCATCGCGCCTCACCCGCAGTCGATTTAGTCGCTTTGCAACTCTCCCGACGACCGGTTCACCGTGTGTGTTTGTTCACCGATCTTCAACCGATCGTTTGCGCCGCCTTTGTGTGTGCGTGTGAATTGTTTGTGTTTGTGCCCCGCGATCACCCTTTCCCCTCGCTCTTTAAAAGGTACCGTTCGTTCTACGGTCATTTTCGCGACTGCGCGCCGTGAGTGCTTCGTGATATTTTCTCTTCCTCTCTCGTGATCTACCGTGATTGTGTTAGGGTGGTCGTTTGGACGTTTTGTTGCTGAGTGTTTCGCGACACGCCCGCTGTGATTGTGTTTGTGTCGTCGTCGTCGTGCAAAACGCCTCCAGATTTCTTGATCATCGGCCGTGGTCTTCGTCGGTTTTTTTTCGTCGACACTGAGTTCACGGAGAATATAATTATTTTTAGTGCTTTTTTGCTAGGCATTTTGGCGGAGCGATTTTTTTTGGGTAGCGGTTGATCTGTGTTTTTCCGCCGCTTGCTGTGACAGTTTGTAAGTGTCATTCACGAGTTGCGTCGAGTTTTTATTTTTGGGACGTGTGTTATTTTGCCACACAAGTTTCTTTCGTTTTTTTTGCTCTCACGCGTCTCAACTGGGATTTGAACACGCGTGCGTGTGTTGACGCGTGAGTGCGCACCAAAACCTCGTCGCGAACGGAAAACCTTCAAAAAGTCATGACACATGGATATTGTTGTTCGTAAACAAGCCGGAAAAAAGGGAAAATATTGTTCATCTTTTTTGCTTAACCTGAGGAAAGCATCCAAGCGGTGAACGTGAGCGGTTGTCAAAATAGTTCAGCTGACAGCGAATTGGTAAACAGAACAAACGTTCTACAACAAACACACTCGCCACAAGCGGAAGGGAGGAACGAGAACGAGATTTCTGTTCAGCAGCAGCAGCAGCAGCAGCACTTCCTCTTTGGAACTGTTCAAGACAACCGCGGTGATCACGTCACGCATCGCAGCAGCGGCGATCGAGGAGCTCGAACTGCTCCATACGCGCATCCAAAGCCAAAGATCCAACGACGACAATCGGCGAGAGACTCAGCGAGCAAGGTAGTAAACCTGTATGTTTTTTTATTCTTTTAGGGTTGGGTTGCATATTGTTGCTAAAGTTTGACTTGGCGTAGACGAATTTGAAATACCTTCACAATAAGTGGAGTTTTTATTAAGGTAGATTAATAGTCTGGACCCGAAGCCTGATTTTTCTGTTACATTCTTATTGGAATTCCATATAAACTGTAACGGGGATTGCAGGCACCGGGTCCTGACTATTAAACAAAATATTATTTTACTATGCCATGTAGGATGTTTTTGATAATCCTTGACACCAAAATACCCAAAAAGTAAAATCATGGAAATTGTGTTGATTAAACTTTCAATAAAAATCTCTAGATATTAAACACTTTTCAAAAATACAAATAATAAAGAGATGGTAAAATTTCAAATTTCACGCATTCGACTCGGTTTTGAGTCCCATACGTCGCTATAGAATTTCATGAACTTTCGATTTTTCAGTATTTCAGTATTTATGTATAAAAATGTGCTTTCTCAAATATACCAATGATAGAAAAGTGGCGAAAAAAACATCTCGAGTCTTAGTATACGTCATGAGCATAGGCAATCCAAATACCAAACGAGTCCAAAACTTTGAAGATCTGGCAACCCTGTCTCATTTTTTTTCCACTTAGGTGACATTTATGTACTTTTGAGATGCCGGATCTCTGTTATCTGTATGTAGAGTATGTCCGGATCAATCATCCAACTAATCGTTGATTAGATTATCAAAAGACCTTTCCAGTCATTCTAAGAGATTGAAGATTTGCAAGGATCTATTTGTAAGAAGTGAGGAAGGTTCCAACCACATAGGTTGATTAAGTTATTTTTTTATGCAAGCTTCAATTTATTTTTAGAAAAATCCAGCTCACAAAGCCCCGACCCCTCTTTGATTTCCTTGAAATATTACTCTATTCTGAAAAAAACGCTGCTTTTTCTCGTTACTTCACTGCCAAAAATTAAGACGAATGTAATTTTATAGTTCATTTCATGAAATTTTCGAATCTGCAATAACACAATCATGTGCATTCAAAAGTTTTTGAAAGTTCAACAAATTTCGCAATAAAATAACCTTGTAGAGTTTTTTTTTAAAAAAATTTCTGAAAAAAAACTAATATTGAAAACGACAGAATCAGGTTGGTTTCTTAGTTTCAGTCAAAAATCCTATTCAAAAAACGCTCAAGCTCCAAAAATCGTTCATAAAAGTATAATTTTGGGAATTAATAAAACGACATTTCTAGCCTGATTTATGCTTCTATCAAAAAAATTAAAGCCAAATATCAATGAATTTATTTAAACAAAATTTAAACTTTTTGCCAACTTTTTCCTATGTGGATCCAGAATTCAAAAATTGTGAAGAGATTAAAAATATCTCTCAAAAAATACTTTTAATCCTTTTGTTTGCCTTTTTCAACTGTATGTTTCTGAAATTGATAGTTTTTGTCAATTTTTTCTGAAACAGTGTCATTCCGTTTTCGGCAACACAACTTTTTGACCATTTATCGTTTTAAAATTTCCAGTTGAAAGATATAAGTTACCGTCAACAGGGGCGAATCGGAACTACAGACTGAGTAAGGACAGCAGTTTTTAAAGCTCTTAAAAGCTTGTTATTTGAAAATCTTTACATTATTTCTGGTTGTTCTGTCTTTGTTCTATCTGAAACTAATTAAAAATATCTATATATTGTGCAGTAACAAGACTAAAACAGCTATCGTAATTCACTGCATGTTTTACGTTTTGCCTCAGATGACGGTAATGTTTTTTTAAATGGCGACATAAGCTTTGAAAAAAGATGCTTAGGCCTTAGACTCTTAAAAAAATTAAACATTTTATAATCAACTTTTTTGCAATTCCGTCGTGAAACGACTTACTTTTCCTGTCATTCTTGAACGACGAAATAACCTACTTTTCTGTACCAAAAATAACAGAATTGAATAGCAACACTTTTCAAAATAAATGCTGAAAAGTTCTACTTTTCAGCAATTAAATGGGTGCTAAAAAGTTGAACTTTTCAGCACTTGTTTCGAAAAGTAACACTTTTCAACACTTGTTTCATTTTTTTGATTGAATTTGACATAAAATTTCAATCGGTGTGTGTTTTTTGGAATTGCAAAAAATGTTGTATGGAACTCGTTGCAAAACTTGATTTTTTCAGCACTCTTCGTATTTATCCAACTCGGTGAACCTCGTTGGATAAATGTACAACTCGTGCTGAAAAAAATCTTCTTTTTGCAACTTGTTGCATAAACTACTATTTATTAACAAAAATGTTTAACCACAAAATCCTTTTTTATGTTTTTAATTTGTTATTTGTTTTTGAAGACAAAAATGTAATATTTTGCTCTAATGAAGAGGAAAGATCAGATTTTCATGGCGACATAAATTTCTTTTTTTTTTTGTAAATTTTTAAATGATGTGATTAAATTTGCCATCGGAAAGTGCATTATAATTTATAAAGGGGAAGTGCGAAATGCATGTTCAAATTAGTATAACCATTGATTAAAAATAATCTATGTATGTCAAAAAGCTAAGAATATTTTCAACAATTTTCATTTGTGAACATTTAATAAGATTGCATAAGATTAAAATTGTGAATATTTTCAAATGTCAATATCTTGGCAGTTATTGATCCGGTTTTTAATAAAGGAAACTTATTTGAAGATTTTAGATATTTCTAATTTTTTTATTGGTCGAAACGAAAAGAGAGACCTGGTTTCTTTAAAACATCTTAGTTAGTTTTCGGTGATCTTTTTTTCGACGATGATTTTCTTTTTGTGATAAAAATTACGACAAAAATGATGTTAGTTATTGTTAGATTTTCTATTTTACTGCAGCTTAAAACAATTTTTAAAACATTGTGGCATTTAGCTATTTCCATATTCACATTTGACTTTAGAAAAGATTGATTCTAATTGAATACTTATCATATTGATTGTTCGGATACGGTAAAATTCAACACCAATTACACTACCTCACACCGACGCCAACCAACACACGAGCACATACATCTCTAACTAATAGTGATGGTGGTGGTGGTTCCTACTTCCGAATTTGGAAGGTGATCAACGAACCCCCGGATCACGGTGATTTCATGCACGGCCGTGCGCCGAGAATTAGGAACGCTAAGCCGCGCTCTCGTATATTTGCGAATGCCAAAAATGAACCACTCATTTCTCATAATTTTGACAGTTTTCTTTCGGTCAAAAACGGAATGTTGTCCCTCCTGGTCACTGCTCGTATATGATGGTGGGGAGAAGAAGAGGAATTAGAAGAAGTTGTGTGCTGATCACTCCTCTCATTTGTGCCAACGCACTTTGGTTTTCAACACAATTGTAAATTTTGAAAAACAGAAAAAGATGTAAAAAAATCAACTTAAAGAAACTTAAAATTATCCAATAAAAAATATACTAAAATTATACTTAAGTATAGGGTTTCACATAACTTTTACCTGGTTCCCTTGTGTCTTATCTTGTCCATTGTTTTAGTTTGGACGCAATTGAGTTGGGAAGAAGCAGCAGAGCAGTACCAGCACAGCACAGCACTGCCAGTATACGAGTGTATCTGGTTACGTGGTCGTGTGAATGCGTGTATTATGCAGCTCTGTGAACGCGGTAGTGGACAGCAGCGTCACATTTAACCAGTTTCTCTCGCTGAGAGTGTTCCGGTGCTGTAGCCACTGCCGGCTCAATGCTAAACCAAAATACAAACAAACCCTCACCGCTGCCGAATGATCTTGAGAGTTATCGTACCGTGAGAGTTGGGAGTTTGTAGAAGAAAGGGCAACTTCGTTCAGAATAAGCCTTTATCGAAATTTAAACGTTTGTGTTTTTTACGACTTTCGTGAATCACAAATTTCCAAATTTGGATTACTCTTCCACAACTCACAACAAAAAAAAGCTTACCGCAACACTCGCGAGCGAACTTGAGAACTCGCGATGACTAATTCGATTACGATCACAACACTCTCGCTCGATCGCGATATTATTTTCTCTTGTGCTCTTTTCCTCTCCCTCTCCCGCTCTCACTCGCGGCAGGGCGTCTCCACACGGCGATGATGCAAGCAAACACACTCTTTCAATGACCATTGCCAGTGAGGTAGATCTTCGGGTCGATACCTGCGGATGCGATCGCGCGTTGAGTGCGTAGTTTGTTTCCAATTTCCAACACATTTCTGTTTTAGACTCTTTTTTTCGGTTGTTTTAAATTTAGAACGAAGATGTTGTGCTGGTGGTGGTGGCGTGCTGCTCAAGCGTGAATTTTGTTTGGAATTTTTCACAAGATTTGTTTGTTCTGAGCAATGGGTGCATGCAGGAATTTGGAAACCGTGGAGTCTCGCAAATCAATTGAATTCTCAATTAGAGTAAACGACCTCGATGTCAAGCAACTAAACGTGGCGATGATTCAGCGTAGATCGTTAATTGAATCAATCATCATTGACAAGCAAATCATGATCGTTTAATCCAGTCAATCGGTAATTAAGTTCCGAGTGCGCAGTTTAATCTGTTTCAAGTGGTTGTTTTTAGCTGTTAAATAAGAATTTCCATAAGAAAAGAAAATCACTCAAAAAAAAAAAAAAGAATATTTTCATCACCTTGTTGGAATGAAGAAAAACGTGCGGAATGAGGGTGATGGATTTGCGTGCTCCTAGTGAGGATGAGTGCGTGCGTAGTCGGTGCTGGCTCGGTAATTAGGTCGAGGCAGTTTCGAGAAAGAAATTTTCCGTGTTTACCTTTTCTTGGGTGGGAAAAATACATGATACTCGTTATGCTGTTTTTTTACGTTTAATTTTTGATAATATTATGCTTAATAGGAGTGAATAGAAAATCTTTTGATTTTATTTAATAAAATCTCCGTTCGCAGAATAAAAATGTACACGGAAATCATAATTTTTCGATTTTTTTAGACTGCTTATTATTAACAGTTAAGTTCCTAAATTATTTTATTTTAGGTTAGATTCAAACTTCAAGGCATTTCTTAAGGACTAAATCTGATCCTGGAGTTATTAGATTTTGAAACAAAATGGGCGATTTTCGGAAATTGGTCGAAAATACTGTCATATGATTTCAAAAAAAAAATGTTAACAGAACTGTTTAAAGTTAAAAGTATTTTAAGTTATTTTTTCGGAGAGTCTTAAATTTTGAGGTTTCCGCTGTATCTCAGCAATCAGGGGTCAAATTTCTAATGTTTCTTAGACTAGATTTTAGGAAATTTAATGTACTCTTCGATAAAAAATAATTTCCGTTCGTGGTCCCTCATGAACAATACTATTAAAAAATCGAAAAACTTCCCTTTTAAAGTTAAAATCATAATTTAAGTGGCAATATCTCAAAAACGCTGCACTTTACGAATATTTCTTAATGGTTCTTTTGGATTTTGTATTACATAAAAAAGTAGTCAACAAAAATGTTTTGGTGAAATTTATTTTTTCTAAAAAATCATTGCTCTTCGGCAATGTTTTTGCCCGTACTAAAGTTTAAAAGTTGTCGTCCTTTATGAAAAAAAATTATTTTAAAAAATACATTTTTTTCTTTCGTTTACCTGTTTTGCCTTCCTCACCTTACTGAGGAAAGGCTATAAAATCACTCGAAAAATGAACTTCTCAATTAGACCTCCTAGACCCACCTTCGTGTATACCTATCGACTCTGAATCAAATTCTGAGCAAATGTCTGTGTGTGTGGTGGGATGTTGATCAAAAAATTGTCACTCGATTATCTCGACATTGGCTGAACCGATTTTGTCCGTTTTGGCGTCATTCGATCCGTCTTAGGGTCCCATAAGTCGCTATTAAAAATGATAAAGTTGAGTTAAGTACTTCAAAAGTTATGCTAAAAAAACGAGTTTAACAAAAGTCCGGAAGATTGTAAAAAGGGTGGTTTTTGTAAGAAAACTTGTCATGCTATATATTTTTAGAAAGGTATTAAAATGACCTTTCCAACGCGTCCAAGACATTGAAGATCTGACAAATATATCAAAAGTTTTAAGCACTTAAGTGTTATTTATACGCTTTTTGGAGGCCGGATCTCAGATATGTTGATGAAAACGTTGTCCGGAACTCTCATTCGACATATTGTTGGATAGGTATTCAAAAGAGCTTCCCAATGCGTCTAAAACATTGAAGATCTGACAACCCTATCGAAAGTTATAAGCACTTAAGTGTTATTTACGCACTTTTTCTAGGCCGGATCTAAGATATTTTGACGTAAATGCTGTCCGGATCTCTTATGCGACCAATCGTTGGATAGGTATACAAACGACCTTTCCAACGCGTCCAAAACATTGAAGATCTGACAACCCTATCAAAAGCTATAAGCACTTCAGAGTTACTTATGCACTTTTTGGAGGCCGGATCTCAGATATTTTGATGGAAACGTTGTCCGGATCTCTCATGCGACCTATCGCAGGATGGGATTCAAAAGACCTTTCTAACGCGTCCAAAACATTGAAGATCTGACAACCCTATCAAAAGTTATAAGCACTTAAGTGTTATTTACGCACTTTTTGCATTTGGGATAGCACCCTTTAAATGTGAGGAAGGCGCCAACCACCTAAAGGTGGATTAAGTAACGTTTTTTCTGAGAAGTCCTTATTAATACAATTTTTTCCAAAGACACCAAAACGATCATTAAATAACTTTCAAATGTACAGATTTTGGAAAAATTATGTACCATTTTTGCCTAAATTATATGTAGACGTGTATGACACAAAAAGGTTTCTTTGGCCATATGGTGGTCATGAAAAAGTTTGAGCTAAATAAAACAAAAAATACATATAAAATCTTCTTTTTTTCGAAATTCGAAGAAAATTGCTCAGTCAGAAAAATTTCCTGAAATTTTCTTATTTTGATCATGTTTGTTGGAGAGATAAGTTGCCGAAAATGAGATTTTCTCAGTATTACCCACTAACACTGGACACTGAGAAAAGCAAATATTTCCCAAAATAAAGACATTATTTCAGCAATTAGCAGTCTGATCAACAAAATCAATAAAAAAAAATTTAGACTTTTTTAAGCTGTGTGTCACAAAAATATTTTTTTTGAGGGTGCTTTTCATTCATAAAATTTTTTTGAGTTGAACCGTTTTCGAAAATTTTTACCTTAAAGTTCAATTGAATTTATTAAAGTTTGATTGAACATTTGATTTTGCATTTGAAAAAGAATTTTGAAGTTTGGTTTGACAAGTATTTCGATAGTAAAAAAAAAATCAATCATTTATATTTTTGGTACCAGATTTTGAATCATCTTAAGCTCAAACAATTCAAATATATATTTTTATAATTTGATATTGCTTTTTATGACATGTCAAGTGCATAGAATTGTTGATTTGCGAACACGCTAAGAATGACAAGCATTTTTACAAAAGTTGAAGTTTACCAAATTGATTCACTATCAGTTATAAATATTTTGTAAAAAGTAGCGCTGTTTACAATAATCTCCACACTTTTTCCACAACCCATATCCGGAATGCGAACCAACATCCGTACAGTATCTAACATGGCACAAGAGGCAGCAGCAACACCAGTCCGCTGGGTATTAATAGTAAGCTACCAATTTGGTGCACACATCACACAGACATGCGAGAGATCTGCGCTGCGCACCGCAAAATCTACATTCCGGTCAACCTTGACCTTAATTTTGCACGCTTTACTTCTTCTGCCTCCCCCTTAACCTCTCACTCCAAGAGCGTCGTTTCTACAGCTCAGCACAGCAGATTGCGGGGTACACTCTCCTCCCCATTAAGACACACATTATATTGTCTGCAAGTTGGCCACCGGGTTCCGACGCCGCCGCCGCCACCGCATCTGATTATGGTAGGGCTTACCCCGTTGGCCATCCACGGTAGTGTCGGAGGTCGGTCCCTGACGCGTCGCGGAATGTCTTGCGGCGGGTGGTCCTCGGAATATGTAATCAGGCCTCTTGGTCTCCAAGGGATTACTTGCTTCCTTGGATTGCGCGTATTCTACAACTTAAGTTTGTATCAATTCGCGGATTTGCGAACAGTTTCAAAACGGACCGATTTGGACAGACCATTGCCAACAATGTTGAGTGCGCTGACTAAACAGGTTCCCCGAACCGTAAATCATCCCCCAATCAAACCTCCGCGCGCCGTTTCGGAGGAGGATCCTTGGACTGACGTGCTGTGTAACCTCGTTGACAGGCAGTAATTTTCTAACCTGAAACCCGGAGACCCTACAGACCGCTGAGATTGATGCCGGCGATACACATGTAGACAACCCCGTAAAACATCTAGTCATATAACGAGAGGGGGGGACCTGACAGTCACCCCGGCAGGTGTCGTACAGACATAGGTTCTCCGTGCAAAAGGTGCTCAATTTGCAATGCATCCTTGCAATCAACGGACTAACTGGGCTACAAACCGGTCGGCAACCAATCGACAGAGAGGCATAATTGGAAATAATCGCTCGGATAATCATCAATAGATTTGGAAAATTGATATCAGCTGAACCGGAGAACCGGCTCAGCTCAGCTGATGCTGCTCAGCAGGATGCCCTCGCTACACCAGAAGCAAACGTTATTAAATATTCACCGGCAAAACGACAGTTTTAATCCTTACTTGCATCGGAAGTAGGTACCTACCTACCACCGAGAGAGATAGGAAGTGCAGTTGAACCATATGGATGCGGTGGTGGTTCATGGTGCGGAATATAGTAGCACGAACTTCTGGGTTGGAAATTTAGGCGGGCTGATGACGGTGTGCTGCATGATGTTCCAAAAATAGAGTCCCACTTTCTGACAAAAACTTGTGATGGGCACTTGTCCAGAGTTAGCAGCGGTTATTGCGCGCCGAAAACTGTGACTGAGGGTAGTTTTGAACCATATTTGTTGTAGAACTGTCAAAGTTTTTTTTTCGAAAAATTCATAACATTCCAGATTTTGCACTATCCTAAACTCTAATCCTTTTTAAATCCCCTAAAGCATACAACAACAAAAAAACAAGAAAATTAAAACTCAAATTTGAGAATTCAACTTTTTGTAATACACAGTTTTTTTACCCTGAAAAGTCCTTATCAAATCCTAAAACTTTGCTAAAGACACCAAATCGATCGGAAAATCCCTTCTCAAGAAGACAATTTCCGATTATTCACATGCCAATTTTGTACCACCACTCAAATTTGGTTTTGTTTTGGCTTCTTCAATGGTTTTGTTTTGGCTTCTTCAATGCATAGACATAAATTCATTCAGCTAAAAAAATGAAAAAGTAAAAATCTTGTTAAGGGTGTACAGCAACCAAGGAAGTTGTTGTCTTCTTATTCCAAAATTGTCAAATTTCGGACCCAATCCTGCAACAATATAATTGTAGAATAGTAAAATTTTGTTGTAAACTACTTTGTAGGCAGTAACTTAGGGGATGAATAAAAAAATATTTCGATAGTTCTCGTTATTTTGAAGATTTTAAAATATCTGTAGCAAAAATCTTGGTGTAAAAGCTCCGGTTGATATGCACCGTTCAAGGCAGATTTCTAGAGAACTCCTTTTTTGACATAGTTGATCAGACAACTGTTGGCCGAAATAGAGGGTCTTGTAGTTTTAGAAGAAGAAAAGTGGGGTTGTTCAGTTTTGTTTAATCAGCCCCAATTGCAAGAATTTTGATAAGATTTCCATTACAAAAAAAAAAAAGAAATATTCTGCACTTTTAAATAAAAATATTTTCAAAGTGTCAAATGTGTTTCAGGTTTGATTTAAAAATTTCGATTATTTTATTGATCGGATCGGAATATTTCACAAAGGTTTAATTTTTAAACATTGAAAATCGAACCAACAGATTCTGAGTTATCAGACGTCAAGAAATAAGGGCTTATTAGATGACTCTATGAAAAAAAAATCATAAAATTCAATCTTTAAAAATTGCTGCTATTCGAGGAAAAAAAATACTTCAAAGTGTCAATAACTTCAAACGGTACACTTTGTCAAAAAGCCAATTTCAATTGCAAATAAAAATTTGAATCTAAAATCGATTTTTGAAATCTAACTTAAACACGAATGATAAATTTCCTAGTCCCTTTTAAAAAAATCGAAAATTGAAAAATAGATGGGTAATTCTCTACCAACTCACACGAAATCGGGAAAAGTTGCCCCGACCCCTCTTCGATTTGCGTGAAACTTTGTCCTAAGGGGTAACTTTTGTCCCTGATCACGAATCCGAGGTCCGTTTTTTGATATCTCGTGACGGAGGGGCGGTACGACCCCTTCCATTTTGAACATGCGAAAAGAGGTGTTTTCAATAATTTGCAGCCTGAAACGGTGATGAGATAGAAATTTGGTGTCAAAGGGACTTTTATGTAAAATTAGACGCCCGATTTGATGGCGTACTCAGAATTCCGAAAAAACGTATTTTCATCGAAAAAGCACTAAAAAGTTTTAAAATTCTCCCATTTTCCGTTACTCGACTGTAAAAATTTTGGAACATGTCATTTTATGGGAAATTTAATGTACTTTTCGAATCTACATTGTCCCAGAAGGGTCATTTTTCATTTAGAACAAAATTTTTCATTTTAAAATTTCGTGTTTTTTCTAACTTTGCAGGGTTATTTTTTAGAGTGTAACAGTGTTCTACAAAGTTGTAGAGCAGACAATTACAAAAATTTTGATATATATACATAAGGGGTTTGCTTATAAACATCACAAGTTATCGCGATTTTACGAAAAAAAGTTTTGAAAAAGTTACTTTATGCGTTTCTCTTTGTTTCGTCGTCCGTGTCTGTCGCGGGTGACCATGAACGGCCATGATCGATGACGACCAACTTTTTTAAAACTTTTTTTCGTAAAATCGTGATAACTTGTGATGTTTATAAGCAAACCCCTTATGTATATATATCAAAATTTTGTAATTGTCTGCTCTACAACTTTGTAGAACACTGTTACACTCTAAAAAATAACCCTGCAAAGTTAGAAAAAACACGAAATTTTAAAATGAAAAATTTTGTTCTAAATGAAAAAATGACCCTTCTGGGACAATGTAGATTCTAAAAGTACATTAAATTTCCCATAAAATGACATGTTCCAAAATTTTTTACAGTGGAGTAACGGAAAATGGGAGAATTTTTAACACTTTTTTAGTGTTTTTTTCGATGAAAAATACGTTTTTTCGGAATTCTGAGTACGCCATCAAATCGGGCGTCTAATTTTACATAAAAGTCCCTTTGACACCAAATTTCTATCTCATCACCGTTTCAGACTGCAAATTATTGAAAAACACCTCTTTTTCGCATGTGCAAAATGGAAGGGGTCGTACCGCCCCTCCGTCACGAGATATCAAAAAATGGACCTCGGATTCGTGATCAGGGACAAAAGTTACCCCTTAGGACAAAGTTTCACGCAAATCGAAGAGGGGTCGGGGCAACTGCTGTGTGAGTTGGCGGAGAATTACCCAGATATCCCAAACTTTCATCCATTGTTGTTGTTAATATTTTCAGTAGTTATGCTCTCGACTGTTACTCTACAATTTTGGGTTGTGGTTTTTCGGCTTTCAGTCATAGAACAGTGAAAATAATGTATTGTTTCACTTTTTGACGTTTCGGCAATTTATTGCCTTTTTCAAGAATTAAAAATTGTTTGTTTTCTTGTTATTTTTGGAGTTTGGAGTTTTACTCAAACAAACGAGCTCACGATAATTCATTGTGTTCTTTTTTAACATTCTTAATTTAGAGGTGGGCAAAACCGCGTTTTTTAGGAGCCGCTCATTTTCGATCGCTCATCAAAAAGAGCGGCCCTTTGGCTCTTTTCCAAAATTTTGAATTAAAAGCAATTTTAAAGAATTATGTGACTTTTTAAGTTTTTTTCATTGGACTTGTATAAGCTATTTAAAAGTTGCGATTATTTCTGCCAAAATTGAATGAGTGTTGACATTTGGAGAAAATATTCTGCGAGTTCTTTTCTACAGGCTGATTTTATCGATAAATGCTTAAGTTTAATCGGACAAGAGGATTTTTTTTCCAAAACCTCGTTTAAATCTTGCAATTTGAATTGCTCAAATTTATATTCTTTTGGAAATTCAAAGAAAACTAGGAAACTTAAAAAAATCAAGTTTTGTTCAAATAAAACAGATGCATAGGAAAATACTGTTTAAAATCTTTCAATATATCTGGAGAAAGTATGCAATAGACCCCTCAAGAAAACATGACTATTCGACTCTCAAGATGTCGGGAAATATAGCCCCTCTTAAACCTGCCGAAAAGTACTTGAAAAATACACCGTGGGACAATTTTGGATTATTTTTTAAAAGCATTGAAATTTATGCAATTGTATTTTCTATTCTCAAAAACAAATTTGTGGCTACAATTTGTCGGAAATACTATGAATTATATTTATAAAACTAAAAATAGACACATGTTTTCAATATCATTTCACCTTGGATCGGTGAGCCATGGTTCGTTCGCTTTTTTTAGTGAAGTGGATCTTTGAGCGACTCGCTCTTTTTTTGCCCAGCTCTATTTTTCATTTTCTTAAAACTTAATTTTTTTGTCAAGTGCAATGCAATTTATTATTACTAAGGAATCAATACTGAAAAAAAATTCATCCCATTTTTCTATTGTTTCCTCCAATCAAAATTTACTGATTACTGATCTGATAACCAAATTTTGCCAAATGGAATTCATAAACCTTGATCATAACATCCAACTTGTTCAAATGATATCTTCAACATCTGAACCACTCCATCAAACAGTACCAACGCTAAGCCCCCTGAAGATATCGAACATCAGCATCCACACTGCCTCGTAGGCGCAGCCTATTCCATCCACGTTATAGACAAAAACGGAATTATGAACCAAATTGAAACTGACAGCCTGCCTGTCAATCCGCCGAGCGGGACGGCCGCCCGAGTGTGGTGGATGGAATTTAAATGTCCGCCCGGTTTTGCGCTGCCCATAAACTACTACTTCCACATGAATATCACATCGCGCATGTGTTTCGCCTTTATTTCGGTCAAACGGCTCACCCAGAATCTGAGCCGGCGAGAGATTGTTATCAATGGTTGGCAGGGTATCTACATTATGCGATCAGGCGCACGTGAACCATTACCATGGGCAATTAGCAAGTGACCGGGCGGCGTTGAAGATTTATTTTTATTTTATACATTTTAACGTGTGTGTGTGTGTGTGTGTGTGTGTGTGTGTGTGTGTGTGTGTGTTCCCCTCGAGGGACCCCTCCTTGGGAAGGGTCGTCTGGTGTGCTAAATGGCGTTGTTGTTCCGTGGAGTCTGTTATTATGTCGGATGACTTGCTTGGCAGCAGGTTTTGCGTTCCGTCATGCCTGATTGAGGGTTCCACGGCCAAAGGGTGATGAGGTCGCGCAGGTTAAGGTGCGATAAGATGACAGGTTGTGGCGGTCTTGGATTAGGTCTTAACTTGGATAGATTTTGTTCAAGAATTGGCACGATTGCAGTTCACATAAATCATCGTTCTGCACTGTGCAATTGCGTTGAGTCATTTGAGAGCACAATTACTTTAATTCTATATTCCGTTCAATTTATAGCCATATTGTTGCGAAAACCTTGCCAAATTAATGACCGACATTGTTCGGCGTTTGAATCATACACAACTCGCGTATCCCCGTCTAACCTACAAGTCGCATTCACAGCCCGTTGAGCACCGTCGCTAACGCTCAGCTCCGATTAGCTGTCATTTGTTGACGTTTTCATAGCTCGATAGAGAGTTGGCGCAATGATATATGACCGCCAGGAACGTCACTTGACGTGTCGCGAGTGCAGGCAGGCAGTTGGTGTCACTTCATTAATCATACATCCAGCAGCATCCAGTGTCAAACGAGGGTGTGGAGTTGCAAAGGGATTCATGCAAAGCGGATGTGTCAAAGGTTTAAGTAAATTGAGTAGATTTGTGGACAACATCAACAACATGCGGGTTTCCCAAAAAAGGAATTGTTCAAAATCAGAATATGGACTTCAATGTTGTACCTATCCTAATACATAGTGATAACTGCCTTTGGTTAGCTTATTATCATTTTTTTTATCAATTACAATTCCATGAAATAAAAATTAGTCAATTATAAAATCTCAATACACGGAAAAAGTCAATTATCGAAATAGTTCATGAATTTGAGAACCACGAAGGAATATATTCACGACTTAAGTGACGTTCATAAAGTAAAATACTAAAATAAAAAAAAGCTTTTGAAAATGGCCTCCTCAACACAAAATTAAAATAAAACAGAACGATATTTTGAGAGCACATCGAACATCCCATATGAGCAATTCTCTGAGATTTCGGTCATTCGATTTATTTGTATTTTTTAATCCGGCTGAAACTTTTTTGGTGCCTTCGGTATGCCCAAAGAAGCCATTTTGCATCATTAGTTCGTTCATATAAGTTTCCATACAAATTTGGCAGCTCCAAAAATGCAGTCCATACAAAAATGATATGTGAAAATTTAAAAATCTGTATCTTTTGAAGGAATGTTTTGATCGATTTGGTGTCTTTGGCAAAGTTGTAGGTATGGATATGGACTACACTAAAAAAAACATACACGGTAAAAAAATTGGTGATTTTAAATTTCACTTTTTGTCACTAAAATTTGATTTACATAAAAACACAATTTTTTTATTTTTTTATATGATTTAGAGGACATCGAATGCCAACTTTTCAGAAATTTCCAGAATGGGCAAAAAATCTTTGACCGAGTTATGATTTTTTGAAACAATACTGATTTTTTTCAAAAAATCGAAATAGCGGTCGCAAAAAATTTTCAACTTCATTTTTCGATGTAAATTCAAATTTGAAATCAAAAAGTACTTTAGTGAAATTTTCATAAAGTGCACCGTTTTCAAGTAATAGCCATTTTTAGGTAACTTTTTTGAAAATAGTCGCAGTTTTTCATTTTTTAAATTTAGTGCCCATGTCTGCCCACCTTTGAATAAAATATTTTTGAAAAGCTGAGGAAATTCTCTATATTTTTCATTTTTGAACTTGGTTGATACGACCCTTAGTTGCTGAGATATAGCCATGCGTTTGACACACGTTCATGCCCGACTACCGTAAACAAGTTTAATTTGGCTTTAGGTATATATTTTCGATTTCTTTTCGTTTTTTTTTGCATTTTAAAAATACTTCTTGCAAGAAAAAAAAAACCATGAAAAAATATTTTTGGAATTCTGAGAAAATTTTCCTACAATTTTCTCTCTGGATAAAATGTGTTTGTTATTGTCTACATTGCATGTTCTATTTTTTGAGTATTCAAGGTCAATTATTAAAACGCGTTTTTCTCGGAACGTCAAAAAGCAACGTGCGACAAGATAACACGACAACGTTCATCTTCATGGACGCTTTTTCACACATCTTTAGTCTGAAATGCTTACAAATCCAAAATAAAATTCCTAATTTCACCCAAAGTAACCTCCAATTTCCCTGCAAATTTCCATGTCCCTTTTTTGGCCACCGGTGACCGGCCACCAGAACGAGGTGTAAGTAATTTTGCCAAAACCAATTTGCACCCCGAAAAGCCACTTAAGGCGAAACCCCAAACCAAAGCGTATATCCCCTTAAATTACGACACTAATGGGTCCCCTCCAAAATACGCGGCGCCGCTCGCTCACGTTACCGTTTCAATTATTCTGCCGATTACGACACCACGGCGAATGTGGTATACTTTTGTACCAACATGGTGCGATTTAACAAGATTTTCGCTCAGATTCGAGCAGTGGCAAATGCAGCAGCAGCAGCAGCAGCAGCAAATCAGCATAAAGTATCGACGAGTCGGCAGAATTGCATATCTCAGCATCTCTTACGTGATGCACTTTGCATTGGCGGTCGTCGGAGACGACGTCAAGAGCTGGGGCATAACGAAACGATCCGACTTTTCCGTAAATGGATCTTTTTGCATCGATATTTTATTCATGGGGTCTGGATGCTGTCTGGGTTGGGTTTTTGGAGGGAACGTTCTGGGGGTTGGTTCGGGTGGAAGGTTTAGAGTCCCGGCGAGACCCAAGGATTTGCATGTTGAAACGATGAGAGATTCTCGGAAGAGGCTCTTGATGGGATGATGTGGTTTTCTGAGAAGTGAAATAGGTCGGTGTTTCATTTCAAATATTGGAAGAATTTACGAAGAGATTTGAGGGTAGTAATTTGATATAAATCTATTGTACAAATCAGCCAAACAAAGTGCATAAATATCAACTAGTTATTGAATAAAGCGTTACAATTGGTCGAGTCGAGTTTCAGCGAAATCTATTCATTTCAGAAGCCCCGCAATCCAGCAAAAAAGCTCGAGCAAGTATTAATAAAATAATAACAATAAATCAGACCGATCGAAATTCTCGCGGGAAATTGAACAAAACTAGGAGCTTACGCGGAATGGAATCGTCCAAAATTGCGCGAGTCCTTTCAGCACAGAACCTCCCACGAGTGAATGCACTTTGAATGCAACATTGCTCCCCCCCCCCAAAAGCCGCAAATAATATTGCGAGCGAGCGAATAAAATACCGAAATTAACATAAATCGAACATGAATCGGAACATCCCCCCCCACCCCACTTCCAACTTCACAAAAAGGAGTACAACAGTACACCCTCAATTGGTTTTGGGTGAGCACAATTTGGCCGGGCCCAAAGATTTATGGCGATTGGCATCAATAAATGGCCGGTTTTATTGCCCGGCCTGGCCACCCACTACGAATTTGGTGGGGGCCAATTGTAGCCTCGGTACACAAAAGACCTCCTCGCCGGGAATAGTTTATGCCATCGGTAGTTACATACAGATATACGCGCCAGGATTACGCACACAAGAGTGAAGTGCGCACAGGAGTGATGTGAGAAATGTAGAAATTCATGATATTGGTAATTTTTCCGACTCAAGCTCAATGCTCTTTTTGAACAATTATAAAAAATATTCAAGTTTTTCAACGAGTTGCATACAATATTGTTTGCAATAGCGATAAAAAAATTGGATAAGATTTTTAAGTGAAACGTCCGTTCTCCCCGCTTTTTTTTTTTTGAAAAGTTGAACATTATAGCACGCAAATGAGTTTATGAACTTTCCAGCACTGTTGTTTTTGGTGATGATTAGTAGGTCATTTCGTCAATACAAAATGACAGTAATATTAGGTATTTCAAAAAAGAACTGCAAAAAATATTTTGAAATATGCTCAAATACTGTTTGAATAATCATAGAAATAACTCTTGAAATGGTTTTTAAATATCTTTTTTTCTTAAAATTTTGCTGAAAATATTTTTATTTTTTAATAAGTGTTCTAATTTTCTATCTGTATTTGAAAAGGAAGATATGAACTGTAATTTTTTTTATGGGGAAAATTAATAATATTTTTTTTTCAACATTTTAAGTACATTTAAGCCCTTTCAAGCTAATTTGAAATTTTCATGTCTGCAAAAAATATTAGGTATTGTTTTTTGGAGCATCTTAGAATTTTTAATATGTATATGTTAAAATTTTTAGTCAAATGAAACACTTTCAAGCTGCTTTAATTTTTTAACAGATCGGAAAAGACTCTGGAAAAAAAATAATATTTAATATTTTTCTAATTGTTGGCGTGAGCACACCTGTAATCACACCTTAAGCAAAAGCTAATGTAATGAATGTAAACATATGTTATGCATTCTACAATTCTTTAAACATCATGCTTACAAATAGTTTTGGAAATTTCTTCGTTGTCCAAATCAAGGCATAATTTAATATTTATTTTCGTTACCCCTTCTAGTGTATATGGGAATTATTCAGAGTTGAATTAATCGATTTATTATTAAATTAAGGATTATTAGCAACGACACCTTTTAATCATACAAATATTTTCAAACCCTTTTTTCCGAATTTTCTAAAATAATCTGTAATCACTTTTCCAGTGTAAACAAATGAGCAATAGGTTAAAAATAGTTTAAAATATAAATAACTTCTTTTGTGAATCTGTACAAATATTACTACAATCGTAAGCCAAAGATTTTGAAGTTTAAGCAAATAATACATTTAATGGAGCAGTGTGGTGAGCCGCGAATTACAAACTTTTTTCTATCTCACAAACTACGAGAACTACAGACATAAGTTTTTGTTTATCCGCTAAACCTTCACAGCTACACAGAAAAAAATATTTCTGTAAATTTACATTATTTATCATGTACCAAAAGGTATCATGATAAATGATGTATATTTACATTAATTTCATTGGAAATTTACATGAATTTCATTGGAAATGAGCCTTGGCCAAATCTTTCAAAAACGTGTAAATTTCCAATGAAGTCGATGTAAATCTACACGGACCAAATTTTTTTTCGCCCCGTTGAATCCAGAATCTAAAAGAATATTTAGATTCTAGATTCAACGGAGCAAAACAATAAATTGTTTTTTTTTATGGTTGACGACTTAACGCTGAACAAGTTGTAAGTCGTGCTTCACCAAGCGGTCAAATCTTTCGCGTACCAGAAGCACTCTACTATTGTCCGGACTGTTGGGCACCGACCGATTGTTTTCATGTCGTCGAATATTTACATGACGCCACCGCTGCTGGCCAGCAAGGACAAAGGGTCTTCTCGTTAAACTTGGACCGAAGATCATATGCGCGGACTGGTCGATGGGATTTGTCTTGTCTTGAAAGTTTTTGGCCAAGTCTTTCTAATGCTTTCTTTCAAGCATTCCAAGAATTCCAACTTGATCAAAACGGGGACTACGAGAGCAACGTCTTCTTTTGGAAAATTCGGCTGTGACGTTGCGATTAACTGAACCTGAAATTATTCAAATTAAATGATGTATTTGAGTTGTGAATTGGAAAACGAACTCACTGTTGTGACCTGCTCGGCGGTGGCCACAGGTGCAACTGGTTCTTTATTGATTGGTTTGACGTCGGGGACGACCTGCTGCGGAAAACGCACCGGCACCGACTTTTGCGTCTTAACTCTTCGTTGACCCAAATTTTACTTGTCGTCGTCGTCGTCAATGTACTTGAAGTTGTACCCTTTGTCGTCGTCCAGATCATCGACGATTTCATTCTCCAGATCGTTCAACTCATCATTGTCCGATCCGATTCCATCCGTTTTGTCCAGCAGAATGTTGTCCGAGTCGTAGTACTCGTTCAAGCAGTCGTTATCCTTCAGCGACAGGATCGCCTGCACCTCCCGACTTGGGCTGGCCAACATCTTCGCCGACGCATTGGCGAAACTGGAGGCGTATCCTGCATCGCCGCCACCTTCTGCTACAAATCGAACGACAAACGCACCTTGGCCTGTTTTTGCTTCTCGATAATGGTGCTGTTGACGATGTTCAACATGTACAGCGGCTATGGCTGCAGGGTGTCGTTCGGAGATCTTCCACTGGCCGCGGCTGACGCCGCCGTAGGCGCGTTCGTCTTCAGCTATTCCTGCTTGATGGTGTACGCCAGCCCAAACAGCGTACACAGCACGGATTGACGGCTTCGTTGTCTACGTTGGATATCCCGCTTGTCGCCGCAAACGAATCCGGTGTCATGAGGGTCACCTTCGATTGGGCGCTACCGGCTGAACTTCCGAATTACTTGTTGCGGAGCTGATGTTGAACAGCGAGGTCGTCACGGCGGAAAGAACGAGGTACGGCGAAGTAGGGTCGAATTCAGCCTTGAAACAGAGCGGCTGTTCAATCGACGCAATGAACTTGATCTGGAGCTCTCCCAGGTTTCGCAGCACCAGATTTAGATTTCAGTCTAGTTCTCCGCCCAGGTTATCGCGCGCTTCCAAATAGTTTGACTAAAAGAGATAATTTATGAGACTGATTCAAGGTGATTTCGAATTGAAGATCCTTACTCTGTATAATTGTCCACAAATAAGAAGCTACTGATTGTCTTGCCGCCGTGCGACTTGTACACTCGACCGCCATCGTCATTCCGTCTGCCGAGAAGATCCCCACGTTATCAGCGGCAGCGAGTTCTGGAACTTGAACCAACCCTCGAAGATGTCCTTGCCGGACATTTCCCCCGCGCGGTAGTGCTGGACGACGGTACTAAAAAAATGTATCCGCGGTTCCACACCAGCACCTAGCTGGCATAATCGTCCGCGTTGTGAGTGCTGCTCGATGTTGGTCGTGATGAGCTGAGTGTAGCGCAATTTCAAGAGATCGTGCCGCCGGCAGCATTACCGGGTGGCGATTAACTTACGGACAGAACTTACGACCAATCCACAAGTAAGTCATCGCACGACGAAAAGGCACTGAAAACATCAACATCGTTTAGAACGCTTAAAAACATAGTTTTAAACACTGCTTACCTCTTTCTCCGACAAATGCCGGATTCCTTACTCGAGCTGCTTGGCTAGTTTTGCCGAAAGCTGGCAGGTTCATCAAGGCAACGGCGGACCATTTATTCGTGCCGTTCGACAATCGCAGCCAACTGGGACTGTAATTATGAAAATACAAATAAAATACAAAATTACAATGAATTTCCAGGGAAAACTGGGAAAACTCACCAGAAAGAAAAAAGTTTCAGCGACATGAAACAACTTGTTTACTTTTGAAACAAAACATCACATTGACAACTGTTGAATCGTTGAATGCACTGACGAGGGAACGCCCACTTGCTGCGATTTCGATTGCTCAACTGCAACTCGTTGCATAAACAAAGGCGCATTCAAGTGCATTCAACATCTTACATGAGCCATTTTAAAGCGACCGCTTCCAACCAACATCACGTTCGAACTGTTTTGTTTTGATTTGCTGTCATTCATAAAAACAATGTTGTGTTACAATTTACATATGTTTCGCATTTACATTAAACATTTTTTACATGTATTTTAACTTTTACACGTTTCAGATTCAAGGATGATTGAGAAAAAAGTTTTTATTTGCATGCCATTTATCAATTACATTCAATTTAATTTTACGTTACCGTTTAATACATCATTTTCAGCGATTTACATTTGATTCAAAATTTACATTTTGAGAATTTACATGAAAAACACACTTTACATGACTTGGAAATTTACATATTTTTTTCTGTGTAAACCAAAAGCAAAAAATCCGATGGTAAAATCGCATGCAAAAACATGCACATCACCTTTGTGAGAAAAAGCATGTAATATTGTATGAGATAACGTGTACACAAAAAGCATGTATGTATTTTTTTTTCTTTCGTACATGCTTTTTGTTGTCCTCCTGGCCTTCTATCGGATGGGGAAGTAGAACGTCGGTCCATTTGCGTAAAAGAGGTTTTGGGTGACTCACCACACATAACCTTCGGATGCCTAGAAATGAGCAGAAACTTGCAACAGAGCCAACAAAAGACCCGGGGGTCGTGAAAGTGGATTGCTTTGATTTGGTTAAGTTTACTTTCAGTAAGTTTTTGTTAAATACCAATCTTTTTGCAAAACAAGAGCAGGTAAAACAAGATTTTGAATATATTGACACTGTGGGTAGTTAAAATCTTCCAAATATGAATAAAATAGGTAAACATAACTTTAAGGAGTTGAAAAATTGTTAAGATAAGCATTATTTCAAACTAAATATTTTAAAAAAGCATTTAAACAATATTTTTGTCAGTACATATTTTTTTGTTTCGAACATGAAAATATCGTTTAGAATATGAACAGTTTATTTTCAGTTTTTTTGTTGTATTAACTAACTTTTGTATTGCACGTTACTATATCCACCTTTAGGCGGTTGGTGTCTTCCTTACATGCATAAAGGGAATATACTACAAAGCCTCAAAAAAGTGTATAAATAATTATTATTTTTATCAAAATATCTGCGATCCGGCCTCAAAAGAACTGTATTCAAAACACTAGTACTTATGACTTTTGATAGGGTTGTCAGATTTTCAATCTATTGAACTCATTGGAAAGATCTCTTGATTACCCATCCAACGATAGTTCGCATGGTAAATCCAGACAACATTTTCATCAACATATCTGAGATCCGGCCTCTAAAAAGTGTATAAATAACACATAAGTGGTTATAACTTTTGATAGGGTTTTTGGATCTTCAACGTTTTGGGCTCGTTGGAAAGGTCTATTAACTACCTTTCTAAAATTGTATAGCATGACTGATTTTCTTACAAAAACCACTCTTTTTACAATCTTTCGAAGTTTAATAAAATCGTTTTTCAAGCATAACTTTTGGAGTACTTTTCTAAACTTCATAATATTAACTAGGGGCTTGTGAGACCCCAAGACGGATCGAATGAGACTAAAATGGTCCAAATCGGTTCAGCCAGCCCGGAGATAGTCGTGTACATATTTTTCGGTGCACGGCCTTAAAGACATACACACGCACAGACATTTGTTCAGAATTTGATTCTGAGTCGATAGATATACGTGAAGGTAGGTCTACGAAGTCGAAGTTCATTTTTCGAGTGATTTTATAGCTTTTCCTCATGTGTGTCGTTTTTGATTTCATTTAAAATAAAACTATTATTATTATCTTAAACAGGATTAGTGTTTAGCTGATTTCAAAAAAAAAAATGTTTTACATGATTTAATTACTCTTTATATAAAAAAACTAAAATGTTTCAGATTTTTATTTTAATATTTTTACGTAAAGTGTAATTTTAAGAACTGTTCGATTGCAAATATGAGTTTGCTTCAAAAATTATTTTTTAATAATTGTTTTTTGACCGGATTTCTGATATTAAAAAAAAACAACAATATTTTTTCAAAAAATATCAAAAATCAAAAATTGCGTATTTTGGTAGTTTTTTTTTTACCATCAAAAGATAAATTAAAAATGAGATTTTTTCCAGCAACTATGCCGAAGACACCAAATCAATCAGGAATTCCCTCTTCATGATATAGAAATCCATACATTTAAATACCCATTTTGTGTGATTAACCCCCATTGAACGGAGAATGGAATGAAAAAACTTATTTACTAAAATGACTTCTATTGATGTACGGAATGCATGGACAAAGTTTGATCCAAATAAAAATAGGCAATGAAAAAATCGGGAAAAAGCAAAATCGTAAAGAACTTCTCTTCTTCTAGTTCTTCTTTTAGTAGGTATTGGCCTTAAAATTTCTCAAAACTTTCTTCATACTTTAATTCCTCTTCAGCGTTACCATTTGTTCAGACATCCGAGCTTCCAAATAAATTACGATCAAACAGTTTCAATCCACGGGACATTGGCGGAACGACAAACGCACCGAAGAAAAAAAGTTGACCCATTCACAAAACGACCTCCCCCGTTCTGCACACACATACGCACACGCTCCACATTCAGTAGTTCTCACTAAAAATGGCTCGAAAACAACAAAACAACATTTACAACCTGTTTATGATGAATGGTCACGCGGCCCGGAGGGGGCTCAATTGTGAACTAGCGAGTGAGATGGGTTGAGGGGTTGAAGGGGGAGTTGAGGGGGTGGTACCATCCCCAATTATGCTTGTAAATGAGTGTAGCATAATCATAAATGCAATGTTCGGACACAAGGACATGCGAGCATAAAGTGAATTGAATGTTGAAAAAAAAAAGACCGGAACACGAGAGATTTTAATCGGCTTGGCTTGGTTGGTCGGGGTTGTCATTGGCATTACAATGTTGTTGTCGTCGATGGCCGATATGAGTCGCGCTCGTTCATACAAATTGTTGATTGGGTGCCAAGTGGATATTTATGCTAGTCGGGTTTTGTTACTATTTAGGGTCGTAAATCATGTCCCCTCAGCCCTCCCCTTCTTTCCTCTTGCTGGGCAAGGGCATGATTATTGGTGCTCTGGTTAAATTGATGGGCTTATTATGTTCGAATCAAATCGTTTTGCAATTTAATGAGCGAAAAGAGATAAACAGCTTTTTAAACTCGAATAAATGCATTTATTTTATGTAATTTTATAGCGTAGAACATATTTCTATTTTTTGCATAGCTATTTTATGTTTCAGCATAAAGCCTTAAATTTCACAACTAATTTATAACCGTATAGTCCGGCTCGGTATCAACCCCAAACAATCAAATCTCCATATAAGGATTTTAACGACCTCTGGTGGCGCTTCTTAAGCAACAGTTATATCTTTTACCATTTTTATCTCTGCCCAAATCCAACCAAAAAAAAAAGACCCAGACACCTCCTCGGCTATCCATAGTACCAATTTCAAGCACCCTTTCAGCGATGACCATTCAACAGTTTATCAATCCATCAATCAATGCACGGTAGCGCCAGTGTTGCCATCGGGGAGTGTCTCAACATAGCAAAAAAACTCGTCCACAGCCTTTGGGTCACCACTTCCATATGGAGAGAATCGCTAAATACCCTCACCACGATGTCACACAGCCGTCCAACTCAGTGTTATTTTTTGTCATCGGACTAAATGTTGCCCTCGGCACAAAAGTACCTGCTCTCGGAGCAAAAAAAAAAGTGAACTTCCACAATTCGACCAGGCTTAAACTTGGAAGTCGATAGAAAAAGGAAGTAGAGCGCTGCCAAATTGACATTCATTTGACAGCGGACTATTATTTGATAATTGTTTAGATAAATGATTAGATCTTGACAGCGTTTTAGAGTCGCGCGGAAACCGGGTTCTAATTTGGCTGCGGAAGGAATGCAAACCGGGCTACCGTTTCATTGAGGAATCGTTAATTTGATGAATTGGCATTTGACATACTGGCTCGATTATTTGTTGTATCCATAGCAGTGCTGGATCACAATTCATCTCTTTAAAAATGCAAAACTGTTAAAAAAAAATGACGGCTCAAATTTAAAAAAAATCCGGAAAACCAGAATTTGGCAGGAAGAAATAGCTTGGAATTATACTTCACTTGAAAAAAGTGCATAAATTGGAATGTTACAAATTGAAGATGTAAAATAAAATGGAGATGGTCCACTATATAAAACTAAAAACAATTGGGTTTTGAGCAAATTGTTTTTTAAAAAGACAATAAAAGCATTTATTATTCGATTTAATCGAATATACCAATAATAAAAGTTTCTGAAACTGTCACAATTTAAAATCAATCAAAATTTACAAAGCTTTTTCAAAAACATGTTAGAGCAATTCCATGTCAAATAGGGAATCGGTTGTACCCGACCCTCTCCGATTTTAATGAAACTTTGTAGATATGTTATTCTAGGCATATATAAGCCATTTTTGTGTATATGGAGTCAGTTACACTCGATAACGACATTTGAGAAGGGCGTAAGTGTTTTAAATATTTTTGTATTTCGTAATTTAAATATTGCTGTATCTCGAAGCCGTTGCATCGTATTAAAAAGTGATCAAAGACAAACTTGTAGGAAATTGGACGGGCTTTCCGAAAAAAAATACACTGAAAGAAAAAAACACTCCACTTTTATGAGATTTTTTGATTTTTAAGTTTAAAAGTCAAATTTAAAGAAGAGCCCACGATTTTTTTTCGTTCAAATTTTTTGTGAAAATAGCCAAAGATGTTACAAAAAGACTCACGAAAAATGCAGGATGGAGCAACTGACCTAAAAAAATACAAAAATCATTTACTGGAACTGTTTTTTTTGAAAAGTGCTCCAAACGTCAAAATTTTCAAAAACTGTATACGGGAATCGATTCTCCAGACAATTTTACATAAAAGTCTCCATATTGACCACTGTCCTTAGTCCAATCCTTGTGAAGTTACAGCGGTTTTAAAAATAAAAATGTTGAAAAAATAGGTTTTTTGGTGGTTTTTGGCAATTTCTATATGACAGACTTGATTTTTCAGTCTCGAAAATATTTTTACCGGAAAGCTCGTCCAATTTCCCATAAGTTTGTCTTTGACCACATTTCAATTGGATGTATGGGCTTACAGATATGATCACTTTTTAATACGATGCAACGGCTTCGAGATACAGCAATATTTAAATCACGAAATACAAAAATATTTAAAACACTTACGCCCTTCTCAAATGTCATTATCGAGTGTAACTGACCTATATAAACAAATATGGCTTATATATGCCTAGAATAACATATCTACAAAGTTTCATTGAAATCGGAGAGGGTCGAGAAAAAAGGACCTAAAAAATTCCTGTTTTGGGCTGGAATTGCTCGTTATAAGTTTAGGAAAAAGGGGTCCATAAACGGCAATCAAAAACATTATATAAAAAAAAGTTATTTCTCAGCATAACAGCAATCAATTCAAAAAGCAATTGTTCAAAGATTTCAGATGTTAATAAATGATAAGAAGAGTGCTAGGCGTAATCTAGCCTAAGGCACTCTCCAGGATCCCTTCGAAAGATTGGCTGCGCTAGGGTTTGATTAGATTAGATTAGATTAGTGACTGTAAAAACATAAAAAAAATAGAAAGACAAAATGTAATGAGGAAGTCGTAGAACAGGCCAAATATTATCAAAAACAAACATAAACATAACAAGATAAATTCAAATTGAGGCCGTTGGGGGTGGAGAGGACAAAAAAACAAAAAAAGTATAAAAATTGAAATAACGAGCCATGATTTTAACATTTGAATGAAAAAAAGTGTTAAAAAGTGTTTAAATGCATTTTTTTGTCCAGTTGTTTTGCTATAACTAGTTTTCAAGATATCTAAGTATTGACGAAAATTATATTTTTTGCATTAGTTTTTCGTAGAACAAAATTTGCTCAAAATGACCTCATGAACAAGGGAAAAAAATTGGGCAGCCCGAGCAGACGGAAATAACTTGGGAAGGTCAGTTTTTGATATTGTGAGAAGATCGAAATATGTTATTGGGATGATCGGATTAGTTGTTAAAATAACAAAAATCAATAACAAAGATTTGTTCGAAGAATAACTTAAACTGTTATTATGTTGTTATTGCAATAACAAACCAATAACACAGAAGGAATCATGAAGGAATAACAAGATTTGTTATTTTGTGCGGAGAGGTGGAGCAGCATAATAACAAAAAATGTTATTGCACTGGTATGTCTCCATAACAAAAAAAGTTATTGTTTTGGTTTATTTATAATTTGCAAATAAACCTGCAGTTGCCATAACTCCTCTGTACTAGTCAGGGCTGTAGAGTCGGGTACCTCCAAGCGACTTTGAATCCATACTTTGAAGACAACTCCGACACTGGATGCAGGATATGACGTCAACGACGACTTTAGCTCTCCAAAAATACCCGACTTCACAGATTCCGACTCCAAGTAAAAGTTGCTGAAAATTAGATGAATCCGATGCAGTCTCCGAGGTCACACTCCAGCTCGAACTTCAACGTCAGCTCCGACTTCCTGGCTCTGTGAAAATAATAACAGTTTTGTTATTCACACTTCAAAAATTCTCAATAAATAAATCAATTCCGTTAGCGAATATAACAAAATAAAAAAAGAACTCTCAAAAGTTAATTTATCGGATTAATTTTAGCTTGAAACCCCATTTCATGGTGAAATAATGACCCCGATGAAATTGGTCAAAATTATTTCATAGTTCTAGCCAATTTTAGTAAAATCCCTTAGGGGTATATCAAATAATTAAAAATCAACTTTCAAAATTTCAACTTTTAGAATAATTTTAGCTTAAGGACCCCATTTCATGGCCAAAATAATGACCCCGACGAAATTGGTCAAAATTATCCCATAGTTCTAACCATTTTAAACTAAGTCCTTTAGGGGATATATCAAATAATTAAAAAATCAACTTTCAAAATTTCAACTTTTATAATAATTTTAGCTTAAGGACCCCATTTCATGGCCAAAATAATGACCCCGACGAAATTGGTCAAAATTATCCCATAGTTCTAGCCAATTTTAGTAAAATCCTTAGGGGTATATCAAATAATTAAAAAATCAACTTTCAAAATTTCAACTTTTATAATAATTTTAGCTTAAGGACCCCATTTCATGGCCAAAATAATGACCCTGACGAAATTGGTCAAAATTATCCCATAGTTCTAACCATTTTAAATTAAGTCCTTTAGGGGTATATCAAATAATTAAAAAATCAACTTTCAAAATTTCAACTTTTAGAATAATTTTAGCTTAAGGACCCCATTTCATGGCCAAAATAATGACCCTGACGAAATTGGTAAAAATTATCCCATAGTTCTAACCATTTTAAACTAAGTCCTTTAGGGGTATATCAAATAATTAAAAATCAACTTTCAAAATTTCAACTTTTTAGAATAATTTTAGCTTAAGGACCCCATTTCATGGCCAAAATAATGACCCCGACGAAATTGGTAAAAATTATCCCATAGTTCTAGCCAATTTTAACAAAGTCCCTTAGGGGTATATCAAATAATTAAAAAATCAACTTTCAAAATTTCAACTTTTAGAATAATTTTAGCTTAAGGACCCCATTTCATGGCCAAAATAATGACCCTGACGAAATTGGTAAAAATTATCCCATAGTTCTAACCATTTTAAACTAAGTCCTTTAGGGGTATATCAAATAATTAAAAAATCAACTTTCAAAATTTCAACTTTTAGAATAATTTTAGCTTAAGGACCCCATTTCATGGCCAAAATAATGACCCCGACGAAATTGGTCAAAATTATCCCATAGTTCTAACCATTTTAAACTAAGTCCTTTAGGGGGTATATCAAATAATTAAAAAAATCAACTTTCAAAATTTCAACTTTTTAGAATAATTTTAGCTTAAGGACCCCATTTCATGGCCAAAATAATGACCCCGACGAAATTGGTCAAAATTATCCCATAGTTCTAGCCAATTTTAGCAAAGTCCTTAGGGGGTATATCAAATAATTTAAAAATCAACTTCCAATATTTCAACTTTTTAGAATAATTTTAGCTTAAGGACCCCATTTCATGGCCAAAATATTGACCCCGACGAAATTAGACAAAATTATCCCAAAGATCTAAACATATTTAACAAAAGAAAAATAATAACAGATTGTGTTATGGACACTTAGAAACTTTTCCATTTGTGCGATTTGTGGTAATTTTATTTCTAAGTCAGTATACCGAACGAATAACAAATTTTGTTATTAGGAGAGTTTTTGAAATGTATAACATTTCCTCTTATTGGCGTGTTATTAAACATTTTCAATATAATATCACTTCAATACCAAATATTGTTATTTTATCAGAAACTGTTATTAATTTTTCTTCTTGAAGTTGAACTTCAGGTTAAAATAATAACACTGTTTGTTATTTTAACAGGATTTGTTATTGAAATATTATGAATTTTGTTATTACCGTCTGCCCGGGAGGCTTTTAACGACTTTGAATTCGGTCCAATAGCAGCTGAAGAGCAATTCTCATCCAATTCCAGAAATGGATTTCACTTGCATTTTTTTATTCGACTCAAACATTGTTAGGCCTTCCCTATGACCAAAAAAGCTGTTTCTGTCATTGGTTCACCAACACAAGTTTCCATATAATTTACAATATATACAAAATTGATGGCCAATATTAAAAAATCTGTATCTGAAGGATTTTTTGATCAATTTGGTGTCTTCGGCAAAGTTGTAGGTATTGTTGAGGACTTTTGAGGAAAAAAATAGGTACACGGAAAAAAAATTGAGGATTTTTTTATCAACTTTTTTTTTACTAAAACTCAATTTCCCAAAATACGTATTTTTAGATTTTCGAGATTTTTTGATATGTTTTAGGGGACAAAAATCCGCAACTTTTGAGCCATAGAGAAACATGGTCAAAAAATCTGCCGCCGAGTTATGAATTTTTGAAAAAAATAGTGATTTTTGGAAAAAATCGAAGTTTCATGCAAAAACAAGTTTGACATTATTTTTAATGCAAAATTGAATTTGCAATCGAAAAGTACTGTACATATTTTTTGATAAAGAGCTCCGTTTTCTAGATATAGCCACCGAAAGTTTGATTTTAGCGAAATATTTGCAGTTTTTCAATTTTTAAAAATAGTGACCATGAGTGACCATTTCTAAAAATATTTTTTTTGAAAAGTTCAGAAAATTTGCTATAAAATTGTCTAAAAGACATTGAAGATTGGACCTCTGGTTGCTGAGATACAGCGGCTTAAAGAAAGAAACACGAAAATTGAAGTTTTCTAAGTCTCACCAAACAGCCCACCATTTTCTAATGACGATATCTCAGCAATTAATGGTCCGATTTTCAATGTTAATACATGAAACAATCGTGAAACTTTCCGATCTCTTCGAAAAAAATATTTTGAAAATTTTAAAATCAAGACTAACATTTTAAAAGGGCCAAACATTGAATATTACGCCCATTTAAAATGCTAGTCTTGATTGAACAATTTTCATAATATTTTTTTCGAAAAGATCGGAAAATTTCACGAATGTTTCATGCATTTACATTGAAAATCGGACCATTAGTTGTTGAGATATCGTCATTAGAAAATGGTGGGCTGTTTGGGTGTGACTTAGAAAACTTCAATTTTCGTGTTTCTTTTTCTTTAAGCCGCTGTATCTCAGCAACCAAAGGTCCAATCTTCAATGTCTCTTAGACAATTTTATAGCAAATTTTCTGAACTTTTCAAAAAATATATTTTTAGAAATGGTCACTCATGGTCACTATTTTTAAAAATTGAAAAACTGCAAATATTTCGCTAAAATCGAACTTTCGGTGGCTATATCTACAAAATGGAGCCCTTTATTAAAAAGTATGTACAGTACTTTTCGATTGCAAATTCAATTTTGCATTAAAAAATAATGTCAAACTTGTTTTTGCATGAAACTTCGATTTTTTCCAAAAATCACTATTTTTCCAAAAAATCATAACTCGGCGGCAGATTTTTTGATCATTTTTCTCTATGACTCAAAAGTTGCGGATTTTTGTCCCCTAAAACATATCAAAAAATCTTGAAAATCAAAAAATACGTATTTTGAGAAATTGAGTTTTAGTGAAAAAAAAAGTTGATAAAAAAATCCTCAAATTTTTTTTCCGTGTACCTATTTTTTTCTCAAAAGTCCTCAACAATACCTACAACTTTGCCGAAGACACCAAATTGATCAGAAAATTCACTCAAAAGTTACAGCTGTTTGAATATTTACATACCATTTTTGTATGGACAGCTGCCAAAATTGTATGGAGACTTGTATGGGTGAACCAATGACACAAAATAGCATATTTGGTCATAGGGAAGGCCCCCACAAAGTTTGAGTCAAATAAAAAAATACAAAAAATAAAAATGGTCGAAATCGGCCGATTTCGTAGAGAGTTGCTCATGTTCAATCAAATTGCCACCGTTTTCAAAATAAAGCCACAAAGCATGATTTTAACAAATTTTAGCTTAAATTTTTGGCTCTTTTGAAGTGCAAGTCATGTTTAAAATTTATAGAAGAAAAAATCAAAGAAATTCCATACTTTTTAACATGTTTTTTTTTTAGAATAAAATATTGCTCATTGTTGGTATAAAAATGTTTTATTTTTTAACACTGAAATTTAGATCACAAGTTGCAATGATATTGATTGGCATTAGAAAATGAAGTCTTTGGGTAAGATTGAGAAAATTTAAACTTTCCAGTTTCTTTTTCATAAAATAGAAATAGATATTGAGTATGGTTATTTTACGTAATTCAATTTTTATCTTTAAATATGAAAAAATAACTTTGCTCAAATAGTAAAATTGGATTTTTAAATAATCTCAATTTCAGAGAAATGATCAGATTTATTGGGACTGTTGGAATCTATTTCCAAAAATCGTTTATTTGCCACGTTCTGCTCCAAAGCAGTATCAAATTAAAACTCCCAGAAACCCCTCCGAACAGCGCACCATTCGCATTCGATTCGCTCCGAAAAACTCGCTTCGATTCGCTTCATGAAAACGGCACAATCGATTTATGTTTTCCAGCAATAAAATGCAATAACAAAAAAAAAGCAAGCAAGCTGCACCAAAATGCATTTGCAGCACGCTCGTATTTGTCGTGACAAAAACAGTTTTTTGCACGTTTTTAGCCCAAAAACACTGACAGTACCACGTGGCGTTCACGCGCGCAAAAGTTACGCATGGTCGGTGTGCGCGCCTCGACAAATTGAAATCGACGATGTGCTCGTTTGCCCAATTTCCGCTGGGAAGGCCTCTAGCGTTGGAGGAGGGAAAACCGCCCCTCCTGCTGGGTTGTTGGTTGATAAAAATGTGACTGACATTGTTTCAGCGGAATTCAAATTCACAACTCGAGCAGCAGTGGCAGTAGCGGATGATGCACTGGTACTGTGGTAACGTCATGATTCGAATTCCCGGACGCTTCGAAACCCGGACACCTCATCTTGTTTTATCAATTATTTGAAAATAAGTTCGCATCATAAATGTCAAAAATGGGTTATTTGATGAATTTCAACATCAACTTTCATTTAAAGTTTGTTTGAACGCTGTAGTTAATGTCAAAACAATAAAATAAAATAAAATTATTAGATTACCAAAAATGCGAAACATTTCGCGTGAAATATTTCATAGACGTCCGAAGCATCGGGAAGGCAAAGCAGAAATTTATGGTTTTGATTTCCTTAAATTCAGGCAAATTTTTGTATAAAATATCGATTGTTTTGATGTTAACAGCTTATTGGAGACCTAAAGAATGCTATACCCTAACATTTCAGTCCAAATTTGTGTGATTCATTAGCAAAAACGAGTGTCCGGAATTCGAAGCAAAAGTGTCCGGATTTCGAATCAGCTTTTATCAGTGTCCGGGATTTGAAGCACAACAAGTCATTTTAATTTTCAAATTCTGTTGAAAAATTGTTAGAAAAGACATATTTTGCATGCATTCTCTTAAAACTGACTGTCAATACTACATCCTGATGATATTTCTTCATTTCCAACTTATTACATGATTTTTTGTCAGCTATAACAAAAATGATATGCTACTAAGTGTCCGGATTTCGAATCATGACGTTACTACTGCTGGAAAAGACTATACAATTTTAATGAAGTGGAAATTTGTGCCCCTGGCAGGTTTGGGAACTGTCACCGACAAGCTCCGCAACGTCAGGCGCAGAACGCATCGTCATCAGCAATAGTGGGGACGTGGTATTGTTTATGACTTTTAAAAGGATTGTCTGGTTTAAAGTGATTTCAGAATTGTTCTGTAATTTTTTGAGACTTGGAAAATAAAAAAATAAGGCCAAATCTTGTTGCAACTTGAGCCTTCTAACAAGTTGTTCTCAACATCTGATCAGATCTCAGACATTTCAATTAGCTCACTTGACCAAATTGTTGTCCACCAACAGCACCGCCATGAACTCTCAGCTCAACTGCTACTGCAAGTCTGCTGCTAATCCCCCTGGTCAAGTCCGTTCGCGGTAGATCGCGTTAGTTGTGCGATTAAGTCGCCAGATGTCGTCGTGGCTTATATGTCAAGTTCCAGCGCGCGCGAGGGTCACCCAGAGCGGCCAGATCGCAGCGTTCCGATTGTCTTGTTTTAGAAATATGAATTAATTTGACGAATCAATTCCGTGGCAACATAATTGCGCATACCGTTTAGGGGGAGGTGAATGGAAGTGGGGAGCAGTGCAAAACGTTTTGCTGACTAGTGCTGCGTGTGCTGACCTCTTCACCACTTTGGAGGTTCTCGTGGAAGTTCATAGTGAGCTTGACAGTTGGTGAAGGGGGTTGGGAATGTGGTCAAAATTCAATTTATTTTGGTGTGGAGTTCTCTTTCGCTAAAATCAGCAAATATTTTTGCCGCTCATAATACAAATTTTTCATCAAATTCACCGGCAAACTTGTCCACTGTGAACCAATGCGGAGAGGTCTCGTGGTGAACGTGACAACCGACGAAGTCCGACGTTCAGAGACTAGGGGGCCCATTTTGGACATGTCAAGATCTGTTGCGGTCAGGAACCAACCGGCAACCTGTTTGTTGGCGGTCAACGGTGGCCAAAAAATGTGTGGAAAATGTTGTTGTACCAGCTAGCAAGCCAGTCAGAAGTGGCGTCGTGTGCAGGTGTACAAATTGGGACTGAAATTAAGACTGATTAAATCGATTAATCAACTATTGAGTCGTCGACCATTTCGGGGGGACCCCTCGGAGAAGGGGTTGCGAAAAGTTAAAAAAAAAATGCTCACCACATGGCTTTAATCTGCGCTAATTGAGTGATTAATTACGAAATAATCTATTTAGCGGTCAATTACCGCCAATCATTCAATTGATCGTGGTTTTTCGTGCGGTTGCTCTCAGAGCGTGATTTAGGGAAACAATCGGTGGCGGTTGACTTGGGTGAGATAGCTACTGTGGGGTACTTTATTGAATTTGAAGAGTTCCAACTATTTGGAGGTGTCTGAATCTTGGTGCAAGTTTGTGCATGAGGAACATTTTGCACAATATGCACCAAGGTTACGTCTTTTTGAATCGTTTGAATATTTATTTGATTTTTAAGTTAAGCTTAACACATTTTATAGTTTCTACTGTTAAACTGCTAATTAAATTCATATACAGTCATATACTATCCAATTTTGATGGTTCTTGCTACATTTGATCTCGAAGAACCTTGAGAATAATCCCCATCAAACGTTGATCCGAAATATATACATATGGGACCATCCACAAACCACGTGGACACTTTTTTGGAAATCCCAACCCCCCCCCCCCCCCTTCCCCCCTCGTGGACAATTGTCCATACAAAAAAAAAACTTTTTTGTATGGAGCATGGACAATCGCCATACACCCCCCCCCCTAAAGTGTCCACGTGGTTTATGGATGGTCCCTATGCCCAGAGTTTCAGATGAAAAAACCTTTTTTTATTTATCCTCGTGAATTTGCAAAAAAAATATGAGATGTTTTTTAGTAGCCATCTGGTGTTACAAAAGTGATTTTTTTAGATTTGTAAGCCCAATTAACAAATTTTTTAATGGCTTAAATATAAAAATGATTTCAAGGACTATTTTGTTACACAAAATATATTTGTTCTCACAAATATCGATTATTGAACATTGGTAAAAAATGGGGTTTGTAGTTTGTAAATTAATACTAGCATTATATTTTAAAAATATTGACTGGTTGCAAATATTTTATAAACGTAATATGATTTTCTATTCAACAAGTTTTACTTCATTGAGTAGTAATTTAACAGATAGTTTTCTGGTCTTCTTTGTATTTTTTTTTCATTATTCTATCGAGTAAACCGGTCTATTAAAAAAAGTAGCTGTTACAAACATGTATGTTTAAACTTTTGACAATTCTGACTAATTGTTGTTTTTCTCATGAATAAACTGAAAAATAAGTTTTTTTTAATTGGAAAAATCTAAATTATATATTATACAGAAACCTTTTTCACAAATTTAGTTTGAATTCTCAATTTCCTAAAAGTCTTTTTCATTGGACTATTAATGGTTTGGACAAAAAAAAAACATTGGAATAGTAGTTTATGCATCAAGTTGCAAAATGATGATTTTTTCAGCATGATCCAAAGAGACATTGCCTAAATCAAATTTGGCAACTAGATCATCCATTTTTTTTTTTTGAAATTTCTAAATACAATTGTGAATAGTATTTCTCAGTAAAGCGTTTGTTTTTCCAATTCAGTATGGTGTCCGCGTGTTTTACTCAAAAGACAAATTAGTGTCGAAAAGTGTATCTTTTAGTCATAAATGATATTAAGCACTGAAATGAGTGCTATAACGAACTTTTCATTAGTGTTTTGTTTGGTGATGATAAGTTGTAAAATGACAGGCAAAGCAAATATTTTCAAAACGGATTTGAGCAGTTCTCTACAGAATCGGTCTTTTTTCTTTAATTTTAATTTTTGTATTTTTTAATCAGGCTGAAACTTTTTAGGTGCTTTCGGTATGCCCAAAGAAGCCATTTTGCATCATTGTTTTGTCCATATAATTTTCCATACAAATTTGGCAGCTGTCCATACAAAAATGATATGTGAAAATTCAAAAATCTGTATCTTTTGAAGGAATTTTTTGATCGATTTGGTGTCTTCGACAAAGTTGTAGGTGTGGATATGGACTACACTGAAAAAAATGATACACGATAAAAAAAATTTGGTGATTTTTAATTTAACTTTTTGTCACTAAAACTTGATTTGCAAAAAAACACAATTTTTAATTTTTTTAATTTTTTTATATGTTTTAGAGGACATAAAATGCCATCTTTTCAGAAATTTCTAGAATGGGCAAAAAATCTTTGACCGAGTTATGATTTTTTGAATCAATACAGATTTAAAAAAAAAATTGAAATATCGGTCGCAAAAATTTTTCAACTTCATTTTTCGATGTAAAATTGAATTTGCAATCAAAAAGTACTTTATTGATTTTTTGATAAAGTGCACCGTTTTCAAGTTACAGCCATTTTTAGGTAACTTTTTTGAAAATAGTCGCAGTTTTTCATTTTCTAAAAATAGTGCCCATGTATGCCCACTTTTGAAAAAAATATTTTAGAAAAGCTGAGAAAATTCTCTATATTTTGCTTTTTCGGACTTTGTTGAAACGACGCTTAGTTGCTGAGATATTGCCATACAAAGGTTAAAAAACAGGAAAATTGATGTTTTCTAAGTCTCACCCAAACAACCCACAATTTTCTAATGTCGATATCTCAGCAACTAATGGTTCAATTTACAATGTTAAATTATGAAACATTCGTGAAATTTTCCGATCTTTTCGAAAACAATATTTTCAAACAATCTAAATCAAGACTCACATTTCAAAAGGGCGTAATATTGAATATTTGGCCCGTTTGAAATGTTAGTCCTGATTTTAAATTTTTGAAAATACTTTTTTCGAAAAGTCGGCACCAAATCGATCAAAAAATTCCTTCAAAAGAACCAGAGTTTTGAATTTCATGGCATCTTTGGGCATACTGAAAGTACCCAAAAGTTTCAGCCGGATTAAAAAATACAAACATCAAAATAAAAAAAAAGTACGTTTTCGTAGAGAACTGCTCAATACAAAACTACAAAATTTTCGAAAAAATACATGCTTTTTCTTGGAAGAATTACTCCGCTTTTTTTGTTTACTTATTAACCATTTATTCTTGAAAATTTATTCTAATCTTGACAAATTAGGTTATATGATATAAAAAATGGACGATTAATCTGAAATAACTCGAATTTCGTAATTGCACGCACTGCATATAATTTCACAAGAAATTAATGATTGTGATTTTATATTTGTTGTTTGATTTAAAAATAATAATAAAAAAAAACGATGTTTCAAAAATTGTCGTGGCGTTCAAGTGATTAAGTACTCATGTTTTACATTCAACTCTTGAACAATCGCTGGGAACGAACATTCCCAGAAGGTCTCACATAAGTTATCAATATCTGCCCGAACAACAACATCGATCGCCTAAATGGTTGGCTACTCGGATGTGTCCTCCAAGAGCGGGAGGTCCTCCGCCACCACCAGAGGAATCTCACCTCAGCATACTTGACGCAACTTGTTTGTTTTAGACCTGCTTTCAGCGCGCTCTCATACAATGTAACGAGTCATTGATAGCACAATCTACCCCCTTGGAGAGGTGGTCCTGCTGCATATAGTCAACACCGATGATGTGACCACTTCTCCCAGCAACATGTGTCAAAATATGCCACACCGCGCAAGCTGAAGTCATCGGAGGGTACTTGTGAGGCGGTCCCAACGCGATATGACATTGCCAATAAAGCATTTTTAAGGTCCCACGTCGTTGGTGGGATGCTCGGTTGTCACCATTTGAATTCTCTTCAAAATTAACAATTTTTAATCGAGTTGATTATGGCAAGCGAGCACAACTCTAACATTCCCTGTGTGGTATCGTTTGCTCGGTCGCGTAAGATATGCACGAAACATCTTTTCGAACATCGATCACCTGACTAGGGACGACTGTAACCAACAGCGGGGTGGTTGGAGGTGGGGAAGTAAAAATTAAATACCATTACCTTTAATGGTAATCAACATCGCAGCATCGGTTGGCGTTGAAGTCTCTCTGCGGTTGGTTGAGCTCGCGCGCGCTGGCGATTGTCGTCGATATGGCACTGACGGTGGTTGTGCCTCCCGATTCGCTGAATGGGTTCTCTGCGTCCCAAAGTGGTGTTGATGGTGTGGCGATGGCGATGTTTCGGTTCAGTGATCATTTTGGTGCGAGACCACCTGAAAAAAAATGGTTTGTACACATGGATGACAAAAAATCAAACCATCCACATTAACGACCCCCGGGTCTTTTGTGGTCTCTATTGCAAGTTTCTGCTCGAACCTAGGAGTCCGAAGGCTTGAATGGGGAGGGCACCCAAACCTCTTTTTACTCCAAGGAACTTTCCACCCCAGTGTTTGAACTGACGACCTTCGGATTGTGAGTCCAACCGCCGCCAGCGATTCCACCGGAGTAGGTTTGGTTTGGTGTGTTGTTTGTACTTATGGCATGGAGACGACTCCTACACCTGGAATGACTTAACGGCCTAACAACCAAGGCCGGGACCGACATTTTACTTCCTCATCCGATGGAAGGTTGCAGCAGATGGGAATCGAACCCAGAATCATCCGCTTACAAAGCGGACAGCGTAACCATTCGGCCACGCACTGCCACATGGATGACAAGACGAGCAAATAAGACTGCAAGTGACGAAAGGGACGTCTAGAATTTTCGTAGTTTTTAAAATCAATAAGAAGATATCATTGAAGTTTCGATTTGTAATCTTATACATAGGTTGGTACAAATTTTATTTAAAGTTTTTGCCTCCCCCCCCCCCTTTCAAAGTTGGCCCGAAAAATCAGGGGGCAACATAATATTGTTTTCAAAAAAACGTCAAAATTTCAATAGATATTAAAGTACTATCAACTGAAATCAATTTAAAACGAGTTTCCCTGCGTTTAGAATTACTTTTAGCATGTTTGAGATGATTTAAAAATCTTTTGATTCCCTAAAAGAGCACTCAGCTAGCAAAATCAAAACGTAGAAATATGAAGCTTCCCTGCAAAGGCTTATAAATTGATCTCAGTCGAAAGGTTCTCCAAATCTCTGAATTGCAAATATAACACCCTGGAACAGAACTGCTCAATTTTAATAAAAAACACAAATTGAATTGAAAAAATCTTTTGAATTTTGAAAATTAATGATGTTTAAGTTTTTTTCGCTAAAATTTTGTTTTCGTCCATTTTTTCATTTTTTGAAAATCAAAAATGCAAAACAATTGAACTAGTGTAAAATGCATTTTCAAACACCTTTTCCATGCAAATGCTGAAAATTTGGCTTGTTATTTCAATTTTTATAATTTTTTGCCTTTTGACATTTTTAAGGGGGCATCCTTTACGCCATAGTACATGATGGTGCAAAATCTGGTTTAGGAGATGGGTAATTCTCTACCAACTCACACGAAATCGGGAAAAGTTGCCCCGACCCCTCTTCGACATTGCGTGAAACTTTGTCTTAAGGGGTAACTTTTGTCCCTGATCACGAATCCGAGGTCCGTTTTTGATATCTCGTGACGGAGGGGCAGTACGACCCCTTCCATTTTTGAACATGTGAAAAAAGAGGTGTTTTTCAATAATTTGCAGCCTGAAACGGTGATGAGATAGAAATTTGGTGTCAAAGGGACTTTTTAAAAATTAGACGCCCGATTTGATGGCGTACTCAGAATTCCGAATAAACGTATTTTTCATCGAAAAAAACACTAAAAAAGTTTTAAAAATTCTCCCATTTTCCGTTACTCGACTGTAAAAAATTTTGGAACATGTCATTTTATGGAAAATTTAATGTACTTTTCGAATCTACATTGACCCAGAAGGGTCATTTTTAAATTTAGAACAAAATTTTTAATTTTAAAATTTCGTGTCTTCTCTAACTTTGCAGGGTTATCTTTTAGAGTGTAACAATGTTCTACAAAGTTGTAGAGCAGATAATTACAAAAAAAATGATATATAGACAAAAGGGGTTTGCTTATAAACATCACGAGTTATTGCGATTTTACCAAAAAAAGTTTTGAAAAAGTTACTTTTTGCGTTTCTCTTTGTTTCGTCGTCCGTGTCTGTCGCGGGTGACCATGAATGGCCATGATCGATGACGACCAACTTTTTCAGGCGTCTAATTTTACAAAAAAGTCCTTTTGACACCAAATTTCTATCTGATCACCGTTTAAGGCTGCAAATTATTGAAAAACACCTCTTTTTTCGCATGTTCAAAAATGGAAGGGATCGTATCACCCCTCCGTCACGAGATATCAAAAAATTGACCTCAGATTCGTGATCAGGGACAAAAGTTACCCCTTAGGACAAAGTTTCACGCAAATCGAAGAGGGGTCGGGGCAACTGCTGTGTGAGTTGGCGGAGAATTACCAAGATATGATTAAAAAAAAACTCAGGTTTTTGGAGAATTTGGACAAAAAATATTTAAAATAATTATTTCATGCAAAATTAAATTTGCAATCGAAAAATACCAAACTTTTTTTTATAAAAAAAAAACAGATGTAAATGACCAAAAATTTATTTGTTTATTTGTTAATTGTTAATTGATCATTTATTCTAAACTATGAAATTATGAAAATTTTTGATTTGTAGACCTTTTCAAGAGCAAAGCTTGGTCTTAAAATTTTGAAATAACTAACTAAAAAATAATTCGCTTTTTTAAATCAATGTTGTTTTTCAAAAATGTATTTCTCCGGTAAAACATTTGGCACAATTCTTTTTAAGTTCTCTTAAAAATTTCCCAAACATTCAAATAAAAAAAATGTTTGAACAATCGGTATTTTTTATATTTTTTTCTGAAAGTTCCTGATCAATTAATCAATAAACTTATTTATTTCTCATATCTTTTTATAACATTTGGACTCGTTGCCGTCTAGTCCTTAGCATCGATTTTTTATGTTATCGTTAACCCTCTACTAACATTTTTTTCATTTTTTTTTATTTTTCCCTTTTTTCAGCAACTTTTGTTCTCCGAAAACCTTCTCGTGTTTTCTTATTTAATTTTAAGTATTTCTATTTGCATTTATCTTGTTTGGTTTGTTTCTGATAGCATTTTGCTAGTACTACCACCTCCTATCATTACCTTTTGTTTAATTAGTTTTTCTATGTTTTTACAGTGACTTAGTTTTATCAATTTTTTTGCATGTTTCACATTTTTTACTTTATAACAAAACTATTATCATTTCAATTGTTTTAAAATGCTTATAGGCATAGTCCAGGACAAAACAAAAAAAAAATACTGCATGCTTATTTTTACACATAATAAAGAAAATATTAGTGAAAATCATATCCTTTCATTCAATTTAGAATTGATGTAAAATTACATCATAAAAGAGGTAATATTCAACCTTCAACAAAAATTACACCCTCAAAATTTACACATTTTTTACTGAGTATCTTATTATAAACTGATTTGAAATAAACTTAGTTATTTTCCCATCAGTTTGAATTTGTATTGTGGGCGAAAAAATGAAAAAAGCTTATATTTACAGAAGGTTCGTATATGCACCCATAAACAGAGCAGCTTTCTAATCCCAATGGCATGGAAATCCCAATGTCCTTTAAAAAAATAAGTCTGGTCAGTCAAGGCCTTTGTTAATATTAATTAAAGTTAATTGTGGCAAAAAATCAAGAAACTTAAAAAAATGGAATTGGAACAATCCTAACTGCATTCTTTTCTACGTTGACAATCATATTAAGCATGGTTGGGCCCATTTTGAAGAAGTTTTTTTTTTTACAACTACAGAGTTTAGCCAATTTTTAGATATTTCGGAACCTTCAGAAATTTTCATAAATTCCAAGAACTCTTCTTTCCGATGCTTTTTAAAGATCGAAAATTAGTTGAAAAACTAACTTAATCCACCTATGTGGTTGATGCCTTCCTCAATTTTTACCAAAAATGGGTATATGAGTGGTTTCATCATTTTTTTTTTAGATCCAGAAAAAAAGAACACAATGTATAACTTATGTGGTCATAACTCGAGACAGGGTTGCCAGATCTTCAATGTTTTGGACTCTTTGGAAAGGCCTTTCAATTACCTAACCAACGATGGGTCGGATGATGGATCCGGACATAGTTTACATTAATTTAAATGAGATCCGGCTTCAAAAAATTACATAAATATCACTTAAGTGGTCATAACTCGAAACAGGGTTGCCAGATCTTCAATGTTTTGTACTCATTGGAAAGGCCTTTCAATTACCTAACCAACGATGGGTCGGATGATGGATCCGGACATAGTTTACATGCATTTAAGTGAGATCCGGCTTCAAAAAAGTACATAAATATCACTTAAGTGGTCATAACTCCAGACAGGGTTGCCAGATCTTCAATGTTTTGTACTCATTGGAAAGGCCTTTTAATTACCTTACCAACGATGGGTCGGATGATGGATCCGGACATAGTTGACATACATTTCTGTGAGATCCGGCTTCAAAAAAGTACATAAATATCACTTAAGTGGTCATAACTCGAGACAGGGTTGCCAGATCTTCAATGTCTTGGACTCATTGGAAAGGCCTTTCAATTACCTAATCAACGATGGGTCGGATGATGGATCCGGACATCGTTTACATGCATATAATTGAGATCCGGGTATTTGTGAAAACACATTTTTATGCATAACTTTTGAACTACTTATCGAAACTTCAAACAATTCAATAGCGATGTATGGGACCCTAAACCAAGTCGAATGCAACTGGTTCGATCAAAATCGGTTCAGCCAGTGCTGAGAAAACTCAGTGAGAATTTTGGTCACATACATACATACACACACACATACACACACACATACACACACACATACACACACACATACACACACATACACACACACATACACACACACAGACATTTGTTCAGTTTTCGATTCTGAGTAGATATGTATACATGAAGGTGGGTCTAGGAGCTTTTAATAGAAAGTTCATTTATAGAGCAGGATTATAGCCTTACCTCAGTGAGGAAGGCAAAATTGATTTTTGACAAATTTTTAGATCGAAGCCTGTCTGAGGTTGGGGTTGGGTTGTAGAGGGTTAATTGTTATTTGAGAAAGAGAGCACTTTTTGTTATTCTTAAGGCCGATGCAAATATTAAAAAAAGTTTTTGTCCCTCGGCCCTGGCCGAGGTCAAGGGGGGGGGGGGGGCAAAAAAATAAAAAAAAATATAAAAATTTAAATAACAAGCCTTTAAATGAAAAAAGTGTTTTAAAATGCATTTTACACTAGTTCAGTTGTTTTGCAATCATTAGTTTTCAAAAAAATCTAAGATCTGACAAAAACAAAAATTGTATCGAAAAAAAAGGTATTGCATCGAAAATTTTCAAAAAATCCTAAGATTTTTTAATAAATTCAAACATGCTTAAAAATGATTTTAAACGCAGAAGAATGTATTTTAATTTGATTTTAGCTGGTTGCACTTGAATTTTCATTGAAATTTTGAAGTTTATTGTAAAAATATTTTTTTTGCCCCCTGATTTTTCGGGCCAATTTTGAAGGGGGGGTTAGACAAAAACTTTTAAAAATATTTGTACCAGCCTAAATAGAATAAAAACAAATCAATGATTATCAAGGTTTATTTACTTTTATTTCTAACCATTACCCCCTTTTTTAAGTTTATCTTTAAGTTGCACGAAATGAAAAAAAAATGCAATGGAAATCAGTTTAATGAATGATCTTAAGAAATGCTCCAAGAGACATTTTTTTACGAAGAAATTTAAAGTGTGTCCAAATGCTGAACTTTTTAGATTATGAAATTGTTATCACAAGTTTTTTTTGTTGTAATTACTTTTTTTTAATCAATTTAATTTAAATTCAATTTAATCAATTGATATGATTGAACCCCTTTAAACTTTTTAATGTTTCAATTTTTATTTTAGGTAAAATATGTTTTAAAAATTTCAAAACTGAATTAATTCTTGAAATACAACATTTATTTAATTTTTGATCATCTTCAAGCTCTTTGAATAAGTGCACTCCATTCCTGTAAATTTGCCCCATCGATCATCGATATCGTTGTTGTTGGTTATCGCCAAAAAGTGAATACTTTGTAAGCGAACAATCGCAAGGGGGTTCGGGGTTGAGGGTACTCTTGACTTTTGGCTCGTCGGTCGTTAAGTGCTTACACATCACACGGTGTGCGAGAAAAAGGTGCTTAATTTTTCATTCCCCGAAAACCACGTACGCACTTTCGGCACACAAACTGCTCGTTTGTCGCCAATTTTAATGAAGGTGTTAAAGGTTACCCATTATGGCAAGTGGTTTTTCGGGGAACTTTACCCAAATTTGTTTCGTGGACACTGAAAAAAAGCATAACCACGTCGCGTTTCATTCGCTTTTTACGCAAAGTATTGATTTATTTACGAATGTTCCTCTCCTTTTTTATTTCGTTTCAGAACCAACATAATCGATGGTGCACTGCGGTCAGTTTTAGAGGATTTTTGCTTGGTTTTTGCTCAAGTTGCTCGGGCACACACGCACGGTAGTGAAAGGTAAGTCAAGTTCACGTTTTAAGCGGTGATCGTGCTGATGATCATTGCAATGTTGCACATCTTGTCGCAGCAAGACTTCCAAAGTCGACGGGTTATTGATTGTAAATTGAGGCACGTCTGGCCAACATGACGGAATGCAGGAGGTGCCAATTGAGATATTCGATTCGGGATCGAGGAGAAGGATTGCTTTATTTCCACCGTTTTTTTTTTCTTTCTTGAAGGCTTAAGTAGAATTGAATGTTTCGATTTTAAAGCGCATTAAACTGAGCTGCAGTATGGGCATTAAGGTCACTTTTTTTGTTGAAGAACATGTAAGGTCTTAAATCGCAATTTAAGATTGCTGTTAAGAATTAAGGTAGATAAAAAGTGTCACTTGAAAGACACGGATCGTTGAAATGTCCAGATTAACGCATTAATCACCCTTTTCAAGCAATTCCCACGATAAAATACACATAACCCTGGAATTGTCCTCATTGCTTCGATACATTTTTTGTTTGCATCTCGTTTTTTTGCGTTTGTTTGTACTCAAATCTACGCGAAAACTATCGTGCCGCGAACGCTGAGACAAACAAAAAGCATAATTTACCGACAGCAAAAAATATACTGCCAAGCAGTCGAGAAGGAATTTGGAAAATCATTCCGTAAATTTTGCATTGCTCGCTTGCGTGGTTGGTTTCTGCGGTATTAAGTCGAGTCATTCATCGCTTCTGATTTGTTTGTTTGTTTAACTTTTTTTCTACGTTGATGGAACCAGTGATGCATTCTTTAGTCATTTAATATTTATAAAATAAAATGAATATTGGGGACTCAGCAAAACTCCGGTTTCAATTTATATTTTATTTGTTTTTTTTTCATTTTTTTTCACGTGAAAAAAATGTGTAATTTTACCTCTGAAAACGTGTGATTTTACCACTTTCTGGTGTAATGTATCTGTTTCATTCTAAATTGAGGTAAAATAACATCATTAAAGAGGTAATATTCATTTTGCCAAAATCACACCTTCAAAATTTACAAATTTTTTTGACTGAGTATCTAAATTTGAACTGATTTGAAATTTACATAGTTTTTTCCCCATCAGTTTGAATTTGTATTGTGGGCGAAATAATGAAAAAGCTTATGGGTCATTCCAGGTCAACTGGGTACACTTTTGGACTCGACCTTCACTGATTTGGACCAAACTTGGAAAAAACGTTCATCTATTGATAGTTAACAGAAATCTCAAGTTTGGTCCTGATTGGACCAATAGGGTGTAATATCAAAATCGATTTTCCAGCACAGCAATTTTTCAGTTCCTTTTGGGGTCCTAAACAACTCTTCAAAGTTTGGGAACGATTGGTTTAGTCCTCACTTTGCGCAAAGCGATTCAATTTTCCATATAAATTTGTATGGGGAAAATCATTTTTTTGGATTTTGGTATTTATCAAATCCACGTTTCATGCTATATCAAAACCGGACTCATATTCGGATGCTCTAGAATGTCCTCTACAACTTTCCCGAAGAGAGTATGGTGCTAGCTTGCCTCTAAAAAAAGATACAACGTGTTCAAAACTCGTCTAAAACGTGTTTTTTGCTCGAAAATCACGTTTTAGACGAGTTTTGAGGACGCTATATCTTCTTTCAGGAGCAAGTTAGCACCATACTCTCTTCGGCAAAGTTGTAGAGGACATTCTAGAGCATCCGAATATGAGTCCGGTTTTGATATAATATGAAACGTGGATTTGATAAATATCAAAATCCAAAAAAATGGTTTTTCCCTTACAAATTTATATGGAAAATTGAATCGCTTTGCGCAAAGTGAGGACTAAACCAATCGTTCCCAAACTTTGGGGAGTTGTTTAGGACCCCAAAAGGAACTGAAAAATGGATGTGCTCGCTAAATTTGGACAACTTTATTTTTTTCCATACAACCATATTACACCCTATTGGACCAACCCTCTATTTTTGGCACCGCCCCCTTTTTTGACGATTTTCTATTTTTTTTTCTTTTAACCATAACTTTGCATCTATTTGAGCAATAGACTTTCTAGAGGTTGCATTTTATATAAAATTGTCCAAAAATTTTGATAACAATATTATTTTAACCCTTAACTGCCTCGTAATATTATATTTTAACGTTTGAAGCGTTAAAATTCAGTTTTGACCAATTCCTTTTATTTTTATTTTTTATTTTATCACCATTGTGTTCCCGGACAATTTCACATAAAAAAGAATGTAAACCTCTAACTAAAATTAACTATTGGCGTGATACAGCGATTTTGCTGAAAAAAGTTTGATTTTGCGCATCACTCTATCCTATGAATTCAAATCCGAAATAAGTTTGTCCCATATAAAACCGAGCTATGCGGGATTCATCCCTTTTTGTTAAAAAGTACACCATGTACTTCCGAGTGCGGCGCAAAATCAAACTTTTTTCAGTAAAATCGCTGTATCTCGCCAATAGTTCATTTTAGTTTGAGGTTAACATTGATTTTTATGTAAAACTGTCCGGGGAACACGATGGTGATAAAATAGAAACATTAAAAATATGAGGAATCGATCAATACTGAATTTTAATGCTTAAAACGTTTAATGTAATATTAGGGGGCATTTAATGGTTAAAATTTTATTTTAATCGAAGTCTTGGACAATTTTCTATAAAATGCAATCTCTAGAAAGTCATTTGCTCAAATAGTAGCAAAATTATGATTAAAAGAAAAAAAAAGTTTTTAGAAAATCGTCAAAAAAGAGGGCGTCGCCAAAAATAGAGGGATGGTCTAATCAGGACGATACTTGGGATTACTTTTAACTATCGATGGATGAACGTTCCTTCCAAGTTTGGTCCAAATCGGTGAAGGTGGAGTCCAAAAGTGTATCCAGTTGACCTGGAATGACCCTTATACAGTTTGTAAAAAAAGTATTTACACCCCTTGGGCATTTTGCGCAATTTACAGTTTGATAGAAATCTAGTACTACGTTTTGTTCAGAAACTTATGCAAAACATTTTGCTACAAAAAGCTCATGAAAAGATGATTTCTATAAAAAATTATATAACAAATACTAATACAAAAATCGAAAAAGGTGCAAAAAAAGCTGTTGTTAATATTAAATTTTTGACACGTTTCTTGGGACTTCAAAACATCTTTTGAGGCATTTTTTGAAAAAAAAAAATGTTATTTTTATTCAACATCGAAAATGTGATGAACATAATTTTACTCCGTTTTGAAGTTTAGGTTTTATTTTTTGGAAATTTTAACATTTCTCGCATTTAAAAATACGTTATTTTTTGAGGTTAGATGTTACACCTGCAAGTGTAGTTTAGTTGATCATAATCCAGATGATGATTTTTTGAGTTTCTTTTAGCCGATCTTTCGTGTGCGAGAGAGAAGAGTCATGCTCTCCTCTGATTTTTTCCTCTTGATGAGCGTCGAAAGATTTTCTATTGATGAAGATTAATTCATCACTGCTCCAGAGTCAAGGGATATTAACTTTAAAAAGCATATTTGTATCGGCCTAAATTTGTAAACATTATTTTTCCCTGAAAATGGCAGATCTTTTCAATATTCTTTATTATCTACTGTTTAGAAGAATTGAAATTCTATTCATCCTAAGAGTCCTCCGATCTTCAATCTTCCAAAAAGCTATTAATCCCAAATAACTCAATAAATTGTCACTCTTGAACTTGCTCCGTTCGCGAGCCTTTCGTTGCCTCTACTATGTCGCATCTCCAAGGAAATCCTCCAAACTTGGCCCGTCCTGGGCAACGGTGTCCAACGGGGAATTAACCGGCCTGCATCCGCAAATGTCATCTGTCATCCGCGTGCGTTTTTGCTGCCTTGTTGTTGTTGTTGTTTTGAGCGTGAACGACTACCAAGACGAGACGGCCGCGAGGGGTTTCTTTCTATTTCCGAGCGGCGGCGTGGGCGTCGGCTCAAAGTCAGCCAAATTTAAACCCAGTAAATTATTATTAAATTGTGTGCGCGATTATATAGGTGAGCTGAGGATCTTGCTGTGTGTTTGGGGGCGACTGGTGAAATAAAAACAAACTCTCGCACACATTCATGACGGGGGTTTTGAGGTTGAGGTGGTTGTGTGAATATAAATATTTATGCGATCCGCGTGTGTATTTGGTTGTGGAGATTGATGCGAATTCACGGTAAGAACTTGAGCTTGGAAAAGGATTTCGAGGTTACCCATCGGCAATTCATGCTTGGTGACTGAGGTGAAGTCTTAAGATCAATTTGTTCGCTCTACAACTTTGTCTTGACAGTCTCCAAAACTCTTTTACACCTATCCCCCTTCCACTCCGGGATTTGAACTGACGACTATTGGATTGCGATTCCAACTGCCGACCAGCGCTTATTGACTGACACTTTTTACAGTTTTAATTGCTCCTTCTGACTTGAAGTTCCATTTTTCTCTTGTTTACCTTTCTGTCGTCTGTTGAGCGTTGACAACAGCTAAACTGTCCGGGACTTGGCCGGAAGCGTTGCTCAAATAAATTAAATCAATTTATTGGCCAGTTGCGTCTATTGCTTCTGGATTTGACCGCAAGCGATGCCACCGAGTTATATAACGTATTGAGCTAAAATATTAAGAACGATTGATTTAATTAAAAAACCGCCTGCAATTCGGTTCGTTTCAATTATTTTCTCCGTTTGTTCTGCCGCACAGCTATAAGCTTTACTATCTTTTGGTTAGAAATGGCAATCAATCCCGTAAGAGACAATAAATCTTCTAGATATTAAATCTAACACTCCACGCGATTGAGTGATTTTCGCCTTTTTCCATCTCCAAAATATGAATCACCAAAGTCTATAAAAGCAACTGTTTGCCGAAGAATGGCTTCCAGTTGGCTGCGCGAGGTTCCGGTGGAAATGTTGCTCTCGGTGCTGATACTCTTTTCGGTCGGATCGTTGTCCGTTTCGGCCAGGACCTATTTCATTCCCTCGAGCCAAAAGCTGGTCCGCGAAGAGAGAAAAAGTGATCGAGCGGGATATTACCATCAGCGTGGAAACGAAGTGTATGATGGGTTGGAAGACTACGTGGATTCGGAGGAGTATCCCAGAAGTGTGAGAAAGTTTCGTGACTCGAAGAATTACTACTCGAATGATCAGTGAGTAAAATCAACTGAAATTTTGTGAATGCTCGCCTGATCAAAATCTTCCTCTTCAGCGGCTACGTTGAAGTTCCGTTGCAACGGTACAAACCGGAAGTGAGGGACGTTCAACCAATCATCATCAAGGATCATGCCCCATCCGACCACGGATCGTCAGTGCTTGCATTGTTGAAGACCCTGGCGGTTATCCTGCTGGCAGTTGGACTTCCTACCTTGCTGTTTCTGTTTGTGGTGATTCCGTTCAAGTTGCTGGCAGGGTTGAAGATGTTCGGCATGACCCACCTCCTCACGCTCGCCGCTCTAGCTGCAACCTACTTCCTCAAGCATCACCGAGCCTTGGGAGATCACCATGGAGGATGGGGTGGTGGTGGTGGCGGTGGTGGCGGTTGGGGAGGTGTTTACAGTCCGCTTACCGCGCTCGGAGGATTGGCGGCCATTTCCACGCCAATAACTTCGTCAAACGTGAATCAACCGATTACGCAGCCAATAAGTCAAGTGATTTCCACCCCGGTCAGTCAGAATCAGAACGCGGGCAATCAACAGAGTGGTGGTGGCGGGTCCAACGGTGGTGGTGGTGGTGGCTGCAATTGTAATTGTGGGTATAATTGTGGCTGTAATTGTGGTTGCAACAAAGGTGGTCACGATTTTCCCAGTTGGGCCATTCCATTGCTGATTGAATTGATGAAGAGTTGGAATTGGAACATTCCAAAGTACCCTGGACATTTCCATCCTAACCATCACAACAATAGTCACCATGGCAATAATGGAACCGGTCATGGAAATGGGCCTGGAAACGGAAATGGACCCGGAAACGGAAACATTGCCAGAGGTCTAAGTTCACGTGGAAATAGTCGCACACCACGGAAAATATTTACACTTGAAGCGGAAGACTTTCGAAGCATGAGTGAAGACGAGATATTAACGGTGATGCGGTTTATCAAAAAGAAGATGAATAGAAGTTAAACCAGAGGGGTTTTATTTTTTTTAAGCATATATTTCACGGGTTCATGGATTCACGAAAAAGACAAAAGTCGTTATCCAAAAACTGTTTAGTAAACTAATTATTAATTACAAGTTTTTTTTCAAATTTTTAATAAGGTCGTTGCAAATATTTATATTTTATTTATAGTTTATGTCGACCCTTCAAAATGGTTCGAATAGTCAAAGTGCATAATGAAAAAATATATTCAAAAATAAAAGTCGAAATTTTGAAGGAACTTATGTTCAATCAAAGTTTCCGAGTTCAGAAAAGTAAATTTCAAAAAATATAATTGCATTTTAAGAATTTATCAAATGAGGAAGTTTTTACGAAATTTGGCGATTTTTGTGCGTTTCAATTTTTTGTATTTTTTATTTGGCTCAATCTTTGTAGAACCTTCCCTATGACCAGAGAAGCCATTTTGTGACATTGGTTCCATCATACATTGTCTGATCGATTTAGTGTCCTGAGCAAAGTTGTATTTATTGATGAGGACTATTCAGAATAAATGGATACACAGAAAAATTGCCAGTTTTCTTTGTCAAAATCAGAATTTTCCAATTTATTTTTTTTAATGAAAAACGAGTCAAAAACCCGCGTTATTTACTAAGAGCTTGAGATTGAATATTTTGCCCTATTAAAATGTTTGTCTTGATTCTAAAATCTTAAAATACTTTTTTCAAAGAGATCATAAAATTTACATGTTTTTTGTGACAATTAAAATTCTTTGATGAAATTATAGGTAATTTATTTACAGAAATTGGGACTGACAGACACTATTTAAAAAAAATCAAAAAACTTTTTTTTTTTTGTTAAAATCCAACTATTTTTGGCTTTTTTTTATATGGCTGAAAAGTTGCGAAGTTTGTCTTTGAAAACAAATAAAAATAAATATTTTTGGAGAAATTGATTGTTTTTTTTTTGTAAAAAATGTTAATTAAACCGTTAAAATCCGTAATTATATTTTCTCGAAATAGTTCTCACCAATACCTACAACTTTGCCGAAGATATAAAATCGATCATAATTTTTTCCTCATGATACTGATATTTGAATATTATTGTACCATTTTTTCATGAAAATAGCTGTTTTTTATTAAAACTTTTTTGAATGAACCAATGAAATGAAATGGCTTTTGATCATAGGGAAGGTCCCTTGAAATGCAAATCAAAACCATTTCCTGAATTTGGAAATATATTTTTTGCAATTCCGTCGTGAAACTACTTACTTTTCCTGTCATTCTTGAATAATGGAAAAGCCTACTTTTCTGTACTAAAAATAACAGAATCGAATAGAAAAACTTTTCAAAATAAATGCTGAAAAGTTCTACTTTTCAGCACTGAAATGGATGCTGAAAAGTTGAACTTTCCAGCACTTGTTTCGAAAAGTAATACTTTTCAACATTATTTTGTTTTAAACTGTTAATTGACAAAATACATGAGCATTTGACTTATAATTCCACTCAAAGGGTGTTTTAAGGAATTGCAAAAAATGTTGTATGGAACTCGTTGCAAAAATTGATTTTTTCGGCACTTGTCATATTTATCGAACTCGGTGAACCTCGTTGAATAAATGTATGACTTGTGCTGAAAAAATCTTCTTTTTGCAACTTGTTGCATAAACTACTATTACGCACTCTGTACATAAAATAAAATTATACTAAAAAAATAGGCATACAAAATACGACACACTCAAAATCAAACCAGTTCCTTACTAAGTTTAAGATATTTTTATTGAATGTTTCGAATGTTATAATAAAAGTTATGAGATTTATCATTCGCACAATGTACAATATGTGTTGAAACAGATTTAAAAAAAATCAATGAAAATATTAATAGTTTAACTCTTGCAAAACATCCTGGCATTGAATGTTCATTCAAATGATATTTCTATAAATGCTTTGATTTATGAAAAATAAATGTTGAAGACACTACTAAACACTTAATAAAATTATGTGATTTATATTTTTGCTTCATACCACCATAAAATGACATCCGAAATCCTTTCTGAAACTTAACAGCGTGTTTTTTTTTTTTTAATTTGACTTAGGGATTATCTAAACTGGGTTATGTAAATTCATTGTTTCTACAAACTTCAGTTATCTACTGTTTAACTAGAAAAAATAACCTAAACTGGGGTGATTAGGAACAGTTGTCTTAAAAGAAACAGCTATTTTGAGAGCACCTGAAGGTAATTTAGTTGTGAGACGTGCAATTTTTTTTCTGAGTTTTTTTTAAACCAGCAAGTCCCAATTCCAGTCATATGTCGATTCTCCCCAGTTTATGATGAATATCTAAAATAAACATTTTTGAAATCTGATACTTTTACTTTGTTGGATGAAAAAGTACACTGAAACCCAAACTATCCCAATCACATTCAATCAAAACCACATAAACTGCAATGATTTCTCTTACTTGCACTGACAATCTGCGGCAAACCTCAGCCCTCACCCCTTCCCCAAGAAAATACCCTTTAGCAATCTGCTCCCAGATGCGCTCCTGTCACTTATGCTACCGTCGTCGGTTGGAAAATTGATTTTTGACGAATTTCCCCGGCCATCAAACGCCGTATCGGAAAACTGTGCCCAACCAAAGACAATGTGTCTTATCGCTTGCCACCGATAAAGAGAGCACTGCTCTGGTCTTTCCTCCATGTGTGTGTGTGTGTCTGGAATGGCAAAATGATATGCTAAAATATTCATAGTCACACACTCAAGTCGTGACACCACCCCCTCCCTTGACTTTTCCGCGCGCACCGAGTGTCATGTAACAGTCCCCTCCGGTTCGCTGCCTGCCAGTTTGACAAATATTCTTCTTTGCACTTTCTCTCTGTCTCTGCTGTAGGCTCATGTGTAAGGAATCACATTCATCAAACGCCCGCTTTTCTTCGGTGCTTTACCGAGGAAAAACTGCGAGGTGATCCACCTAGTAGGGTGTGTGTGGGCTTTCATGGTTGTGGTAACTATCGTTTTTTTTTAAATTTTATCAATATTTTTTTGAATTTTTAATTGTTTTTGTTTTTTAAGAATTAATTTGTGAATAAAACTCAAATCTTTTTCTCTAAAACAAAGCGAAAATAACGTCAAACCATTTCTCACAAGGGGCATGTCATCGCGTTCATTTCTCGCAACGCAGTTGCTTCCCCTATGAACTCCTGAAGATCTAGCAACTCCGTCCACGCTCCGGAGTAGATGTCTCTTCCAGACATACGACACTACCCATACGTGGCAAACACCACCGGGTGAACCGTTTATGCAAGTTCCGCTCTGGTGTAATCATATTTGAATTATTGTATTCATGAATATTATTTTTCATCCACATCCATATTCAACCGAGCGTATAATCAGAGTGGAATTTATATCGCTGCCGCTACGCCAAACGGTGGCGGTTTTTTTTCTCTCATTGATTTATTCTTTTTCAAGATTTTCTCAATTTCCCGGCCCATCACATGCATCCATAGAGTTATCTACGTGCGCATGTATTGCGTGTACGTACACGAAAAAAAGTGAGGTTAAATTTTGTACCGACCAGCAAATCAAATGGTGTGCTAGTGTGCGTGAGAGTGGGCATAGATAACTCTATGGCTTTTCCTTACGAGAACACCCACTCACTGGAAGGAGTGTTTGAAAACAAACGGGAAAAGCAATCTTGAATGTGTGCGTTTATCAGCGGATTTTCACTACAATATCCGAGATTGTCTCAAAGTTATGAAAAATAAATATTGACTAACGATTATTTGCAACAAAAACAATTCTTAAAAAAATCTCAGAGTACAGTAGTGACAGTTATGCTTTTCTGGAGTTTTTTTTAAAAGGTCCAATAAACCAAATTTGCAGTTTTTGCGTTTTGGGTGCTTTTTAATACTCATGACTCAAGGCGGTTTCAAAAACACCCAAAAAGCAATAACTGGAAATTTGGTTTATTGGACCTTTAAAAAAAAAACTCCAGAAAAGCATTACTGCCATTGCTGTACTCAGAGATTTTTCAAGAATTGAGCATACATTTTTTGTTGTTGCAAATAATCGTTAGTCAATATTTTATTGTCATAACATTGAAACAATCTCGGATATTGTAGTGAAAATCCGCTGATAAACGCACACATTCAAGATTGCTCAAGAACTCGAGTTTGCTTGTTTTTGCTAACAAGAAACTGATATGTGTTAAAAAAATAAAAAAATTATATGATAGCATTACATTTTTATATTTTTTAAAAATCAATTTGTGTAAATTATGTTAAAGAAATTCTTAAATTCCATGCAAAAAGTTGTGACGTTAGAAAAGTGGAAAAAGCAATTGAATAACACTCAAACGCTCGGGTAGTCATTTGACCCCTATTTTTTTTCTTAGAAATCCCATAACTTTTGATAGAATTGACCAATTTGGATGCTTTCGGTTGCAAAAGATCCAGATTTGTCTATATTTTGAACTGCCAGATGGGGGACAAATGTGGTCCATTTTTACCGGAGATATTCCGGATTCTGTTGGGGTACCTCGGCCCTCCTATATGGGTATTTGGCCAATATAATAAAAACTTTTCAACAGAAAAATTTCGGAAATGATGCAAAACTACAAGGCATCATCCTAATACATCATCCTGCAAAAATAATTGACATGGTTAAGTCCTACGGGGCAGCGGAACAGGTTCTATCCGGAAACGGTTCACTGAGCTGATGTCAATTGTTGCCCGAATGGACTCCTCCGTCTGACAGTTGAAAATATAGACAAATCTGGATCTTTTGCACCCGGAAGCATCCAAATTGGTCAATTCTATCAAAAGTTATGGGATTTTTAAGAAAAAAAATAGGGGTCAAATGACTACTCGAGCGTTTGAGTGATAATTGCAACTACTTAAATGATTCTAGATTGCATACAATGATTTTTGCCTTCCTCACTTTACTGAGGAAAGGCTATAAAATCACTCGAAAAATTAACTTATTAATTTGACCTCGTAGAACCACCTTAAGTAACGTTTTTTCATTGCTTTGAAAAACTTATGACATATCAAAGTAATTATCAATAAATTCATCGTCGGGATAAACCTTAACAGATATACAGAAAATTCAATAATCTACGATACAGTTTGTTTCCCTTAAAATACGATAATGTTTTTGGAAATCATCAAAGTTAAAACTTTTAAGTTAACTTTTTTAAAATGGTCTTATTCAAACAAAATTATCCCAGACATTCGTTGACTTTAAACTTTTTTTATATTATGTGGTTTAACAAATAACTTAACAAAACTAGTCAATAAAAACACAAATTATTCTTTAAAAACCTGCAATATGGGTTTGAAATGAGGCATAATTTTTTTTACAGATTATTATTTTATTTTTGTAAATACTCAAATTTACAACTTGCAATATGCAAAATTTACAACTTGCAATATCATTCAACGTGAATTTTACAGTACCGTAAGCCGGGGTGACATTGAAAGGATTGCAATTTTTTTTAAATATTATTCAACCATTAAGACTTTCCTCAACATTTATATTTTTAAAATATTTTATTTTAGTTTTTCAAAGGTGTTTCTAAATAGTTTCGTTGAAAATTTTTATTTAAAGAATTGGGGTCTCCGAAATTTTGCAATCTCAAATGATTTGATCAAATTGACCATTATGAATGATTGTTTCATTTGAAATAAATCGTAATTAAATCATGTTTTAACTTAGTTTATTAACTTTAATTGAATTGTATAGAAACGTTAAGTAAGTAAATAGTTTCAAATTTCATTTCATATCAAATTTCATAAAATCTCCTATGAATTTGTTTTTTTTTTTTTTCATAAAAATATCATAATTTGCGCCAACAAAAACCAATTTTACTGCACGAATAAAAAATTTCTTTTTTTTTCATGTTTTCTATAACTGTTGTAGTATTGAAAATGCCTGTATTAAAGAAGATTTTTTTATTTTTTTTCAAAAAACACTAAACGTATAATTTAAGAATAAATATAATCTTTAATTGGCGGAATATTATCAAAAGAATCCAATTAAGCAGTTTGTTTTCTCGTTGAAACTAATTTTCATTGAGAAAAACATGACATGACAACTTTAGTTAACTTACTTTTTAGACTTTTCAAAATATGTTGTTACTTCTTCTTGAGATACTTAGAGCACTTGAAGTCAGTATTTGTCCATACTTCGGAAATATCACAAACCTCAAAAGCTACCCCGGCTTCAATGTAACCTTCGTTTACGGTATAATTTTTACTGTAAAACATTTTCACAAAATACTGTAGTTGTTGAAAAAGATACTTGTAATTCAATGATTCACATTGGGCAACTAAAAAATTATGAACTTTTTTTGAATTGAGTGTCTTTTTACAATAGTTTTTAATGAAAAATAACTAATCGTTATTTTTTTTCAAATTTTCATAAAAGATTGCAATTTTGCCTTAGCCGAAGTATATTGTATGAATGTTATTATTTAGATGATATTTGAATAATAGGGAAATTAAACCACTCCTCCCTGTATTACGTAGCATTATTATTTTTTTCAAAATAAAAAAAACATAGTTTTTTTGTAAATTTTGAGAATTTTACACCAAAACTCAGACAAGTGAAAATTTACACCATTTTTAACATATTTCAATGTTTTTTTAAACCCATATTGCAAATAATGAAAAAAAAAACGAATAAAAAAAATCGAAAATTTTGCAGCGAGGCTAAAACAGCTGTCCTAATAATCCCCCCCAGATGACAGAAGTCTAGGCTGAAATATCTGAAGTTCTCTCACAAATTTCACTTCGGGTAACCGAATCTTCGGATAATCTAATCACGAAAATCATATTTTTCGTTTTCTTTTGTGGATCTTTAAGGTCAAATATGACCAAAAAATGATCTAAATGGTCTGGAAATTTTAAATTAAAGATGACGTCCAAAATGGCGATTGTTCAATATGGAGGAAGTGTATTTAGTATAGAAACAGGCAGATTTGACTAAAATAGGGTCGCAGAAGCCAATTTTATTTGGAAAGATGATGAAATTAAAATAGCAAAATATCCAAAATTTCCAAGAAATCTTCAAACTTCAGTCAATCGATGTCTGGACTAAACAACAAAAAACTGCACCATTCCTACTCCAGATCGCTTGCACAATATGTTTATGGATGATGTCGATGATGCGGGTAAACATTTTTACGTGATTGGTTGTAAAAAAGTTTTCCCATTTTCCGTAGAGCTTTTCCTGGTTCTCGAGGTGAAGTTGTTGTTGATGTTGCTGTTTGCGCACACGTACCCATGATGGACAGTTGACTCAGAGGGAGGGGTTGATGACCATCCTGGCGACGTCAGTCTCTTTGTTGTGACGAGTTTGGTTGACCGAGCACAGGTGAACCCGGGGATAATCCATCATTATGATTAGTTTTTCTTCTGCTGTGATGAGATTGAGAACTTTCCACCGTGAGGGTGGTCAGTTTTTCATCGCGTTCGCAGACAAGGCAGTTCATTGTCTTGTTTAAAAATAACGACATGTTCATTGACATTCCAAGAGGCAAACGGGCCAGTTAATAGCCCTCCACTTGACCGTCGCATTGCAATTCGAAACTCGTGCGAACCTTCAGTCTCTATACTCGTAATCGATCGAGTGCGATGAGATCATATCCTCCATCCCGCCCCAGAATAAACAACAACCCAGATGTACTCGTTCAATTGATTCCTTCTTTTACTTTCTGCAGCCCCAAAGTCTCACGGCATGGCATCAGCATCAGACAGCATCTGACTCAAGTTCCTTGTGATTTGATACAGAACCCTGCTGGGTGAATGCCGGCGCACACAGTAAGAGTGTTAATTTTTTTTCCACCCACCTCCACAACTGGATGCTAAATGATCTCCGGCGCGATGATCATAAACCACCTGAATCGAGTCGGTTAATGTTGCATGCAAAACGCCACCTACTTAGGAACGGCCTCGGAGACCTTGCGCGGGTGAGCTGTCAAAGAGCGTTACGGAGTGTATCTTGATTAAGATTTGTGCTTTAAATTCTTCAATGTTTGACTTCAAATTTAGAGATTTAAGCCATATTATTGACAAATTTTAATAATCGAATTTTGATTTTACGTAGTGGTTGGGTTGCCAGATCTCCATAACCGTAAACGACCATCGCCACTCGCAAACCCTCGTGGCCCAACCAAGGACTGAAAGTGGACACTAATGGGCAAGGGCCATACTCATCAATGGAGCGACACACGCGGTTATAAATACCTTTGCAGAAATGGAGTGTGCCACCTCGTTGTTGACCTTAAGGTTCAAGACGCGTGACCGTCTCGTCGAGATGTCAATGGCGGTCGATTTGGTGGTGGCGGCGGCGGCCCTTGGCAGGGGTCAACCCCTCTTAATGGGGGAGGCCGTCATCGAAAAGGGGGTGTGTCCGGTTGATTGTGGGAAATCACTGGGTGTAGCCTTAATTGATGATTTATGGCTTTCTTTCAAGGGGTCGACACTAACTGAGATGAGCTGCGACGAACGGCGTTATTCGATCGCTTGACTAATTAATGGTGCTCAATTTTCAGTCAGTTTGTGTCCGGTAATTGGGAGGGCGAACAGATGGTTTCAGCTTTAAAGTGTTTTGTGATTAAGTAAGGTTGTAGCGAATGATAAATGGCTAAATTTGACCCACAAAATATTGCGCTACTATTTCACACACCATAAAATATGTCCAGAGACATTTCATCAACCGAATAATTGTCGATTGTCCCCGGCATAATCGATGCAATCGGGTGCAAACTGCATTCGATCAGAGTAATTGCCAATAATAGTTGCTCATCGGCCGTAATCGCTCAACAAGCTAGTTTTGTCGTCCCTGGTTTTTGTCCTCGACCCCCAGGCTCAGCAAAACCCCAATTGGACAAATCAAGTTTTGCATTTTGCATCCATAATTTGCTATCCTTTGGGGAGGTAGAACGGAACGAGCAAACCTACAGATACAGATGCAACTGCACCCGTTGAGCTTTCCACTTTTCCGGTTCACCTCACGGCACGAGAGTCAACTGATTTTTTTTCAGACTCTGGCTTGCCGTTCAGCACAAAGCCACATTAAAGAGATTCTTAGTAAAAATGCAATGTTTGATCAACAAGATGTTTTTTTTTAGAAATTATTGATATTGTCCTTTATTTTGTTTGATACATTTTTTTAATTTACCCAGAAAAAAAGTTAAATTTTGGAAGGTTAAGAATATTACTACTTTTTTGAGTAATTTTACCATTTTTTTTTTAAATTTAAGCTTGATGGAAATTCACCAGAAACTGCCGAAAATTTACCTGCTCCACATATAATATTCTACATATTTTTTCACACAACACCTGTCACCATTCCCCGATGAATATTACCTACTATCATTTTTTATGTGTTTTAAGCACATTTTTTTTATACAAACAATCATGATTTCAACTATTTAAAGTGACCAATTCAACCTTTGTTGCGAGTTTTGAAAATTGTGCTATGACAATATTCTAAAATCTGTGCCTCGAGAACACACAAATTTTTTACCGTTTTTTTTTAAGTTTAACATTTTGTTTATTCAAATCAAACAATAACACCTTTTCTACACGTTTTTTGACCATGAATCGCTGTTGGATAAGAAGAGAAATTTTCAAGCGTGATTTTGAAAAGGTTGAAGAAAAACTCTATTTGTTTCACGTATATTTTTTTCGGAATTAAAAATGCTTCAATTATTTAAATTGTGTTTATCTTTGTCGTTATTTGTAAAAAAAAAATATTTTTAGGCTGCTGCGAAAATTCACTTCAATTTATTTTTTTGGAATAATTTTGGTCCGACCTTTGGTTGAAGGTATTTGGCCTAGCATTGAATGAAAAACATTAAAAATGAATATAATTTATTTTAACCAATTCTCGATATCTTAGAAACTTTTTTATTTTTATTTATTTATTCTTAAAATATTTTTTTCAAGGAAATGAGAAAACTTATCAATGATTTTTTTAGACATTGAAAATCGGATCAAAATTTAGCAAGCCATACATGTTTACAGACCGTTTTTAAACCCTAATTTATACTAAAGGCATTCGGAAAAATTACTTCCGGTCGCATTTGGTATGGCCAAGGACCCTTGAAAATACTTAGTTTGTTATACAAAGTGAAAACATAAGTATATGGGTTATTAGGGTGTAATATCAAAATCGATTTTCCAGCACAGCAATTTTTCAGTTCCTTTTGGGGTCCTAAACAACTCCCCAAAGTTTCGGAACGATTGGTTTAGTCCTCAATTTGCGCAAAGCAATTCAATTTTCCATATAAATTTGCATGGGAAAAACTATTTTTTTGGATTTTGATATTTATAAAATCCAAGTTGCACGCTGTACTAAAACCAGATTCATATTCGAATGCTCTGGAAGGTGCTCTACAACTTTCCCAAAGAAAGTATGGTGCTAGCTTGTCCCTGAAAGAAGATACAGCGTCCTCAAAACTCGTCTAAAACGTGATTTTCGTGCAAAAAACACGTTTTAGACGAGTTTTGAACACGATGTATCTTTTTATAGGAGCAAGTTAGCACCATACTCTTTTCTGGAAAGTTGTATAGCACCTTCCAGAGCATTCGATTATGAATCCGGTTTTAGTACAGCGTGAAACGTAGATTTTATAAAAATCAAAATCCAAAAAATGGTTTTTCCCAAACAAATTTATATGAAAAATTGAATCGCTTTGCGCAAAGTGAGGACTAAACCAATCGTTCCGAAACTTTTGGGAGTTGTTTAGGACCCCAAAAGGAACTGAAAAGTTGCTGTGCTCGCTAAATTTGGACAACTTTATTTTTTTCCATACAACCATATTACACCCTAATGGGTTATTCCAGGTCAACTGAGTACACTTTTGGACTCGACCTTCATCGATTTGGACGAAACTTGGAGGGAATTTCATCTATCGATAGTTAAAAGTAATCCCAAGTTTGATCCTGATTGGACTATCCCTCTATTTTGGCATCGCCCTCTTTTTTTTACGATTTTCATAAAAAAAATTCTTTTATTCATAAATTTGCAACTATTTGAGAAAAAGACTTTCTAGAGGTTGAATTCGATAAAAATAAAATTTTAACCCTTAAATGCTCCCTTATATTATATTTTAACGTTTCAAGTTTTTAAATTCAGTTTTTACCAATTCCTCATATTATTATTTTTTTATCACTATCGTGTTCCCCGGACGATTTAACATAATAATCAATGTAAACCTCAAACTAAAATGAACTAATGGCCAGATACAGCGATTATACTGAAAAAAGTTTGATTTTGTGCAATTCAATTTCAACAAAAAGGGATGAATCCCGCATAGTTCGGTTTTTATATGTGAGAAAATTATTTCGGATTTGAGTTCATAGGACAGAGTGCTGCGCAAAATCAAACTTTTTTTCATTAAAATCGCTGTATCTCGCCAATAGTTCATTTTAGTTTGAGGTTTACGTTGATTATTATGTTAAATTGTCCGGGGAACACGATGGTGATAAAATAAAAAATAAATTAATAAAAGGAATTGGTCAAAACTGAATATAAATGCTAAAAACGTTAAAATATAATATTAGGGGGCATTTAAGGGTAAAATTTCTATTTTTATCAAATTCCTTGGACATTTTTTTTGTAAAATGCAACCTCTAGAAAGTCTTTTGCTCAAATAGTTGCAAAGTTATAATTAAAAAATAAAAATTACGAAATCGCCAAAAATGTGAGCGGTCCCGAAAATAGAGGGATGGTCCAATAAGGATCAAACATGGGATTTCTTTCAATATCGATAGATGAACGTTCCCTGCAAGTTTCATCCAAATCGGTGAAGGTCGAGTCCAAAAGTGTACCCAGTTGACCTGGAATGACCCATATACGGAAGGTGTATTTTTGGAATGTTGAATTTTTTTAATGATCTAATTTTACCTCAATTTAGACTGAAAAAGTTACATTACACCAGAATGGTGGTAAAATTATAAATTTTCAGCTTGGTTTATTGTGAGGTTTCCAATGATTGTGAAGTATATTTTTCTGGGGAACATAAATAAAAAATAAATAAATGGAAATTGGGTCTTAACTAAGTTTTAAAACATAAACTAATCAGCAGTATTTGAGAGCATTATGAGGTAAATATTAAATTTTTATCGAATTTTATGAACAATTTCATCGAAAATGTAACCTGAAAAAAATTGTTTTGGTTCAAAAGTTGTAAATTTGAGTTTTTCAACTGGATTGATAGAATAAAAAAAAGTCGTTAGAAATCGTCATAAAGGGCAAGAGGGATGGTTCAAACGACACAAATCATGACATTTCTATGAGTTATCGATTGATGAATGTTCCCTCCAAGTTTGGTTCAAAAAGATGAAGGTCGAGTCCAAAATTGTACTCAGATGACATGGAATGACTATAAACATTCCTCAAGAGATAAATAAATTAAGGAATTGTATATATCCTCGATGAAAGTCATCATTAATTTTTATTCGAAGAACAAGTTTTTAAATCCTTTGAAAAATCTTCGATGATAGGTTTGCCAAAAAGTGTACAAATTCCTAACTCTTTATTTTTCAGAAAATTTATTATGATATATTGTTTATTGATGATTTCTATTTTCACTTATTTTTGAAAACTAGTTTCAACAATATTTTGAAAAATCTATAGAAAAAGTTGATTTTTCTGCACAGAATTCCTCTCGTCTAGCAGGTCATTAACACTGGAACGCCCAACGCATGTCCAACTTACACGGACGCCCAAGCCTCCCAAAAAAGTTGGAACGGTAACTTCAACTCGCTGGTTCTCGGGCATAACTCAACCAATCGGGACGATTCTTGTTTCCAGTAATTTGTAAGAATGTCTAGATGATCCTAGAACTTTGCAGAACTTAATTTGATTAAATCTGTAATTTCTGCGACCGAAAACATCGTTCCACCTTTTTTTCAAAATGACTGCCTCCGCGGAATTTTTGGCGAATTTTTTTTTGTACGCGAAAAAAAAAGTTGGAACGATGTTTTTAATCGCAAAAATTACAGATTTGATCAAATTAAGTTCTGCAAAGTTCTAGAATCATCTAGACATCCTAACAAATCACTGGAAAGAAGAATCATCTTGATTGGTTGAGTTATGCCCGAGATCCATTGAGTTAAAGTTACCGTTCCAACTTTTTTGGAGCCTTGGGCGTTGGAATGTTAATATTCTCTTCATTCCGGAGAAAACCACACACACACACATAAACTGGAACATAGACACAAACAATGCCGGACTGTGGTTTTAGTTTTTCCTCTCTTTCTCCCTCTCTCTTTATCTTCTAGTGGTGAAATATGAAAAATCGTGCTAATCGAAAGCACGGCGTGTTTTCTGAGCAACCTTAAGGAGAAAAAATAGTCATCACTACTTTCAAAAGTGTCTTATAGGAAATTTTCTCAGCTTTCCAATGCTTCTAAGAGCGAAATGTTTCATCGGGAAATATCTGAGATATCTCTATTTAAAGTTTTTTCTTTTAAAATCCTTGATCATTTATTGGAAACTTTTAAATAACAGTCCAGGAAACTTGTCAAATGATGTGTTTCATGAGTATTTTACTGACCAAAATGTGCAAAATAAGACAAGAAACAACTTTGTAGAAGGTTGCAAACCGCTAAACATTTTGAAAATTAAGTTTTAACCGAATTTTTGAATATGTGGGATTTATTCAAATAATAAAACCGTATTGAAATATTATTTTTACAAGAACAAATAGATTATTACATAATTGTTGTGTACAAATAACACCGGTCTGCTCTGATTCAGCTTGGAATTAGCTGATACAACCGAAATTTCTACAGGTTTGAGATTGATAGGGTATTACAAGATTTTTATGAATAAATATCATATTTCCTTAATCAAACACTAACTAGTTGCATGGATACAAAACATGTCTTATACTCGAAATTATACTGCAAATTACTGTTGCTAGCTTAAGGAGAAATACTTTTCATTAGTATGAATTGATTGTTTCAGTTTTTTTTTTGTATTAAATGATCAAGGAATGAGCAATATTTTAGAAGTTTGTAAGCCTCTCATTTTCAATCTCATCTTAAATAAATATATATGTCTTGATTTTTGTTCAAAAAGTTTGGAGGGAAAGTTTCTGTTAGATTTTTTTTGTTAAAATACTATTTAATTTTTGTTCAAACAAAAATAAATATTTGTTACGGTGTTTTCGGAATTCTGAATTGGAAGACTCGAGTTTTGTTGCAACTTTTAAGTGCATTTTCTTCAGAAAACATTTCATAAAATTTTATTTTTATTTTATACTCATGAAAAAATTACTTTTGAAGCTTGCTATTAGTAATATGTAGTACATTTTCGATTTCAAATCATATTTGTATTTATGTTCCTGGTTAATGTTTGCTTAAGAAAATATCAAATTTATTCATTGAAATTCAATAATACCATTAACAATCACAAACCTGCCAAAGTTTCGGTTGAACAAGCTAAATCAGAGTAGACACGTGATATGTGTACACAAAAAATATGTAATTATCAAATAATTCTTGTAAAAAACACATTTTTACACTGTTTTATGATTTTAATTTCTGAATAAATCCCACATATTCAAAAACTTAGACAAAACATAATTTTCAAAATGTTTAGCGGTTTGCAAACTTCTACAAAGTTGTTTCTTGTCTTACTCATCAAAATGTGCAAACATTTTGATGAGTAAATGACTCATGAAACACATCATTTGATAAGTTTTCTGAACTGTTAGTATAAAGTTTCCAATAAATAATAAAGGAATTTAAAACCAAAAAACTTAAAATAGAGATATCTCAGAAATTTCCCGATGAAACATTTCGCTTTTAGAAGCATTGGAAAGCTGAGTAAATTTCCTATAAGACACTTTTGAATGTAGCGATGACTATTTTTTCCTGATAAGGTTGTTCTAGAAAACACGCCGTGAAAGCATTTTTCTGAGGTTGGAAAGTTCTGTGTGTTTGTGTGTGTGTGAGTGTGGGTAGAAAAAGTTCTCACGAGATTTTGTATTTTTTTTGCTTCCATTTAATTTTCCTCACACTCTGGTGCAGTGCAGCCCGTGAAGACGAATTTCCTGTCGAGAAGAGGAAAAAAAAAACACTAAAGTGGGTGGGGGTGAAGCTGGCAACTAGCAGCAGTTAGATAACACATAAAGTTTTATAAATTCGCCAATTTTTCAAACGAAAAACAGGTGTCGGTTATGTGTTTCTAGCGTGCGGCACGTTTTTTTTCGCAAAAGGAAAACTCGTTGGGTGCAGGGGTGGTGAAAAGCAGTGGAAACGAGAGAAAATTCCATTAAGAGTGCGCGCGATGGCAGGATTCGCATTCGTGCCGGTTTGGATTTATTTTACTTTTTTTTGTTTTCAAAAGGAAAAATCAGTGGGAAGTAGAAGGTATCATATGTTGCAGTTCATTCATTGTGGATCACACACGCGATTTCTGGAGGATCGATGTGAACCTAAGTGGTTTGGAAAATGGTGGAATTTGAAAAATTACAACTGATTACTCTTTTCTGTTGGCATCGAGTACTGCTTATTTGATAAGCATATGGGCTTGATAAATGTTTGTTTCAGGTGAACATAATCCCTTATCATGATTTATTTAAATCTGGATGTTTTTCCAGACAGTAATGTGAAAAAATATTTCTCGCTTACTTTTTCAAAAGGTCTTATGTACATAGGAAACCTATGGTGCATTGGTGGTTACTTTCTTGATTTGAGTCTCATCGAAGTTAATCTTTTTAATAAAATTTCAACTCAGTATGCATGATATCTTTTTATACCATTATTTTTTCTGCAAAAAAAAAAACAATCCTTTGACGATAATCCCTCAATCACCCATGCGAATATTTGCGTCTACCAAATCCGATAATGTGGCGGAAACAACAACCATCAGCTCAGAGTTGAAAAGAAGAAAAAATAACAACGAGTCATCCAATAAGCATTAAAATAAATTCCGTAATCCAGCCAAACGACGTGATTTACGATATAAATGGCCGAGTTGCATCGTTTTTTGTCACCATTTACGAGAAGCTTTTTGGATTGAATATGTTTAGTTTTCTAAACTTTATTCCGAAGAATATTGTATAAATATTTTTTTAAATAAATAATCATTTTTATTTTTTATTTATTCGGAATTTTAGTTATTTTGATCGTGATTTTGCAGCAATTCCACAAAAACAGCATGTTTTGACAAAAAAAATCGGGCTCATTTTTTTCTGGGGATTCCCTTGCCGAAATAATTTGACTCGTGTTTTTTGGTTTGGCAATTTTCGGCAATTTAGGAAAAACCACTTTTTTCAAAAAATCAAAACTTGACGCCATTTCAGAAGATTTTAGCTGTCTTAAACGCAAATAGAAGGCTTTTACGAAAAAAAAGTTTAAGGTTACAAATTGGGTGAAATTTGGGGTGAAGACTCTCAAGACATATCCCGTGTGCATGAAATTATGTTTTTTTTAATACAAAAATCAAAAACTGACGATTTTTTGTATGAAAAACTCAAAAATACCTTTATCATTTTTTGAAATGAGCTTTTTGAAAATCGTCCTTCGTCATGCACACAGGACCGGTGTAACGAATCTTCACCAAAATTTTGGGCCAATTTGGTCAAGGCAGTGTTTTTTTGAAACTGCTAACTTCAAATAGCTATATCTCGGAAATGCTGCAACCAAATGTCTTCAAATTTGATCTGATAATAGATGAAAATGTTTTTTTTTTTATGCCCTGAAAACAGATTTTAAATTAAATTTAGTGTTTGCTCACACCAACCTCTGACTTTTTGTCGATTTACATGTATGTAACCCCTTAATAAAAATGTTATGTCCTTTTGTCCTATTGCAAATTAAGTTTTTCATCATAGAAGAAAAATAAGATTTGCAAAAACACAATTTCAAAAATCATATGTTTTGCAAACCAATTTTTATCATCCTCTGCCATGCCATAGAGTTATCTACGTGCGCATGTATTGCGTGTACGTACATGAAGGATTTTTAGGTTAAAATTTGTACCCGCCAGCAAAAACAAATGGTAAGCTAGTGTGCGTGAGATCGGGCTTAGATAGCTCTATAGCTCAAAAAATTTGTATGTCTGGAGTTTTTTTTTTGAAAAGGTCCAATAAACCAAATTTCCAGTTTTTGCATTTTGAGTGTTTTTCAATACCCCTGACTCAAGGCGGGTTCAAAAACACCCAAAAAGCAAAAACTGGAAATTTGGTTTATTGGTCCTTTTCAAAAAAAAACTCCAGATGTTATCTAAAGGGTAATTCTCTACCAACTTACATGAAATCGGGAAAAGTTGCCCCGACCCCTCTTCGATTTGCGTGAAACTTTGTCCTAAGGGGTAACTTTTGTCCCTGATCACGAATCCGAGGTCCGTTTTTTGATATCTCGTGACGGAGGGGTGGTTCGACCCCTTCCATTTTTGAACATGCGAAAAAGAGGTGTTTTTCAATAATTTGCAGCCTTAAACGGTGATGAGATAGAAATTTGGTGTCAAAGGGACTTTTATGTAAAATTAGACGCCCGATTTGATGGCGTACTCAAAATTCCGAAAAAACGTATTTTTTATTAAAAAAAACTCTAAAAAAATTTTAAAAAATCTCCCATTTTTCGTTGATTGACTGTAAAATTTTTTGGAACATGTCATTTTATGGGAAATTTAATGTACTTTTCGAATCTACATTGACCCAGAAGGGTCATTTTTTCATTTTTTCATTTAGATAACTCGTGATGTTTATTAGCAAACCCCTTATGTCTAGAAATCAAAACTTTCGTAATTGTCTGCTCTACAACTTTGTAGAACATTGTTACACTCTAAAAAATAACCATGCAAAGTTAGAAAAAACACGAAATTTTAAAATGAAAAACTTTGTTCTAAATAAAAAAATGTTTTTTCGATGAAAAATACGTTTTTTGGAATTCTAAGTATGCCATAAAATCGGGCGTCTAATTTTACATAAAAGTCCCTTTGACACCAAATTTCTATCTCATTACCGTTTCAGGCTGCAAATTATTGAAAAACACCTCTTTTTTCGCATGTTCAATAATGGAAGGGGTCGTACCGGCCCTCCGTCACAAGATATCAAAAAACGGACCTCGGATTTGTGATCAGGGACGAAAGTTACCCCTTAGGACAAAGTTTCACGCAAATCGAGAGGGGTCGGGGCAACTGCTGTGTGAGTTGTCGGAGAATTACCCTAAAACATTTTAATTCTTATAAAAATGTATTTTTAGCAGTTTAATTATTAGTGTAAAACAAACATCAGTACGTTATGAGGAATTTCACTTATATCACATGATAAAATTTCATTGAAAAAAGAGGTAATACTCACCCATCAAATTTTTCAACCCTTCAAAATTAATTTTGTTTTATATTTTATATTACCATCTCAAAAAATCTGATTTACACTAAATGAACTCTCCCAAAAATCCGCCAATTTTGTTTTGATTGGCAAAAAAGTAAGTAAGTCCTTCCCATATTCAGAGTAATCATTTTGTATTATTGGTACGTCCATACAAGTCTCAATACAATGTTGGCAGTTTCCATTAAAATACGTGTTATAAATATTCAGTCTAAAATACACATTTTACTCTTTTCAACATTGGCGTTGATTACAAAGATGTATTTTTCTTTTTTTTCAATCGGACAATTGGATCAATAGTTGTCGAGATATCTTCAGTTTAAAAATTAATGATATGAATTTAAAAGAAAAAATAAATTTAAAATTTTAAGCCTGATTTTCATCGCAAAATACTTTATGCAGTTAAGCTACCATCAAAAATAAGCAAAATAACAATGAACAAAACAAAAAAAGAAATCAACAAATTCCAAGTTTGTTAATTTTCGTCCACCATCAATTTTTTTTTTCAAAAAAAGAAGCTTGTAAAATTGATGGTTAACAAATAAAAAATGTATAATTGTTTGAAAAGTGTTGAGTTTTGGGACCACATCGAAAAAATAAATAAAAGTTATGAAAAAAATATAGTGTTAATTTTTTCTAAAATGTTTTCAGTTTTACTTACAACTTTGCTTGAGACACCAAATTGATCAGAAAATCCCTCCAAGATAAAAAATTTCAAACGACAGCTGCCAAAATTATATGATTGCTATGGACATACCAATGATTGTTTATTTTGCCATATCACATATTAATTATAATTTTTTTTTTGTGAATGCGACTGTTGCAAATATATTTCAATGTTTATGTTCCAAGTATAGTTCCAAAATCAGAGGGCAAGCAGCCCATTACGACTCTCACAATTTTACACCCAGAGTACACGCCGACCCCAAACAGATCAAAATATTTGCTTAGTTATTCATGAGCTTGTCACGACACAGCTCCAACGACCGACGATGCGCAACAAGCCCGATCAATCGCCTCCAAAGTGACATTTCTGTGCGAGAGAGCTTTTTCAGCCAAGTGTGTGTGTCTCTTCACTGCGTGTTGTAAAATGGTTCGAAAATTGATTTTCACAGCTTGGCTCTTCTCACTCAATCTAGTTTGAAGTGTCACTGTGTATGTGTGTGTGCGCGTGGTGTCAGACACCAAAACCCGGGCACAATCCCGCACATTATTCATTCATGACCATATTGACAGAACGAGCTTGTGGCTGCTCGCATAGTTGTAACGTGTTCGGTTGGATTGATGTTTACATAGAATTTTGCGCAAATAGTTACGATTTCAAAGAGCGACTCGAAAAGTTTCACACACACGTGTGTGTGTGTTTGGTGAGCAGTGTAATGTGACAGAAGCGCCGGGACCGTGTAAATCATTGAGAAGGTTTAGCACCAATGTTCAAATTTAACAACCTGTTGCCGTTTAGTGAGTGTTGCTAATTTATCACACTTAGACAATTATGCGGGCAGGTCGTTGAACTTCTTTTTTAAATATTTTTTTAAACATTATTCTTATCGAAAAAAATACAACAAAAAATAAACGTGTAAACAATCTGCATAACAAGAAAAAAACTCGCCTCACCGGTGTTTGCGGCCACCCAAAGTCAGGAAGAATTAAGCAAAACAAGTTCCGATGATTAAGCGATTGGCGAGATTTTTTTTTAATTCTTCTGCGACTCTGCTTACATCTATGTCTGTGAGTGAAGTTTGTCTGTCCCGCGTAGACATTGTGGCCGGGGGTGACTCACGCCGATCGAATCGCCGTCCAACGCAGGGTCGTCGTTTGTGACTGACGCCGCGAACCCAGCTCAAGGTCCTTCTCTTCGAACTTTCCTTCCTCAACGCGTTCAGTGGTTTTTGCGATCGAGCAGCATCCGTGTGAGTGGGGGAAAAAAATCTTGCCGTTTAGCATAAATTAATTATAGTTTGCTGCTGTAGTGGTTCATGCACGGTTATCCCTTATAGAAATATTTTAAATTCAAATTCGTTTTTTCTTATGGCATCATTTTTGTCTTTTTGGCGAACATTAAATATCGAAGAACATAAAAAAAAATGAAAAGTGCATTTTTTTGTATTTTATGTAATCTTATATTTTAGCCTCCATTTCTTAACTATAAGAAGATGATTGAATTGATAACGAGTGGAATCGTCTGAAAGTTGAATTTGAAGGTTTTTAATCCTGTAAATTCATTTTTTTATTTGAAAAAATTTGGATACTACATTGGGATCTACATAGGGCCAGTTCAAAATTTCATTTATAGTTTGATATTATTTGTAATTTTAAAATTAGATTTATTGACACCTTGAACTTGCCAACACTAAGTAACATGAACCTTGAAAATAATTTTAAGTAACTAATTTGTGAATGTTTAAAAATTATAAATCTCCTGAAGAATTATTAAGTGGTCTCAGCTTTAGACTATTGATTATCAAAGCTGATGTGTCCCCTCCTCGTTTTCAAAGTTGACCTAAAAATCAATGCCCAAACTTTTTTTTCAGCAAAAAAAAAGAACATTCGAGCAACTCTCAACGAAATCGGCCGATTTCGACCATTTTTATTTTTTGTAATTTTTTATTTGACTCAAACTTTGTGGGGGCCTTCCCTATGACCAAATAAGCTATTTTGCGTCATTGGTTCACCCATACAAGTCTCCATACAATTTTGGCTGCTGTCCATACAAAAATAGTATGTAAATATTCAAACAGCTGTAACTTTTGACTGAATTTTCTGATCAATTTGGTGTCTTCGGCAAAGTTATAGGTATTGTTGAGGACAATTGAGAAAAAAATAGGTACACGGAAAAAAATTGCAGAATTTTAATCAACTTTTTTGTCACTAAAACTCAATTTACCAAAATATGTATTTTTTTATTTTCGAGATTTTTTTATGTGTTTTAGGGGACAAAAATCCGCAACTTTTGAGCCATAGAACAACATGGTCAAAAAATCTGCCGCCGAGTTTTGAATTTTTGAAAACATATTGATTTTTGGAAAAAAACGAAGTTTCATGCAAAAACAAGTTTGACATTATTTTTAATGCAAAATTGAATTTGCAATCAAAAAGAACTTTACAGATTTTTTGATAAAGGGGTCCGTTTTCAAGATATAGCCACCGAAAGTTTGATTTTGGCGAAATATTTGCAGTTTTTGAATTTTTTAAAAATAGTGACCATGAGTGACCATTTCTAAAAATATTTTTTTTAAAGTTCAGAAAATTTTCTATAGAATTGTCAAAGAGACATTGAATATTGGACCGTGGGTTGCTGAGTTAGAGCCGCTTTAAGAAAAGAAACACGAAAATTGAAGTTTTCAAAATCTCACCAAAACAACCCACCATTTTCTAACGTCGATATCTCAGCAATTAATGGTTCGATTTTCAATAATAGTGCATGAAACATTCGTGAAATTTTTCGATCTTTTCGAAAAAAATATTTTGAAAATTTTTAAATCAAGACTAACATTTTAAAAGGGCCAAATATTGAATAAAGCGCCCATTTAAAATGCTTGTCTTGATTGAAAAATTTTCAAAAAATTTTTTTTTCGAAAAGATCGAAAAATTTCACGAATGTTTCATGTTTTAACATTAAGAATCGGACCATTAGTTGCTGAGATATCGTCATTAGAAAATGGTTGGTTGTTTTGATGAGATTTAGAAAACTTTAATTTTCGTGTTTCTTTTTCTTAAAGCGGTTCTATCTCAGCAACCCGAGGTCCAATCTTCAATGTTTCTTAGACAATTTTATAGCAAATATCATGAACCTTTCAAAAAAAAAAAAAAAAAATTAGAAATGGTCACTCATGGTCACTATTTTTAAAAATCAAAAAACTGCATATATTTCGCTAAAATCAGACTTTTGGTTTCTATATTTTGAAAACAGAGACCTTTATCAAAAAATCTGTAAAGTTCTTTTTGATTGCAAATTCCATTTTGTCTTTAAAAAATAATGTCAAACTTGTTTTTGCATGAAGCTTCGATTTTTTTTCCAAAAATAACATTTTTTTCAAAAAATCATAACTCAGCGGCAGATTTTTTGACCATGTTTCTCTATGGCTCAAAAGTTGCGGATTTTTGTCCCCTGAAGCATATCAAAAAATCTCGAAAATAAAAAAAAATATATGATTTGGGAAATTGAGTTTTAGTGAAAAAAAGGTTGATTAAAAATCTGCAATTTTTTACCGTGTACCTATTTTTTTCTCAATAGTCTTTAACAATACCGTTAACTTTGCCGAAGACACCAATATGATCCGAAAATTCACTCAAAAGTTACAGTTGTTTGAATATTTACATACCATTTTTGCATGGACAGCAGTCAAAATTGTATGGAAACTTGTATTGGTGAACCAACGACACAAAATAGCTTATTTGGTCATAGGGAAAGTTTGAGCCAAATCAAAAAATACAAATAAAATCCACTTCCGGTTTTCACTACGGAATCGGTCTTTTTTCTTTAATTTTAATTTCTGTATTTTTTAATCCGCATGAAACTTTTTTGGTGCCTTCGGTATGCCCAAAGAAGTCATTTTGCATCATTAGTTTGTCCATATAATTTACAAATTTGGCAGCTGTCCATACAAAAATGATATGTGATAATTCAATTATCTTTTAAAGGAATTTTTTGATCGATTTAGTGTCTTCGGCAAAGTTGTAGGTATGGATATGAACTACACTGAATAAAATGATACACGGTAAAAAAATGGTGATTTTTTATTTAACTTTTTGTCACTTAAAGTTGATTTGCAAAAAAACACTATTTTTATTTTTTTATATGTTTTAGAGGACATCAAATGCCAACTTTTCAGAAATTTCCATGTTGTGTAAATTTTTTGACCGTATTATGATTTTTTTTAATGAATACTGATTTTTTTAAAAATCGAAACATTGGTCGCAAAAATTTTTCAACTACATTTTGATAAAGTGCATCGTTTTTTAGTTAAGTCCATTTTCAGGTGACTTTTTTGAAAACAGTCGTTTAGTTTTTCATTTTTTTTTTAAATTAGTGCACTTGTTTAACTTGAAAATGGTGCACATTATCAAAATTTCACTGAAGTACTTTTTGATTGCAAATTACATTTTACATCGAAAAATGAAGTTGGAAAATTTTTGCGACCAATGTTTCCATTTTTTGAAAAAATCAGTACTCATTAAAAAAATCATAACTCGGTCAAAGATTTTTTGCACTACCTGGAAATTTCTGAAAAGTTAACATCTGATGTCCTCTTAAACTTACCAGAAAATGAAAAAAATCAAAATAGTGTTTTTTGCAAATCAAGTTTTAGTGACGAAAAATTAAATAAAAAATCACCAATTTTTTTTACCATGTAGAATTTTTTTTTTCAGTGTAGTCGTTATCCATACCTACAACTTTGCCGAAGACATCAAATCGATCAAATAGTTCCTTCAAAAGATACAGATTTTTGAATTTTCATAGATCATTTTTGCATGAACAGCTGCCAAATTTGTATGGATAATTATATGGACAAACTAATGATGCAAAATGGCTTCTATTGGCATACCGAAAGCACCAAAAAAGTTTCAGTTGGATTAAAAAATACAAAAAAAATGGAATGACCGAAATCTGAGGGAACTGCTCAGCATTATTGCAAACATTTTTTTTCATTTTTTGCTTTAAGTGTGTTTTTGTAACCGCCATTTTGCCAAAAAAATAAAAAAAATTGTTTATACAGTCGACTCTCTGGCTGTCGATCTTCTCGTTATCAATAATGCTCCATGTACCGATGAATTCTTCAGTCCTTTCAAACTGCATACTTCGATTGTCTTTATTCCTCGATATTTTCTCTTGCTTGAAGGATCTCTTCCTCGACGGTACCTTGGATTCTATTTGCTTTAAATATCTATTCCGGTTGTCAATAATTTTACTTTCTCATGGCTTGCATAGACTTTTTTCTTTGAGAAACGAAGCTTTGAAAGGTGTTTGACATTTATTTGTTTTTGTTTGCTGGACGTTGCCATGATTCTCTCCTATAGCTGGTCAGCAAGAAAAAACAAATTTCAATCGAGTCTTCATTTTGCATTGTTCCTTTGGATATTGACAACCAGAGAGTCGACTGTAGGACCTAAAAAAAACATTCGATTTGATAAATTGATATTCTTTCAAAGTCGTTCCGGTTTACGATATTTTGTTTTTTTTTTGTCAAATTAAAATGTACAGTAAAGTAAAAACAATGTTTTTCGAGATTAACATTTTAACGTAGAAGCTTTCAAATGGTTTTGTTTGCCTTGGCTTGAAAGTCAAAGAACGTTCGAAATTACCTTGAAAGTTTTTTTTAAATATATGACAAACAAAAACGAATCAGTCGATGTTTGTACTGTTATCATTTAAATAATTAAAATTAGACGCGATAATTTGAAATTCTAACCAAAAAATTATTTTCGATAAATAAGTTTCGTATGTTATCAAGCAAGAAATATAAATAAAAAACCCTTTTCCATCCTGAATGCTGCGTATCACTACATAACTAGCCGCCATTAAATTGACTTACTTCAGAAGTAGCTCCCAGCACAACAAATCAATATCGTTACTGGAAACGAGCAATCTGTCTCGTCGAAAGGATACTCTTTGTGTACGATTTCCCACTCCATCCCAGCAGGGTAGCAGTCGAGCACATTTTCCACCTGTGGCTGGTTGTGACTGAGTTTTCCGAACTTTTCCATCATCTGTCTGCTGCGGGCCGGGAGCAAAGGTAAAAAATTTAATTGGAAAAAGAAGCTTATCTGGAAACGCATGACGGGGTGGTGTCCCTTTCAGTGCAAACTGACGAGGACCTGCTGCCCCCCTTCGGGGGTTTGTTGGCTTCGCAGGACAGTATCATTAAAACTTTTTCCCGCAACCTGGATCCTTTCGCATCGTGTGACGTCCCTTCTCGAGATAATTGATTTCATTTAATGTGACTTTCTCGTTGGGAGGATATAAATTCGCTCTGTTTCGGAGCTGCTTAATTAAATCTCAATTTATTATTATAAAATTTAATTTGTTTTCATTCTGTCACCCGACGGCTGCAGTTGCTCCTGCAGCAGCCAGAAAACGAAATAAAAATACACAAGACTGACATTCGTTCCGAGAAGTTCGCTGGCCAGGCCAGATGGTGGGTGGAATTAAAATTAAAGACGAAATAGAGCAGCAATGAAAGTGTACAGTTTCGGGCGTTCGCGTCTGGACGAAATTGGACGACAGGACGATTTGTAGCGTCGTTTTAAGATTCCTGCTACGAGAAAGGATAGAAGCTTGAGCTTTTTTCGCCGCCATTCAGCTAATACTTTCTGGCTATTTAATTATAGTTAGCCAGTTGGAGTGCAACCGTCGGTAGACAGCGCTAATTAAGTTTATTTTCGCTAATCATGGTAGAAATGGCTTAATTCAAAATATCTTGAAGAAAATTAAATCATGATGCATTTTATTATATTCTTATTCACTACAGATTAAATATTGAATTATTTACCAAAAATTTCTATAACTATAACGCTGTTGACTTTGCATTGTGCATAAGCTGTCAATATATCATCATAACTTAAAAACATGATCTTGAGGACGTTTCGAAAATTAATAGTAAATTGTCGCCGAAATGTCTCCTCATTTTAGTGAAGTGGAACTTTAAATAGCGAAGAGAAGGTTTATGAATTATTTTCCATAATTGCAACTATGAAATTTTCCCTTTAAGCGCCAGTAGTTATTTAAAATGTAATTAATGAATTGATAAATAACACGTAGTTCACACAAAATAAAATAAAACAGTAAGTTTGTATTAGCGGAGACAAAAAATTGGTAAAATTTTATATTTATGCAAATTCGTGTAATTCTGAACCACGAAGGGTTAATGATCAGTATCAGTTACTTGCGGTAGCGCTCAAACTCTCCACTAGGACACCCCCTCCACCCTTCCGTTGAACAAACTCATTAAGTCGAATGTAAACATGGCCGGGCAAGCTGTTTAACCGCAAGGCATTTTTTGCGTTCCAGCTCAAATTAATTATCAAAACTGTGTCCCCCGCTCCTGCCTGCGCACTTTGCGCTATTTTTTCGTCTTTTTCCGAGTTTTTGGTTAGGAATTTCGCTCGCGCTATCATATCTTACGGAAAGGAGCAAAAAAGATGGCAGCATAACCGCACGAGTCTGGTTCGTGAACCCGCAACCAACCCAGGGCTTGTGGTTCAGGACCTTTCCCCTTCTGTTGGGTTGTGTTCTTTGAAGAAAAATTTGCTTGTGAAAAGCATTGCCCACCACCAGAACGCGCTGTACTCATTTAGCTTAAATCAACTTAATTTAAAAATGCAAATTCTTTGCATCACACTCAGGCGAATCTCTGTACTCGTCAGTGTTTTACAGAACACGGTCAGCAACTGGATGCGATTGTGCAGCAGTGTTGACAAAAAGCATTCCATTTCCTTATTACAATTTTCCGGCTAGCTTTTGGGGGGTAACTGGATCAAATTTCACCTCGGACTAACTGCTCGTCCTCAAAGTAGCAGAAAAGTGCAATCAAGGTCCATCTACCCTAACTTTCAAAGAACTGAAAAGTGCGATTCACATCGAGGATGCAGCGAGATAAGCTGCTGAAAGCAGCAGCCAGAATCTTTTTTTCAAACCACTTCCCATAGAGAAAGGATTCTGAGGCTGCGGCGCTTCAACCGAGTGGAAAATTAAGCCAAATTGCATGCGCATAATCTGGATTACAGATTTGTGCACTCTGAATGGGTGAGCTAGAGAATGAAAGAGCAAGACGTGAATGAGTTGGTTGCAGTTCATGGAGGTATGTGAAGAATGGCTATAGCTATTAACCTGAATTTTTAAAAAAAGTTTTAATTTGCATTAAGTGTTTTACAAAATATTTTTCTTATGTTTATTAAACGTGATAGTTTTGCGTTATGTAATCTTTTTAGCAGTATATTATTTGAAATAACTTCCAAGAGAATTTCAGTTAGTTTCAAATCAAACCATCCACTTTAACGACCCTCAGGATTTTTGTGGTCTCTATTGCAAGTTTCTGCTCGAACCTAGGAGTCCAAAGGCTTCAATGAGCACCCAAACCTCTTTTTACCCCAAGGAACCTTCCACATCAGGGTTCGAACTGACGACCATTCCACCGGATCCGGCTTAGTTGAATGTGTTGTTTGTCTCTATAGTAGGGAGACGACTCCCACACCTTGAACGACTTAACGGCCTAACAACAACCAAGGCCGGCACCGATTTTTTACTTCCCCATTCGATGGATGGTTGGAGCAGATGGGAATCGAACCCATGCACCCAAAGGAAAAATATATCTCAAAATCTGCAACAGTGGATTTGCTGCAGAAAATGTCACATTTTATGACATTTTTTGCAGCAAGCCCGTAGGTCATTTTTGCCCGCGTGTAAAAATTTCAGCGATCTGCAGTTCTCACTAACACATATAATGCTGGCCCGTTCCCGAGCAACACTCGAGAGAGAAAAAATATGTTGGTGCTCTTTCACTCACATTTCATCAAGCGTCCATGGCGCGGTGGTAGCGTGTCAGATCAATAACCAAGAAGTTGGTGGTTCAATCCTCGTTCTGTTAAAGGTTTTTTTTGTGAAATACAACCAAAAAGCCGTCGGTAATGTCGATAATTGTCGGTAACGGGCAAAAATGTCATACCCCTATATCGCAAAAAATGCATGAGGACAGTTTTCATGCATATTCTGATATACTTTCATGCCGCCATGCATCACAATCATGCGACCGACGTTTGGGTGTGATCATGATCAGCGTAACCATTTGGCCAAGCCTGCTGCCAGTTTGCTTATAAAGTTCAAATCAACTTTCAAAAAAGTTGAAAACAAAAAATGAACAAATTAATTTTTTCTTTGCTCGTGTTTTCCTTTTTAAGTTTTTGCCAATCTTAAATAAAAACACTGGTTTCCTACTGGTATTTTTTTTACTTTGTGGGGCTTTCTCTTTGTCCAAAAACGTCATTTCGGTTCACTCATACAAGTCTCCATACAATGTTGGCAGCTGTGACAGAATTCGTAGTTTTTGATTTTTTTTATGGGACAAAAAACCTCTACTTTTGTTTTTTTTTTTATTTTTTGATAACAAATGTGTTTTTTCGATAAAATAGAAATTTAGGTAATTTTTTTTATTTCACTTTTTAATGAAAAATTAAAATTGCAACCATAAAAGAAAAAGACCCTTTTGAAATGCTAGTCTTGACTCCCACACCTTCAACATATTTTTTTCGATGATATCATGAAATTTAACAAATCAACGTCGTCGTGCTATCTTGTCGCACCCGTCATTTTGACGTTCCGAGAAAAACGCGTTCTAATGATTGACCTTGAATAAACAAAAACGAGAGCACACAATGTAAACAATAACAAACACGTTTTGTTTGGCTGACCATTAGGGTGGTCCAAATCTGGACTTTTTTGGGGCTACCCCCTGAAATCAAAGATTGACCCATCACTAGGCTAAATTCCAAATTTGAGCTCATTCTGACCACGGGAACCCCTCCCTCCAATCGCTTAAAGTTTGTATGGGAAAAATCGTCAAAATGTATGGAGAAAAGCAACTGTTTTACTTTTTTACCTGTAGAAGGCGCCATAATTATCCGATTCTTACCATTTCTTAAATGTAGAACCTTCATTAAATTTAGAACAACTTTCCCGAAGACACCATATTTTTAGGATTTTTTCCCGCGAAGTTATTAGCGCCCAAAACTGACCCTTTTTGCGCGGCCAGCTGTAAGGGGCTACCTAACAACGATGTTTATTTCCAATTCGTACACGCACGTGCTCTCTCTCAGGTTCAAACTCTCTCACGAGCTTGCCTGCCTGCCTGCCTGCCTGTTTACCTACAAGCGCGCGCTGTTTCTCTGCTTGGACTTTTGTCGTCGTCGTCGTTTTTGTTTGCTATTCGCTGCGCTGCGTTTCTTGCATGTTTATTATGATTTTCAACTAAAATAGCAGGATTGTTTTGAGATATATTCACCATATTAAGTCTTAAACTTTGTCAAAAATTAAAAAAAAACTGCGCTGAAAAAAATAGTTTAAAGAAATGACAGCTTAGGCTCAGTTAAAAAATTACAGCAAATGTCATGAGAACAGGGTTTGTTTGTTTTTCCAAGCATTACACGCAGTTTTTCGTATATGCTAAAGAAACATGATAATGATTCAATTATTTAAAAAAAATCTTCAGGTAATACGAATGTTGTTCCTTTAGGTAGTTTGCTTTAACAAAAATATACTTTAGTACAAATCAGAACAAATCAAGGCAATTTTACAATTATTGCTGCGAATTTTCATTCATACTCTCTAAAATTATTTTTTTATTCTTTCTGGAAGTTTCTTTCTGTTTTCCTAGACCACCTGCAACAAATATTGCAACTGTTTATCATTTTTTGTCAGTTTACCTGTAAATTTTTCGATTCAGGGAACATCTCTTTCTGCACAATCGTTAACTACCTTCAGATCTTGCAGTTGCGGCCTTCCTTTAAGATACTCGTTTGGATTCAGTTTAAAAAAAAATCTAAAGAAAATTCCTTCCTTTTTATCTAAAAAAAACTGCATGGTATTTCTTGTAACAAAAGCAGATAAATTTAAATCCAAAACGTTTGCAATTAGGTTTGGATCAGAACAGATAACGATTCATGGATGAACTAATTCATCAAATTTGTATTCTCTCTCACACGCTCTTATAATATGATATCTATTGCTGTGTTTTTTTTTTGTTTTGTTGATCACATATTACATTAATTTTTATATCTCAAAAGAATCCTACTATTTTAGTTTATAATAAACATGCCAGGAACGCAGCGCAGCGGATAGCAAACGAAAACGACGACGACGACAAAAGTCCAAGCAGAGAAACAGAGCGCGAGCTTGTAGGCAAACAGGCAGGCAGGCAGGCAGGCAAGCTCGTGAGAGAGTTTGAACCTGAGAGAGAGCACGTGCGTGTACGAATTGGAAATAAACATCGTTGTTAGGTAGCCCCTTACAGCTGGCCGCGCAAAAAAGGGTCAGTTTTGGGCGCTAATAACTTCGCGGGAAAAAATCCTAAAAATATGGTGTCTTCGGGAAAGTTGTTCTAAATTTAATGAAGGTTCTACATTTAAGAAATGGTAAGAATCGGATAATTATGGCGCCTTCTACAGGTAAAAAAGTAAAACAGTTGCTTTTCTCCATACATTTTGACGATTTTTCCCATACAAACTTTAAGCGATTGGAGGGAGGGGTTCCCGTGGTCAGAATGAGCTCAAATTTGGAATTTAGCCTAGTGATGGGTCAATCTTTGATTTCAGGGGGTAGCCCCAAAAAAGTCCGGATTTGGACCACCCTACTGACCATTCTGTGCATTGTCCCGAAGTTTGATTGAAGTTGGTTGCTGGAGTCCCGAGTTATAATTACAAATGTTTACGGTAATCTAGCTTGTACGTGCGTCAAACGCATCCTGACCTGAAATCCCTTTGGCCTTTTGTCGCACTTCCATCAACTTTCAGGGAGTGACAAGATAGCACGACAAGATTGAAGCTACTTTTATATGAATAGTGACAAATATTTTCGGGGCTTTTTTGGTTTTCATTGAATATCTTAGGATTGAAATCGAATGTTGGGGATCTGTGAAGGTCAAAAGATGCGGCATTGTGAGATGCACAAAATGGCGTTCTTAACTCAATTTGGCCCAAAATGCACGTACGACAAGTTAGCACGACGGCGACGAAATGTTTCATTTTTTTTTTAATTGAAAATTGGACTGTTAGATGCTAAGATATTGGGATTAAAAATGTTGGAATATTTGGATGTAACTTTCAATAACATCAATTGTTTTGTTTCTTTTTCTTTTATTCGCTGTATTTAAGCAACCAAAGGTCCAATCTTTTTTTTTAATTTAAATCATCATCCCGGTACGAGAATCGAACTCACGACCTCTGGATTGGAAACCCAGCACGCCGCTAGTCGAAACCCATCCCCTACTGGTCAGTATTCCCAGTGAGTAGAATTACTCTTTGAAGGGATCTGACTTTGCCGAGCCAGACAGGAATCGAACCCATCACCTTCCGCTTACAAGGTGAAATCCGTAACCTCACGGCCACGGAAGCTCGGCAATGCTTCAATGTCTCTTAGGCAATTTTATTGGAAGTTTTCTGAACCTTTTGTAAAAAAATGTTTTTTTTTTTTTTGAAATGGACAATCATGGACAATTATTTAAATTGAAATAAAACTTTAAGTGGCTATATCTTGAAAACGGAGCAATTTTAGAGTACTTTAAGCAAATTTGATTTTAAATTAAAAACTGAAGTTAAACTTGTTTTTGACTAATCAAAAAAATCAAATACTTTTTTGAATAAATTATTTGTCATTTCAATATAAATTTCTCACAATTGAAATATGATATACCTTGTCACATTCGATCCACATGATTTTTTCATAAAGCATGCACTCAAATACGTTACAAAAAAGTATTTTTTTTAATAATTAAGAGCCAAGACAGTGTAAAATTATTTTCTTCTAAGTTCCAAGGCCCCAATTATTAATTCAAATTATTTTGCTTGAAAATTAAGCGCGTGTTTTTTTTATGTACGAGTAAAACGCACATTAGCGAAAAAGATTTTTTTTTGCAGTCTTTAAAAAAATGTCGTCGGAAAATTTTAAATTTAAAGTTTTTTTTTTAATTCTTATCATACCAAACAAATTGGTAAACACAACAAAAGAGAAATCCTTGTTACCACATTGTCCGCCTCTACCAATGCGTCACCGCTAGTCCTTCTCAATCATCAATTTATTAATAAAAATGCTAATTATTCCTTCATGATCGTTAAAAATTGACACCCGACATACGGATTCTGTCGGCGGCATAAACAAGACTCATTTGTCTATTTTTACCCCCATTGACTCGCGCTTTATATCACAGCAGCTGCCTCTGATGGTCCCAGCTTGGCTTACACTTTTTTGCACCTTCACTTAACTCAACTTAACGTGTGCCGCCGCCGCCGCCACCGTCAGAAACATTTTTCATTCTTGGCCGCCGCGTGGTCAGCAAATGTAAATGATAAAAAGGGGTAAAACCTTTTCATATATTCAGCCAGGAAAAGGAGGGTGGTGGGGAGAGGGGGAGAGAAACTGCGTGTAAAACGAGCGGATTACGCGATTGATAAATCGCGAGCTTTCGCAACGGCGGCATTACTTCAAAAGAAGGTGGGTTGGGGGGGGGGGAGCTTTTGCCACACGCGCGATTGAGGAAAATAATGGACAATATTTTATATGGACTTCATTGTGGTGGTCTTCACGGCAAAGTGGTGGTCGCTACTGGGTTCATTTGATATTGTATGATTAGTCTTACCTGCAATTTTTATTGTTGTTTGTATTTTTTCAAATATTCTACAATATTATCAGCAAAAACACTCCGTGGAACTATTCTCAACAAATCTAGAACCATTTTCCCAAATCCGAATATTTATTTGAAAGGTGAGAATGAATAAAACTTAAATAATTAATGGAGTTGTTTGAACATGTTATATTTTTGAACCAGTCACTAGATTTATTAAAAAATGTTGAAATTTCAACATAGCTTGCCTGAAAACAATCTATTTCAAAGGGATTAAAAAAAAGTTCGACTCGTTGCAAAATAGTTGTTTATGCAACAAGTTGCAAAAAGAGGATTTTTTCAGCACGAGTCGTACATTTATCCAACGAGGTTCACCGAGTTGGATAAATACGAAGTGTGCTGAAAAAATCAAGTTTTGCAACGAGTTCCATACAACATTGTTTGCAATTCCAAAAAAAACACACACTGAGTGAAATTTTATGTCAAATTTTCATGTATTTTGTCAATAAATCGTTTAAATCAAAAAAATGTTGAAAAGTGTTACTTTTCAAAAAAAGTGCTGAAAAGTTCAACTTTTCAGCATCCATTTGAGTGCTGAAAAGTAGAACTTTTCAGCATTTATTTTGAAAAGTGTTGCAATTCGATTCTGTTATTCGTTATTCGTCGTTCAAGAATGACAGGAAAAGTTAAGTAGTTTCACGACGGAATTGCAAAAATACTATTTTGCCTTCCTCACTGAGGTAAGGCTATTATCCTGCTCTGAAAATGAACTTTTTATGAAAAGCTCCTAGACCCACCTTCATGTATACATATCGACTCAGAATCGAAAACTGAACAAATGTCTGTGTGTGTGTATGTATGTATGTGACCAAAATTCACACTGAGTTTTCTCAGCACTGGCTGAACCGATTTTGATCGAACCAGTTGCATTCGACTTGGTTTAGGGTCCCATACATCGCTATTGAATTGTTTGAAGTTTCGATAAGTAGTTCAAAAGTTATGTATAAAAATGTGTTTTCACAAATATCCGGATCTCAATTATATGCATGTAAACGATGGCCGGATCCATCATCAAACCCATCGTTGGTTAGGTAATTGAAAGGCCTTTTCAATGAGTCCAAAACATTGAAGATCTGGCAACCCTGTCTCGAGTTATGAGTTATGACCATTTAAGTGATATTTATGTACTTTTTTGAAGCCGGATCTCACTTAAATTATGTAAACTATGTCTGGATCCACCATCTGACCCATCGTTGGTTAGGTAATTGAAAGGCCTTTCCAATGAGTCCAAAACATTGAAGATCTGGCAACCCTGCCTCGAGTTATGACCACTTAAGTGATTTTTATGTACTTTTTTGATGCCGGATCTCACAGAAATGTATGTAAACTATGACCGGATCCATCATCCGACCCATCGTTGATTAGGTAATTAAAAGGCCTTTCCAAAGAGTCCAAACATGAAAGATCTGGCAACCCTGTATCAAGTTATGACCACTTATGTGATATTTATGTACTTTTTTGAAGCCGGATCTCACCTAAATGTATGTAAACTATGTCCGGATCCATCAGCCGACCCATCGTTGGTTAGGCAGTTAAAAGGCCTTTCCAATGAGTCCAAAACATTGAAGATCTGGCAACCCTGCCTCGAGTTATGACCACTTAAGTGATATTTATGAACTTTTTTGATGCCGGGTCTCACAGAAATGTATGTAAACTATGTCCGGATTCATCATCCGACCCATCGTTGATTAGTTAATTAAAAGGCCTTTCTTATGAGTGCAAAACATTGAAGATCTGATAACCTGTCTCAAATTATGACTTCTTAAGTGATATTCATGTACTTTTTGAAGCCGTATCACACTTAAATGTATGTATACGATATCCGGATCCATCATCCAACCCATCGTTGGTTAAGCAATCGAAAGAACTTTCTAACGAGTCCAAAATATTGAAGAACTGACAACCCTGTATCGAGTTATTACCACATTTTCTGGAACCCTTCGCCAAATACCTCAAACATTGTCCTGCCTCAGAACAATACCACCATTTTCATAGGACGTCGCGACGCTCCATCGGCATCATCCAAGCTCGTACCCATCGTGTGCCCATCAATTGGATCGTTTATCTTGAAAAGTCGACGCGTCAAAATGGCAAGAAAAAACTCGCTGGCAGCCATAATGGAACAGAGAAAAATCTCCCCGCGACAAAGGGTAAAGCCCGTCAATTGAATTGTAAAAAGTCGCGCGGACAAATTTATTGCTTTATTATTCTGCAAGTGTCAAGTCTGGCCCCGCGGAGGACGGCCAACGACGCGACGCACCGGAATGGGGGAAGAAGGTTCTACTACACGGGCCGCCGTTTTCATTGACATTGAATTTGAGCGGGGCACTTTCGCGAGTTATTGGTGCACGTGCGACGTTGAGGTTGTTGATGCTTTGAATAAAGATTTATATTTGATTGTGATTTAAAAAAAAATCAATATTTCTGAAAATCGTTTTTCCTCTAAATCTACGTAAGATAAACCACTGTCGTCCGCGGCTGTCAGCCCAAAGTTGACATCAGCCAGACACAAAAGGTTCCTCCGTGAAGCTGCAAATTCGTTCCGGTTTTCCAAAATAGAAAAAAGGAATCCCTCCGCCTAGAGAAAAGTCTACCCAAAGCTGTGACACTGTCAGCCAGCGCGAACAATCGAGTGACAACAGATTTGTTTGAGTGCCATTTTTCACTTAAAATGAAAAACCGTGAAGTTCTGCTCGCGTGGCAGTTGCGAGCCATCTCCGACAGTTGGTGAAAAAGCAACAACAAAAAAAGTGTAAAAAAAAACAAAAACTCAAAACAATACCAAAACCTTCTCGCGAGAGGTGTGAGAGGGAAATTGTGTGCGCGCGAATTTTCCTGCACTTTTCCGCCCTCAGTGTCAGTGTTGGCGTGTTGTCCTCGGCGTTGTCGTCATCGCAAAACTGGGTTATTGTCGGAATCCATCTTCCGGAAGAAGATGGCGCGTCGGCGTCGAAACAAATGCCAAAAAAAGAGGAAAACATTTTGAAGGGTAAGGAGGGTTGAAATGGGATTTGCACTGTGGGAAAAGTTTGTACTGTTTTTAACGCAAACAAAAATTTAGTATTTATTTCAATATTTTCAATATATTTAATATTTTCCATCGATTCTATATACTTTATCTTTTTATATTTTTGAAATTGCAAACTTTAATTACTGTAAAAAAATGATATCACACCGAAAAAATATCAAAGTTATGACAAGCATCTGACATTTTTCCCTCCTGTTTTGTTTCTGGCACTTAAAAGCGTGCACATCGAGAGAATGGAGCCAAGTGCCGTTTCAATTTGCCCTAAGTGAGTCGTAAATAAGACAAAAACCCCCAACTTGGCTCCGGAAAAAGCTGTCACAGCAAACTAAGTGCAACGAGTTCCAGATTTCTGAACTCTGTCCATTTTCCAAAAAAAAAAAAGATCTAGCACGCATTCCGAGATGAAAAATTGTAATAAACTCAGATGAGAGGGGGGGATAGAATGTTTGCCCTTGTCACATATCATCATGCAGCAAATGTTAGTGCATAGTATTGAAGTTGTGATTGCTGCAGCTGACCCAGGGATCGCTTGTCATCAGGACAGAGAGCGTTGGCCAAATTATTAAATTTGCACTGGCTTGGCAGCCGGCCAGACCGGAAAAGTGGCCAAAACCGAGAGGAAGAAGGAAGAGGGGATGCCAATTTGATGCTCCATGGATGGGAAAATGGAGCCATTTTACTAGATAATTTGAGATAAACTTTCATCGCTGGGAATTGCCCCATTCATTGCGAGCGGGGCTTTCATGTGGAAATTGGGCAGTGATGTTGGCAACAAATTGAATTCAGTCAATGTGTGTGTGATGGTGCCATTCATGTGATGGGTCAGCAAACTGGCATCGGTTCAAATGGAAACGCGTGGTGATTTGCTGCAAACTGGGGCCACCCAGTGTAAATTGAATTAGTTCAGCGAGGATTTCCGAACCGTTTGACCTCATTTGCCGACGCCAGACGCATAAAGTTGGATTATTTTGTTATTGGAATTGAATACTACTCATAAAAGAAAAATTGTTTTTTACGAAAATTTGCTAATTTGAGAAAAATATTATTAATTTTTTTATCATATTTTTTTAAAGATAGAACGATAAAATAGTTGTTAAATAATTTGAAATTCAAGACTGTTTTAAGAATAAGAGTCAATAACTTTCCATTGTGTGTATTAAGTATACTTGAGGATTACTAAAAATTTTAAAAATGTTTTTTTTAAATTAAATTCAAATCTGCAGGTTTTACCAGGTGACTTTCGATTTACGGTAATTTTTGTTGAAATACCCGTGAAATTAAACTCAATGCTGTTCTAATGATAATATCTTTTTTCTGAAAATTTGTAACAGATCTTGAAAGTCTGATTTTTTATTTTTTTTATTTTTATTGTAAATAAAAATCTAGCATTTCTTACATAAATGTTGAACTTTTCATTATTTAAATGAGTGCTTCAATTATTTTTTTAGCATTGCTATTTGTGATGATGAAACGTAGGTCTTGTTTGAATGACAGGGAATGTTAGTATTTTTAAAACGACGTTGGAGAAAAATAGTTCTGCTCAATTTTCACGATTTTGCGAAACGCGTGAAACTAGTGAATTTTTTCATTTTACTGTATCCACATTTTTTAAATATTTCTACTGGCAAGCTATCCTCTACTGAATATCTAATTGACTGATTTGCAATATAATTATGCAAATAGTGTAAAAGGTGCTAAAAACACAAGTTTCTGCAAATAATAGCTATTTTTTTAATTTTGGTAATACATTTTTCATCAAATATTTCATACTTTTTCGGTTTGTAATACATTTTTGGAGAAGTAAAAGTTTGTTGCTATTTCTCTTTTAAAGCAAATAAATGTTGCAAAACAGATTTAAATCAATTTACAAGTGTTCGATTCTGTTTTGTCTATAGAATTTTGAGATGTTGATACTGGTTATTTTGTAGCTTCTTGATTCTTTTTAACCAGGGGTGACCAAAGTATGGCCCGCGGGCCAAACGTGGGCCGCGAGGTTATTTTTTTGAGGCCGGCGGATCCATTTTGAATAGTCATGTTAAATGGCCCGTTGATCATTTGTAAAGCGGTTTTATACTTTTTCAAAATTAAGGTTTTATTTTAAAGCTTTTGATACTGTTTTTATAATTTTTGTTGATAAAAAACTAATGATTTATTAAAATGTTGATCCTTATTTTAGGACACAGTTTACATGTAAGTAAAACTAATTAATAACTTTCATCAAACATTTTTGGAAATTCAGGCTTTCAGAATTAAGCAGACAAAACGTTAAAATCGGAGGAATAAAGTTGTGACAAGTTTTTAATAAAGCTTTTTTGATAACCCTCTCCTTCCCTTATTATTAAAAATTATCTTGAAAAATTATGGGCAAATTTTTTTTTTCATAAAACTTCAAAAAAATCTATGGAAATTTTAGTGCAATCAGCTAAATCAATTAAAAACGGATTCCTCTATTCTTTTTGGACATGTTCTGGTTCTTTCAAAAATAATTTAAATTTTAGAGAATTTTCCATGAATAATATTTTTAAGCTAGAAGGCTTTTTTTATGTCGAATCTTACATTTTTTGAAAATAATGTTGACAATCCAACTTTTTGGGTTCGACACATTTTTTAAACATTTTTTTGTTGAAATGTTGAAATTCTGACTCCATTTTTTAAATATAAAAAAACTTTTAAATTTTATTGAAAACTTTTAAGTACAAAGAAAGTAAAAAAAATACATTTAGCTGAAAACATCTTTCCAAAGACCTTAAACAATATAGTCAATAATACTTATATAAAGCTGCCATTTTGTGTGTTCTATTTAAAAATATAAATTAACGCAGATGATGAAAAAATAACAGAAGTTTCATAAAAAAAAAAACTTGAGCTGATGGATGTTTTTTATAGCCTTTAAAATTAAAATAACGTATTTTTTTTGTATAAACATCTTATTTTCGAATTTGGCATGCAAGCACATTAGAGCTTCAAATTTGGCCCGGTCTCCAAAAACTTTGAGCATCCCTGTTTTAAACGAAATTTTTGAACGGACGGTTTAAACTGTTCTTAATATTTAATTAAATCATGGCATCATGAATTTTGACATGATATTACTGTTAAATATCGACTGTTTAAAAATAAATAAATAAAAAATGCTCTTGTTTGAAAGAATGAATAAACTAGTTTATATTTTCTATGGAATAGAATCAACTATTGCAATGGAATATTTTATTTTATTTGTATTTGAAAAATATCTATGCATGCTTTTTTTAATCTGCTCGTGTTTGAATGAATCAAATCAAAACTCACAAGAATATTTTTTTATATAAGATTCAGTTATTTTGAAATAATATTTAATCATGTTTGAATCTGAAAAAAATCATCATACTTTTAAAAGCACTGCTCATTTTCAAAAGAATGGAAAACTCATATAAAATCAAAATATAGAAAGAATATTATTTTTTTTTAATTGAAAAAAAAAACTCTTAAAGTTTTTGAAGAACTGCGAATATTTAAAAGAATGGCAAATCTCACAAAATTCAAATTGAGGAAAGGCTATTTCGACGGTTATTTTGTAACTTTTTTCCTTCAGTAGATTTACTAACTTCTTTAAACAATCGCAAACTCTGTTTCCAACTTTGAATTTATCAGCTGTTGAAAGGAAGTCTAAATTTCAGCTTAGGATAGTAAATCCACACAAGTAATTCTTAAACAACAAAAGAATAAGTTATATTCAAACATTGTAGAAGGCCTGATTACTATCGCTGTTATTTTTTTTAAATTGAACTGATTGTGTTAAAATAAAACTCACAACAATTTTTAATGAAACAAGAATAAAAAGTTTTGAAAGAATGTTGAAATATTTTTGAGTTCAAATTTATTCTTTTTAAACTATTCAAGGCATTGTTCATTTTTACAAAAATGAAGCAAATCTCAAAATTATAATTAATTGTTTTAAATAGAAATAATAGAGATTTTCTAGATTATTAAAACATTTTTCACGTTCCGTAAAATGTCCGTGAAATGTGTTTTGAGATTATGGTCCCCGTGAAATTGGCTATTTTGTAGCTTTAAGTGCAATTCAAATCGAAGTCTGAGTCCAAAAATTGGGAGAAGTTTGAGTAGAAGTTGCACCTATTTAATTTTCAATAGCTGGAATCGCAGTCGACTTATTTTCTACCAACTTTTTGGAACGTTTTTGTTTGAGAATGCATCAACGGAGTGATGTTTTTAGCGAGTTGTGAAATCTTCAGAGAATCAGAGCTAATGAAATTCTGACTCTCTAGCCCTGCTACTCATACCTCACCAGGGCTAGTACAATGAACTGGCGTTCCCTCGGATGTCCTCCCGAAGGAACCGCGCAGCAGCAGCAGCACCCCATGGCCATGACGGGCCAGTGGAATCCTTTTGCTAGTCTTTTTTCACCGCTCTCGTAAGCCCGACTGCTGTCACAAAAATCAAGATTTATATCTTACAATTGTGGTCTGCTGAACTGCCCAGGTTGGCACAGGTCGGTAAACCGCAAAGGGACTTGATTTGGCCAAAAGTGGGGTAAACAAGTAGCAACTTCCTCGGGCTTCCTCAGAGCGAACCTTCTGTGTGCTGTAAATGGACTTCTGTCTGCCGTCGGGCGATTCGTGGTCGTGGTGATGTGTGAAATACTGGACGCTGGCGTTAATAAATTAATAATTCGATTGCCTTCGGTTCAGCTCAGAGATCATTCTTGGCCGATGGAGGTCATCGACGTGGCTGGTTCTGTATGGTAATGGGCTTCGGAGAGGGTAGGGGAGGTTACCAGTTTGGTCTTGCGGTACAAATGAGGCACAATTTGTAGCAAGTGACGACGACCTTCGCGCCATGCCAAAGGGGTGGACTTACTGGAAATGAATATTTTTTTCATACTCTTCCAATAACAGTCTGGACAACAATTGAAAACACGGTTGATGTCCTGATCGGACAATCGAGTCGGCGATTTTTAGTTTCATTGAGGAAATTCAAACAATGACCAGCAAATCTGCCGCTGCTGCGTCTGGTGAAGGTGGCTGCCGATGAGGTGCCCTCTGGCCATAAACAGGCGAAAACGATTAATTGCGACAGCGAATGTCACAATAAATTGTGGTAATTTATTAACGCGTTGAGAGTGCGTTTCGGATTCCGTGGACCAGGAGTGGAACGTGTTTTTTTTGTTCAGTGGTACTCGGTTTGATGTGCGTAATCATTTGGGGATGATATTTTTTCTTGTTTTATGGATTGAAGGCAACAAGAGTGATGAACTTGTCAGCAAGAGTCGAATAATTTTCAGTTTGATCGATTGAGGGTCTATGGGATGCAATACATTTCAAAAGCAGTTTTTTTTATTGTGTCAAATAATTTTCATCAATATTCCAAGAAAAAATAGCTAAGAATTACTAAAAACTAAAAACTAAAAACTAAAAACTAAAAACTAAAAACTAAAAACTAAAAACTAAAAACTAAAAACTAAAAACTAAAAACTAAAAACTAAAAACTAAAAACTAAAAACTAAAAACTAAAAACTAAAAACTAAAAACTAAAAACTAAAAACTAAAAACTAAAAACTAAAAACTAAAAACTAAAAACTAAAAACTAAAAACTAAAAACTAAAAACTAAAAACTAAAAACTAAAACTAAAAACTAAAAACTAAAACTAAAAACTAAAAACTAAAAACTGAAAACTAAAAACTAAAAACTAAAAACTAAAAACTAAAAACTAAAAACTAAAAACTAAAAACTAAAAACTAAAAACTAAAAACTAAAAACTAAAAACTAAAAACTAAAAACTAAAAACTAAAAACTAAAAACTAAAAACTAAAAACTAAAAACTAAAAACTAAAAACTAAAAACTAAAAACTAAAAACTAAAAACTAAAAACTAAAAACTAAAAACTAAAAACTAAAAACTAAAAACTAAAAACTAAAAACTAAAAACTAAAAACTAAAACTAAAAACTAAAAACTAAAAACTAAAAACTAAAAACTAAAAACTAAAAACTAAAAACTAAAAACTAAAAACTAAAAACTAAAAACTAAAAACTAAAAACTAAAAACTAAAAACTAAAAACTAAAAACTAAAAACTAAAAACTAAAAACTAAAAACTAAAAACTAAAAACTAAAAACTAAAAACTAAAAACTAAAAACTAAAAACTAAAAACTAAAAACTAAAAACTAAAAACTAAAAACTAAAAACTAAAAACTAAAAACTAAAAACTAAAAACTAAAAACTAAAAACTAAAAACTAAAAACTAAAAACTAAAAACTAAAAACTAAAAACTAAAAACTAAAAACTAAAAACTAAAAACTAAAAACTAAAAACTAAAAACTAAAAACTAAAAACTAAAAACTAAAAACTAAAAACTAAAAACTAAAAACTAAAAACTAAAAACTAAAAACTAAAAACTAAAACTAAAAACTAAAAACTAAAAACTAAAAACTAAAAACTAAAAACTAAAAACTAAAAACTAAAAACTAAAAACTAAAAACTAAAAACTAAAAACTAAAACTAAAAACTAAAAACTAAAAACTAAAAACTAAAAACTAAAAACTAAAAACTAAAAACTAAAAACTAAAAACTAAAAACTAAAAACTAAAAACTAAAAACTAAAAACTAAAAACTAAAAACTAAAAACTAAAACTAAAAACTAAAAACTAAAAACTAAAAACTAAAAACTAAAAACTAAAAACTAAAAACTAAAAACTAAAAACTAAAAACTAAAAACTAAAAACTAAAAACTAAAAACTAAAAACTAAAAACTAAAAACTAAAAACTAAAAACTAAAAACTAAAAACTAAAAACTAAAAACTAAAAACTAAAAACTAAAAACTAAAAACTAAAAACTAAAAACTAAAAACTAAACAAGAAACAAGAAACAAGAAACAAGAAACAAGAAACAAGAAACAAGAAACAAGAAACAAGAAACAAGAAACAAGAAACAAGAAACAAGAAACAAGAAACAAGAAACAAGAAACAAGAAACAAGAAACAAGAAACAAGAAACAAGAAACAAGAAACAAGAAACAAGAAACAAGAAACAAGAAACAAGAAACAAGAAACAAGAAACAAGAAACAAGAAACAAGAAACAAGAAACAAGAAACAAGAAACAAGAAACAAGAAACAAGAAACAAGAAACAAGAAACAAGAAACAAGAAACAAGAAACAAGAAACAAGAAACAAGAAACAAGAAACAAGAAACAAGAAACAAGAAACAAGAAACAAGAAACAAGAAACAAGAAACAAGAAACAAGAAACAAGAAACAAGAAACAAGAAACAAGAAACAAGAAACAAGAAACAAGAAACAAGAAACAAGAAACAAGAAACAAGAAACAAGAAACAAGAAACAAGAAACAAGAAACAAGAAACAAGAAACAAGAAACAAGAAACAAGAAACAAGAAACAAGAAACAAGAAACAAGAAACAAGAAACAAGAAACAAGAAACAAGAAACAAGAAACAAGAAACAAGAAACAAGAAACAAGAAACAAGAAACAAGAAACAAGAAACAAGAAACAAGAAACAAGAAACAAGAAACAAGAAACAAGAAACAAGAAACAAGAAACAAGAAACAAGAAACAAGAAACAAGAAACAAGAAACAAGAAACAAGAAACAAGAAACAAGAAACAAGAAACAAGAAACAAGAAACAAGAAACAAGAAACAAGAAACAAGAAACAAGAGCATGAGCATGAGCATGAGAGATCACCCATGGTTGCCCCTCCGTTGCTGAACAGAACCGTAATATCCTTTCAGCACTACTGATTATAGGCTTCGACGATCTAGTGGTGTTTCCCTTATCAACAGCATGTATGAATGCGCTGAAAAGATAAAACACCATGATTGCCAAAACAAGATCAGTTGCGAATAGGTAGCAGTCATTGGCCACCAACGGCGCCCGCCATGTCAGTTTGTAGATCTCGATTTTTAGGGACGGGAATGTTAGTTAGCGCAGGTTGCTACTAGGGCAGCTGATTTACTCTGTGCTTACACCCCACAAGCGCCAGGAACCTGAAAATTGGTTAGTAGGATAGGGTGTTTGGTCAGGATTCATCATAGAAGATGATGATGCGACCCAAAATCATAGTGTTTGTTGAAAGGTATTATATTTTATTCTCAAGGCAAACAATCGGTTGCTGCGGATGAGACATTTCCCGTTTAACTGTTGTTAAATTTTAAATGAAATGGTTTAATCTTAGACAGCCGGCTGTGGAAAGATAAAACCAAATAATATTTATTTATAAAATGAGGTGTTAAACGCAATGCTGCAATGATAGCGTAGTCTGATTTTTAATTATATAATCATTTAGTTCATGAATTTGCAACGGAATAGACGCGACGAACTCAATCATCAAGTGCCTTCCGATCTTCTTTCTGTTAGCTAGATAAGGTATTGATTTTCGTTGCCTCTCAAGCTACGATGCTATGGAGAGGGCTTAACACACAAACAACCGACGTCGAGCCCTCCGAGCTACGGAGCTATGGGAAGGTCTTTTCAACACAAAAAGACTCGCGCACCACACGACGTTCTTAATGAATCAAAATAATTTTGCCGCGCGATAAACCTAACGAACTTAGATCGTTTTTATCGAAAACTATATCACCATTCACGACAAAAATGCGAAACAAAAGGCACACACAAAAAAAATCACTTTTCACTCCGAATATTTTTTTATTACGACCACGCGCTCCCTTTGCCAATTATGCTCTGATGACGCTGCATTTTCGGAGGGTAATTTTCTCCTCGCAGCGCACAATTCACGACAAAAATGCGAAACAAAAGGCACACACAAAAAAAAATCACTTTTCACTCCGAATATTTTTTTACGACCACGCGCTCCCTTTGCCAATTATGCACTGATAACGCTGCATTTTCGGAGGGTAATCTTCTCCTCGCAGCGCACAATTCACGACAAAAATGCGAAACAAAAGGCACACACAAAAAAAAAATCACTTTTCACTCCGAATATTTTTTTACGACCACGCGCTCCCTTTGCCAATTATGCACTGATAACGCTGCATTTTCGGAGGGTAATCTTCTCCTCGCAGCGCACAATTCACGACAAAAATGCGAAACAAAAGGCACACACAAAAAAAAATCACTTTTCACTCCGAATATTTTTTTTACGACCACGCGCTCCCTTTGCCAATTATGCACTCCAAGAAACAAGAAACAAGAAACAAGAAACAAGAAACAAGAAACAAGAAACAAGAAACAAGAAACAAGAAACAAGAAACAAGAAACAAGAAACAAGAAACAAGAAACAAGAAACAAGAAACAAGAAACAAGAAACAAGAAACAAGAAACAAGAAACAAGAAACAAGAAACAAGAAACAAGAAACAAGAAACAAGAAACAAGAAACAAGAAACAAGAAACAAGAAACAAGAAACAAGAAACAAGAAACAAGAAACAAGAAACAAGAAACAAGAAACAAGAAACAAGAAACAAGAAACAAGAAACAAGAAACAAGAAACAAGAAACAAGCAATATTTTGAATGAGGGGAAAAAAAGTGTTAAGTCAGTTTTTGATCTACTTTTCAAAAATTGCAAATTTAATCAAATTTTTGACCATTAAGAGTAATCGCTACAATCGTCTTGAAAATCATCTAAAAAAAATCAAGAACATTTTGTTGCCTCAGACTTTTTATTAAAAAAATGAAGGGACCAAAACTTAGATACTTGAAAATCTTTGGCGGTATTAAAAGTAATACTTTCCTTTTTCTACTTTCGAAATGTCCCCTTTTGAAATCATTTCACTTGATTCATATTCTTCGAATCGTTCAAAAGGCTGAATAACTCTCTCCAGAGATCCTTCCAAGATCTCGGGGAAAAAACTACAGCTCACCTGAGCTTCCCCGTTCCCAACCTCTACATTTCCAGCCATAAGGCTTCAACCATTCACGAAATTTTCGTTCAATATCACCGTCCCAGTCTGTGAATAGTAAGAAGATTACGATGAATGAAACGTTATTCCTCCTTTCTCCCTGCTCGGTTTTGGGTCTCGGATTTGGTTCAGCGCAACGTTGTACGATGAATGTAATCCTTTACCAGGATGTAGTGCCACCCACTTTTTGCGGTGAGCGGAAGGTAGAGCCTGGTGATTGAATGCAAAGGGAAATCCTTGGGGAGAAGCCATGCAGAAGTCGATTCGGTTCCTAGATGTTTGAAGCATTGAATGCAATTTTGCTGGAGTTGATTTGAGCGGGAAGAGTTGAAGGAGTACATTGAAATAGATTTTAAGAAATATTACAGGCAAAAATCGAGAAAGGATGCGTAAATTTTAAAATTTCTTCAAAAGCGAATAAAATTTATCAAAAACAAAAATTATTGATAAGGTATTAACAATTCTCACAAGAACCTCTCAAATTTGCTGAGTAAACGACCTTTCCTCACTTGTCACTCAGCTGCTCTCAACCCTCTCATCACCTCATTTGTTCTTCCCTCGCTCACCGCTAATGATCACTGCACGATCGTTCCTCACGAACGCTCAATTCTCGCTTACTCGCTGGACGCGACACAAACAAGCTTCCCGAAAAAGTCAAGATCATCGCGACCGCCGATCTTGTTCGCTCTCCATTTATCTCTCTCACTCTCTCCCACTCTCCTGCGCTCACGTGTGTGAGCCGCACGCGTCACGCGCTCTTGATTGAGAACACGCGCCGCCGTGAGTCGTGAACAACGGCGATTCGTTTGTGGTCTCAAGTGGGTTTGTTTTCTTCCTTCCTCTGATCATATTGCGTCGTCGCGGTGGTGGTGTTGGTGAGGAAGTGATTTTCTTACCTCACTGACTGCCAGTACTGCTTACTTTACACAGGATTTTGGCCGAGCGCGTGAAAAAGGTGTACTCCTCAGTTGAGCTCGCGATCGTGCGCGAGAAACTATTCGTTGCGAAGTGAGGTGGAGTTGTAATATGCTGGATTCAAGAAGAATTTAAGTGATTTTGTGAATAGTTGTTGATAGATTCCTGTGGTAGGTCTAACAGAACCAAACAACTCAATTAAAACAAAGGAATATGTGATTTAAACTCGATCAAGGTCGTGAAACCCCCTCATCACAGAAAAGTGAGAAAAAAGTGAAAATTCTCATTCTTCATCCACCAAATTTCCACCGAACCATGCACACGTGTGTGTCGTCGCACCAGTGTCTGTGAGGCGAACAAGAATATAAAAAAAAAACGGCGGAAAATCTTACGAAAGCGTTCTAAAATTAACGCAAAACATTTATGCTATAAATATTTCTGCAATAATAATAACAACCTCGCGCGGCGCGCTACCAACTTGGCGAGTGAGTAAGTGAGACAGCAAAATTGGCTTGTATATTTCTGCGCCACCGATGACGACGACGAAAGTGATGGTTTCTAAATGAACGTGGGAAATTTGCCTTTTGCTTGACCAAACTCGGTGCAAAACAACACGATGGAATATGAATTGAACTTGTGGTGTTAGTGACTGTGTGTGTATGTGTGCAATGAAACAATTAAATCGCAGCTGATTAGGGCGGTGGTGATTGTTTTGAATGGACGACGGGAGGAAGAAAAGATGACGGAATAGTGGCTGTTAAAGAACTGTGTCAGTTGTGATGGATTCAATTAAACTTGATTAGAGTTTGTACTGCGAAAAAAAAGAGTAAAGTGGTGGACAAAACTGTGCCATTTTTGCCCGATTGCTTATCATTTCAGTGGATAAACGATTTCAGTAACAATTTTTTGTTTTGACATTATTTGGTATTTTTTTTTTTTTGATGATTGATTAGCAACTCACCTGCAATTTATTTTTTTTAAGGCTACACGGAGAGACTGTGCCCAGAAATTTTAACAATTAAAATTGTTGATTTTACTTTCGTAAATTTTAACAAAAACGTACTAGTTACTGCCAATTTTCAGTTAAATTAACCAAAATTCAGTATTAATTTGATAACTCGTTTGTTGAAAAAGCTAGAGGCAAAAAGCTAACAGATTTCCCGAACCCGAATGAACGTGCTCGACTGTTAGCTTTGGTTTTGGAAAAATCAAGAATTTTGTTGGTTGAATAGAATTAACAATTGGTTGAATATTTAAAAGATGAACTTGGGTTTGTTTACGTCTGTCATTTGAAGTCAGGATTCGAACGAGAGCGGTCGATTTGTTGAGTTTGTGTTGTTAATTGTGAAGTAAGAGGATGTGAAAGGTGAAAATCACAAGTTGAAGTGGCAAATCGTAGTGCACACTGCTGCAACTGTGGAGGTGCAATTGGTGAGTAAGTTTGTTGATGATTTCTTTGCAGGTGATAAACTATGAAGTGCAAGACGAGGACATTCGCAATGGGGACCTCTGATGCGAGGGGACTTTATGATAATGTTTGGAGGAAAGAGAGGGGCAGTGGAAGGAAGAGGCGGGCCAACTCTTGCACGACAATACTTGCACGGGCAAATTTAACAAAATGTTGGTTAATCTAAGTAAGTATGAGTTTAATTTTACACAACATTTTATTTATTGTGATTTTAATTAGAAAACTGTATCATCAAAAACCTTCGTGCTTACGATGGATACAATTTTAATGAACCATTATTTTTTCAGAATCATCAACCATAAAATACATGAAAATGCGTACACATAATATCAAAAATTCGATGATGGGAAATGTCTAAAAAATAAAATTTTTTAAAGATATACAAAAGAAAATATTAAAATTTTAAAAATGCTGTTGAAAAAGACTGCTCAATAAACTGGTAAGTTAAACTCAAAATATTGTTTTCAGGAATCGGAGTACGTTGAACAAATTGAATGAAATGCAATGAAAGTGTGTTGCCAAAAATAGTTGTTAAATTAATGCAAGCTTGGTTAGTAGCATTATTGATATTTCTTGTTAATAATTACATTTATTGACGTTCCTTTTATCAGTTTAGAGCCGAAATTATTTTTTTTATTAAATTAATAATAAATTTCATATGTCTATTTGCAGCAAAAGGTTCGCTTTGGTGTAAATTCTGTGTCAAGAAAAATAACTAAACATGAGACCGTTGTAGATGATGACGACTTATCGGATGATTTCACAGTGATGGTAAGTGAATACAACACATAATTTTATACAACATAATAAAAATATAAGCTTAAAACTTGGTGAAAACTTTGCTCGGTTTTCTATCTTTAAGTAATTCACGAGAAATTAAAAATCTTTTTTAAATATGTTTAACAAAATTTGTAAAATGCTTTTTTATTATAATTTTTTAAAACATTAATAAAACTTTACATTTTTTATAATAATAATAAAAAAATACAAATAAGTACAAGTACAACTAATTGATTTGTGAGGCATTATTATAAAATTTACTACAAATTCAATAAAAATATTGCTAACAACAGCTAATTATCGATTACATGTACGAATATTTTTCTGTATTCAAGTAAGACATTAGTTAAAAATATAACTAAAAATTCGGCCCAGCCTGTATCGTTAAATAATTGAAGAATATATGTATATAGACACTAACATAAATTATGTTTAATTAAGAAATGTTTTGTTATAAACCACTAATAATTTGCTGCATGCAAAAATATTTCAGTTGATACAACAAAAAAAAAATGTCAAAATATAGTTGAAAAATATGATTCAGCCTGTTTTTTACAGAATATTCCACAATATTTCAGCTGAAAACAACAAAAAATTGTTAATTTTCTGAAAAAAATATTCTAGCAGTCGACTGCTAGAATTTTTTTTCGGTCATTTAACCAACAAAAATGGCAATTCTAACTATTTTTTAGTTACTTTTACCTACTGGTGGTCAGCAATTTCGGGTTAACAAAATCAACAATCGATTGTTGAAAAAAAGCTGTGTAAAAAATTAACCCATACTTTTAGTTAAATTAACCAAGATTTTCTTAGATTTGCCCTGGCCGGTCTCTCCGTGTATTAAATCTGAATATTCTTTAAAATATTGTTTTGTTTTATCCATCAACATGACAGTATTTATGTTTGTGTTTCCTCTTTTGTACCATAAATCCAATTTGATCTACTTTTGCACTGTCAGCTCTTTTAAATAAATTTTCATAACCTTGAAAAAATTTACATTTAAAAAACAAATATGAGTTCTTTTTTCAATTTACTAAGCTAATAACTAAGCTTCCAACTTCATCGCTTTTTCTTGAGAGAAGGTATTTTTCACGCAAATACTCGGTGAGGTTTAAGTGATGTTGTTATGTCTGGCATGGATATAGTTTAAAAGTGAATATAAATAGAATAAAACGTTAAATCTGGGATATTGTTAAGTAATATTTATAGCTTTCGTTGATTTAATTCAAAACATGTACACATATTAACTCAAATATTAGGAAAATCAACACACATAAAAAATAGATTTTTGGTGAGAAGAGAGTTTAATAAATGTTTGTACTAAGTTCTTTCTAAAAAGCTTCTATTTATAAAAAAAATACATGCATTTTCTCTTTTTTGCAATCATAATTTGTGCACATTTATAAACATACGAGTGAAATGCTGAATATTATAATAACAGCCAGAGATTCAAACCATGGAGACTAAATGCAACAGAAAATATGGTTCAAAAATGCCATGACAATTGCCTTGCAACCAGTTGTGTTCAAAAGTTCTCTTTGAATAGTTTTCAGTTCATTGCACTTTTATTTTCATAGAAAATTTTAAGTTTATTGAAAAGATGTTATTTGTGGCCCTGACTTTTCCAGTAATTTTTGAAGAGTGGTGGCGACATGACCTTTTAAACATATTTGTATCGGCCTAGATTAAATTTAGCTCGCATGAAAATATTTTTGAAACATTTGTTATTTATTGTTGCATCATTAAAGGCAAAAAATACATTAATTTAAAAAGAGTTTTTTTTTTGTGGTTTATAAATTTGAAATATTTCAAGATTAAAAGCTGTTACAACAAAATTTAAAATTATTTTCAAAGCGATGTTTTAAAACAATAACGAAGCAAAACGTTCATCGTTTGCGCAAACAAGTGAAAATACAGATTTTTTGAAAACAAAATCACATTAGAGAGAGAATTGAGAGAAAAATTTCAATTTCCGATCTCTTTTTCTAAATTTCTTCTACTTATAGTCAATTTTCTTGATTCCCTTTACTTTCGCATCCTGCTCGTTCCCTGTTCGTGTCTTTAAACAAGGAGCAATTCTCTGTGATTTCGGTAATTCGATTTTTTTTTGGTATTTTTAAATCCGACTGAAACTTTTTTGGTGTCTCAGTATTCCCAAAGAAGCCATTTTGCATCATTACTTTGTCCATATAATTTTCCAAACAAATTTGGCAGCTGTCTATGCATAAATGATGTATGAAAAATTCAAAAATTTGTATCTTTTGAATGAATTTTTAGATCGATTTGGTGTCTTGGGCACAGTTGTAGGTATGGATAAGGACTACACTTTGTAAAAATGATGCACGGTAAAAAAATGGTGATTTTAAATTTAACTTTTTGTCACTAAAACTTCATTTGCGAAAAAACACTATTTTTATTTTTTTTTATTTTCTGATATCTTTAGGGGACATAAAATGTCAACTTTTCAAAAATTTCCAGAATGGGCAAAAAATCTTTAATCGAGTTATGAATTTTTTATTCAATACTCATTTTTTCAAAAAATGGAAATATTTGTCGCAAAAATTTTTCAACTTCATTTTTCGATGAAGAATAAAATTTGCAATCAAAAAGTACTTTAGTGAAATTTTCATAAAGTGCACCGTTTTCAAGTTAAAGCCATTTTAGGTAACTTTTTTGAAAATAGTCGCAATTTTTCATTTCTTTAAATAAGTGCACAGGTTTGCCCACTTTTGAAAAAAATATTTTTGAAGAGCTGAAAAAATTGTCTGTATTTTGCTTTTTTTAACTTTGTTTATACGACCCTTAGTTGCTGAGATATTACCATGCAAAGGTTTAAAAACATGAAAACTGATGTTTTCCAAGTCTTATCCACACAACTCACCATTTTCTAACGTCGATATCTCAGCAACTAATGGTAATTTATGAAATTTTTCGATCTTTTCGAAAACAATATTTTCAATATGTTTAAGCCAAGATTAACATTTCTTAAGGGCCAAACATTCAATATTACGCTTTTTTGAAATGTTAGTCTTGATTTAAAAATTTTAAAAATATTTATTTTCAAAAAGATCGGAAAATTTCACGAATGTTTCATATTTTAACATTGTAAATCGGACCATTAGTTGCTGAGAAATCGACGATAGAAAATAGTGGGTTGTTTCGATGAGACCTGGAAAACATAATTTTTTTAATGTTTTTAAACCTTTGCTTTGCAATATCTCAGCAACTAACGGTCGAAGTTCAAAAAAGCAAAATATAGAAAATTTTCTCAGGTTTTCAAAAATGATTTTTTTAAGAGGGCAAACATGTGCACTAATTTTAAGAAATGAAAAACTTCGACTATTTTCAAAAAAGTTACCTAAAAATTGTTCTAACTTGAAAATGGTGCATTTATCAAAATTTCACTGAAGTACTTTTTGATTGCAAATTTGATTTTACATCGAGAAATGAAGATGAATCTTTTTTTCGACCAATATTTCGATTTTTTGAAAAAAAAAACAGTATTGATTATTCATAACTCGGTCAAAGATGTCTTGCCCATTCTGAAAATTTCTGTAAAGTTGACATTTTATGTCCCCTTAAAACATATCAGAAAATGAAAAAAAAATGTTTTTTTTTTTTGCAAATCAAGATTTAGTGACAAAAAGTGAAATTGAAAATCACAAAAAAAATTAACCGCGTATCATTTTTAAAGTGTATACCTAATTCATACCTACAACTTTTCCATAGACACCAAATCGATCTAAAAATTCCTTCAAAAAATACAGATTTTTGAATTTTCATGCATCATTTTTGTATGGACAGCTGCCAAATATGTATGGAAAATTATATGGACAAAGTAACGATGCAAAATGGCTTCTTTGGGCATACCGAGACACCAAAAAAGTTTCAGCCGGATTAAAATATACAAAAAATCGAATGACTGAAATCTCAGAGAAGTACTCACATAATAATGTCTTTAACCCCTCTAGAACATTTAACACAATTCTCAGAATTGAAGTTATTTGGCGCGCGATTACGTTATATGTAATTTGTCAATTTTTTTGTTGAACAAAATATGTTTAAAACAATCTCTAAACCAAGAGTAAAATTTGTCATGAAAAAATGTGCAGTAGAGGGTTAGTTATAACCGCCTAACAATTCGAATAAGCTGAATTTTATAGAAAATATTATATTCCAGACCACAATGATAAAAAGATTCATTTAATTCCAACATGTAGCGTAAATTTTCTATCCACCACGACAGTCCTTTTCACGGTGTTAGATGAACTTTAAAAAAAAAGAAAAAAAATCTGTGGCAAACACTTTTTCATAACCACGTCAAACAGTTTGACGTAAACGGGTGTTGTACGTGTTTTTCGCTGAGGAGAGAACCATTTCTATTTTCCCTTTTCGGATGGATATAGCTTCGAGAAAAACAAGATCTCTGATTTATCGCGTTGTACACTAATTTGCGTCCCCTTCTCTGTTTCCGTTTATTTTCTTCGCAGGGAGCCCAAGGGCCAAGAAGGAGTTCCAGGAGAGTCGGTGCCTGTATTAGTCGCTGCGCGCGCCAAGTTCCAGTCCAGCCGCCAAGATAGGTGCCATGGGGAAAGACTACTACAAAACGCTCGGCATACCGAAAGGGTCCACCGACGAGGACATCAAGAAGGCGTACCGGAAGCTGGCGCTCAAGTTCCACCCGGACAAGAACAAAAGTCCGGGCGCGGAGGAAAAGTTCAAAGAGGTAGCCGAAGCGTACGAGGTGCTATCCGACAAGAAGAAGCGCGAACTGTACGACAAATACGGCGAGGAAGGACTGAAAGGAAGTGAGTGTCTTGATCTGCGTTTGACTGGTTGACGCGTTTCTTTCTAAACCACCTTCTTTCTCTTTCACCTAGGGACGTCAAATGGCACCACAAACTCGTCACAAAACTTCACATACGAATTCCACGGCGATCCGCGGGCGACGTTTGCGCAGTTCTTCGGCTCGAGCAACCCGTTCGCGTCCTTCTTCGACATGCACAATGACAGCCTGTTCAACGACAGTTTGTTCAACGACGACGAGTTTTTCACGTCGTTCGGGGGGCTCGGCAACCGGCACGGGCTGGGGGGAGCGTTTCGGTGAGTACGATGATATTTTAAATTTTGTTACAATCAACAACATCATAAAATGTCCGCTTACTTCCATCCCCAGGTCACACTCGTTCAACGTGCACTCGCCGCTCAAGAAGGAAAAGGTGCAGGACCCGCCGATCGAGCACGACCTGTACGCGACGCTGGAGGAGATCTACCATGGCTGTGTGAAGAAGATGAAGATCTCGCGGAGGGTGCTGCAGCCGGACGGCACCTCCAAGAAGGAGGACAAATACGTCAGCATATCGATCAAACCGGGCTGGAAGTCCGGCACGAAGGTGACGTTCCAGAAAGAGGGCGACCAAAGCAAGGGGAAGATACCTGCCGACATTGTGTTTATCATCCGCGACAAGCCGCACGTCTGGTTCCGGCGGGAGGGCAGCGATCTGCGGTACACGGCGAGGTTAACGTTAAAACAGGTAAGGGGGCTTGCGAGGGGGGATTCTCTGCAAATTCAGCAGTTGCCAGTTATTTGAGGATTGCATCAAATGAATGAATTTTAAACAACAAGTCGCAAGAGAACGGCCCTAGACTGTAAAACCACTCGCCGAGCCTCGCGAATTCCCAATTTGGGCTGGGCACATAAATCTAATCACCTCATTTTAATGAGACACACTGGGCCTCACGTTTTGGGCCAGGTGAGACTGCGTGCTTTTTATTTATTGGCCCGAGTTGGTTGATCCGCGCACAATTATTAATTGCCTCCGTCCGAGCTACAAATCAATTTAATAGGAAAGCTCGATCTGCCACCGCTGACACTGGTTGGCTGGCAGCACTGCTTTTTTTGCTGTTGCTTTTGTCACTAGGCTTGGCAGCTCGCAGTTAGTGCTGAACAAATATGAAAACTGCAAATCAATTTCCATATTTGCAAGCGTGGTTTTGCGTTTTTTTTTTCTGTCGTGAAGCCTCTACTGTCCATATGCTCTGGCTGTGGCTCAGTTTGGGGTGACGGTTGGCCAAGTGTTGATGATTTTTATCGGCTTTGGAGTGTGTGCGTTTGGTCAGCAATAGAGTTATCTACGTGCGCATGTATTGCGTGTACGTACACGAAAAAGATTGAGGTTAAATTTTGTCCGGCCAGCAAAATCAAATGGTGCGCTAGTGTGTGTACGCGAAACGTCATAAAGCTCTATAGAGTTATCACGCTCTCACGCACACTAGCACACCATTTGTTTTGCTGAACGGTACAAAATTTAACCTCAATCTTTTTCGTGTACGTACACGCAATACATGCGCACGTAGATAACTCTATAGTCATCATTTGACCGGTTTGGACCGGAACAGCGGTGTACGAGTTCTAGAGCAGGGTGGTTTTTAATGTTTAGTAAAGTTTTTTCAATTGAAAGTATCGTTTTTAAATAGGTTCAATTAAGTTCAACTAGAATTTTGCCGAAGACACCTAATCAATCAGATAATCCGTTCTCATGATACAGATGTTTCGATTGCTTAGGGCGTATCCTTCCCAAAAACGGTACAAATGCAAGCAGGACATATTAGGGGATACCGTGGAGATTTTCCCTAATCCCCTTAGAAAAGTGGACCATCAACTGTCTTCCTTATTCTTTTCCATGTATCTGTGTGCGGTGTCGGCTATTATAGTGTTGAGGATCAAATTTATGTGAAATTGATGCTAAGTCCAATTATAAACTCTTAGGCAACCTGTTTCAGTAAATCATCAGTTAAACATAGCGAAATCCAGGCTGCAATTCGCTAAAATCAGCGTCTCCAAGCGAAGCGATATGATTGAACTTTAGTAAGATTTGACAAGACATTATTTAACTCGCAAGCCAACTTTTCTGTGTATTTTCTTTTTTTGGATGAAACTTTATCATTGTTGGAATTCGAGCGAGAAGAAGGAAAGCATATCCCGCCGCGAGCGCTCGCGAGCGCCTTATGGTAGCTGTTCGCCCCAAACTAGCAATTTGTTTATCAGACTTATGAATATGTACGAACCAGGCGATGGTATAGAGGTGTAACTTCAATCGCTGTGTTGTTTTTTGTTCGTTTCTAAGGGTGGATTTTCATGGATTTTTCGATGACCGACATCGAAAGCGGCTTTCGATGCTCGTGGTCGAATTTTGCCGAAAACTCCTTTTTTTCAAAGAAATAATGTTCCAAGATAATTCATATTGATGTAAAATGACTTTACAAGTAATAAAACTTACCACTCATTGCGGGAATGTCACGAAAATACGATTTTCCGACTTTTCATTTTCGATGCTCGAGCATTTTAGACCGACCGACATCGAAAGCATACTCACGATCATGCTTTGCTAAAATGTCAGTGCATCGAAACACGATGCTTGTCCGCGTCGCTTTGATGCCACCGCCGCACCCCGGACACAAACCAGAATAACGCTTGGTAACTGGCGGGAACATGTTGGAAATGAAACTCAACGAAGAAAATAATCTGACTGATCTGTCAAACTGGTTTTGGCAAAATCAAAACAGCTGATTTGTTGCTGTCAGAAAACTTCCAAGTTTTGTTTTCTGAGGCCAAAAAAACGATGTTAGATCGATTGGCCAATTATAAAGCGAACAGTTTGCTCAATCTTTGCAATGGTAAGTATTCGTTGCGTCCAGGGAAAATTTCGGATGACAATAATTTTCCAAATAAGTATTTTCATGTGTGTGTGTTTTTTTATATTCTATTGCAGAACAAAAAGCAAAAGGATGCGATGGATTTCCGGGACCGCAGAGTCTGTCCCTGGAAGGCAAGTTCCAACCATCCTCAACGAAACTATTTGGGAATTGAGGCGGAATATTTCAAAGCTGGTCCGAACCAGGATGATGCCTCCCAACTAAATCAACTCGTCAGAACCGTTCCCGGGTTGTTTGTGATTCTCCGGCGCGCTTCCGTTCAAACGTCGAAAACAATACGAGACACTGATGCAGTGTTGAAGACGCACAAATTGATTGAATAAAACCGAACATTCCAAACGTATATATGTTTCACGATACACAGAACTGGAAACGAAAACAAAACTTAAGCTTGATAAATAGACAAAAAAAACATCATTACTCTCAGTTCTGCAAGAGAGCAAAAAAAATGAAAGGGTAATCAAGTAAGAAGCGAACCAGCCGAGATATTAGGGAGCGTTCTTTATTACGTAACGCAGTTGGCGAGAGAGAGAGAGAGAGAGAGTGAGGGGGGGGGGAGGGGGTCGGTTTCTTTGATAATCTTAACCCCCCGATAGTCACTTTTTCTTTGAAACTTTTTAGTTTGTCCCCTTGAAAAGTCAAACTAATACAAACTTCTGATAATTGAAGCTTCGGATATTCGATCCCTTTACAAAGTTACTGTAGATTATACTACTCATCAGCAGTGTTGCAAAAGAGTGATAGAAAAGCTATCAATAGATTATCTCTGCACCAAAAATATCCGAGAGTATAGCGGCCGTCACTATAGCTTGTGAGATCTCTTCTTGTGTCTCGTGATTCCCAGCGATGTCATTCTCTCTCTATCACTCCTTCCCTTTTCCTCGACTATGCGCTCTCACCGCTGAGTCTCTCAACCTCTCCGAAAAATGCAATGAGAGAACGCGAGATGGCGATTATGAGCCGACCACGCATGACGCCCTTCAAACTGCGTTTGCAAAATTGGTTTTGTGGCGGCTTTTGTGGTTAAACGCTGTTGCGGTAGGATGATCGTGGAAGCGAGAATGAGAGAGAAAAGGAAAATGTCAATCGCGAGTGGATAAACACAAAAACGTGTTCGGCTATGTTCGGCGCTGAGAGTTTCAATGAAGAGAGAAGAGCAGTTGTATTTGAGGCATGAATATTCAGGCGAGATAATTGTAGTTGCTGAGAGGTGATATTTTGATATTTTAACAACCCTGCTCATCAGTTTACACCACTTTTTGTAAATGTCAAAAATGTATAAAATAACGAACACGCGAGTGGCTGGCGTAAAATTAAATAATCTATGATAAATGCAATTGAACTTAGAACAGCACGATAAAAAAGATAATAATAATAATCGTAAGACTTTAATCATAGTTATGACATTCAAAACAATACGTGAAATTTTAGAGTACTAAAAATCCTAGTATTTAAAATTTTAAAAATGCTTCAAATTCAAGTCTCTTAAGATTCTAAAATATGTATACTCAAAAATTATGAAATTCGAAAATTCTAAATAACATGAACTAAAATTCTATAATTATAGAATTGTATTATTCTTAAATTCAGAAGTTACAAAATTCAAAAATACCATAACGACATAATAACTAAAATTCTTTAATTGTAAATTACTAAACCATATGTACTTAAAATCAGTGTTAAATTTATAAAGTTCTAAAATTCTTAAATTGACAAATTGTAAAATAAAAAAATTCTTAAATATTAATTTACATGTATCCAAATTCTACAGTACCACAATATATTAAATTAACGTTCCTTATTTGGGTCCTGAAATTAAGCTGAAATTTGAGATATTATTGTTCCCAACGATAAAGCTTATTTTTCTAAGTACAATAACCCTTAGAAATTATAAATTTTATAAATTTTATAAATTTTATAAATTTCATAAATTTTATAAATTTAATAAATTTTATAAATTTTATAAATTTTATAAATTTTATAAATTTTATAAATTTTATAAATTTTATAAATTTTATAAATTTTATAAATTTTATAAATTTTATAAATTTTATAAATTTTATAAATTTTATAAATTTTATAAATTTTATAAATTTTATAAATTTTATAAATTTTATAAATTTTATAAATTTTATAAATTAAATAAATTAAATAAAACTTTAAAAATTTCATAAATTTTAAGGAATTCATAAAATTCATAAAATGTATTTAATTTCTAGAATTCTTCCTAAATTTCTTGAATTTCCTATTTTTTTTGAGTTTCTTAAATTTTAAAAAAAATCCTAAATATCTTAATTTTCCTATTTTTTTTTTAAATTTCCTAATTTTTTTGAATTTCTTAAATTTGTAAAAATTCTCGAGTTTCTTAAATTTCTTAAATTTCCTAAATTTCCTAAATTTCTCAAATTTCTCAAATTTCTTAAATTTCTTAAATTTTTAAATTTCTCAAATTTCTTAAATTTCTTAAATTTCTTAAATTTCTCAAATTTCTTAAATTTCTTAAATTTCTTAAATTTCTAAAATTTCTAAAATTTCTAAAATTTCTAAAATTTCTAAAATTTCTAAAATTTCTAAAATTTCTAAAATTTCTAAAATTTCTAAAATTTCTTAAATTTCTTAAATTTCTTAAATTTCTTAAATTTCTTAAATTTCTTAAATTTCTTAAATTTCTTAAATTTCTTAAATTTCTTAAATTTCTTAAATTTCTTAAATTTCTTAAATTACTTAAATTTCTTAAATTTCTCAAATTTCTTAAATTTCTTAAATTTCTTAAATTTCTTAAATTTCTTAAATTTCTTAAATTTTTTAAATTTCTTAAATTTTTTAATTTTTTAAATTTCTTAAATTTCTTAAATTTCTTAAATTTCTTAAATTTCTTAAATTTCTTAAATTTCTTAATTTTCTTAAATTTCTTAAATTTCTTAAATTTCTAAAATTTCTTAAATTTCTAAAATTTATAAAATGTCTTAAATTTCTTAAATTTCTTAAATTTCTAAAATTTCTTAAATTTCTAAAATTTATAAAATGTCTTAAATTTCTTAAATTTCTTAAATTTCTTAAATTTCTTAAATTTCTTAAATTTCTTAAATTTCTAAAATTTCTAAAATTTCTAAAATTTCTAAAATTTCTAAAATTTCTAAAATTTCTAAAATTTCTAAAATTTCTAAAATTTCTTAAATTTCTTAAATTTCTTAAATTTCTTAAATTTCTTAAATTTCTTAAATTTCTTAAATTTCTTAAATTTCTTAAATTTCTTAAATTTCTTAAATTTCTTAAATTTCTTAAATTTCTTAAATTTCTTAAATTTCTTAAATTTCTTAAATTTCTTAAATTTCTAAAATTTCTAAAATTTCTAAAATTTCTAAAATTTCTAAAATTTCTTAAATTTCTTAAATTTCTTAAATTTCTTAAATTTCTTAAATTTCTTAAATTTCTTAAATTTCTTAAATTTCTTAAATTTCTTAAATTTCTTAAATTTCTTAAATTTCTTAAATTTCTTAAATTTCTTAAATTTCTTAAATTTCTTAAATTTCGTAAATTTCTTATATTTCTTAAATTTCTCAAATTTCTTAAATTTCTTAAATTTTTTAAATTTCTTGGTTTTGGGGATCATAGAACTTGTCATATTCCGGGTTAAATCGGAGTACCAGGAACCGGTCCCAAGGTAGCCAGATCGTCCAAAAGTAATTTTTGGGGATCATAGATGAGCTCGATTTTGAAAATGATGAACTTTGACTCCCATATTGCCATGATAGAAATAGTTTAATTTCTGACCGTCTCTGACCGGTCCCTTTCGCCTGTCCGCCCAATCCGGAACATCCCCGGTGGTTCAAAATCTATGGTCAGCACTGTCTGTGGGTAGAACAAAGATCGTAACATGAAAAATTTTAATTTTCCAAGTTTTTTGTTAACAAAATTGTGCGGGACCCAAAAATGGAAATTTTTTATCCAGTGACCCACCGGAATATATCCGGCCACCGGGACATTTCCGGGATCTGCGGGTCATTTTTGGAAAATAGACATTTTAACGAGTCCAACCTAGAGTCCAACTAACAAAGAAGTATGCAAAAATCGGTTGAGTTTTCGCTGAGTTATGGCCATTTTAGTGATATCAGTTTCACCCATAGGACGCTAGTCTACTCATACGACCTTTTGAAAAAGATTTATTGAGCAACATCAGCTTATTTCAAAAGTTGTGCTGGAATTCCGACCGCCACGCAATGCTGCTTTGTTTATGTTTGAATATGTCATTTTCCATTCTTCGTTAACTTGCATGCAAGTGTTCCTTATTCCGGAAAGTCGATTTTGGGTTTGTGTCCAAGCTAAATGAAGTAACGCAAGCAATGAGCATCGAGTTGGTTCGATGCTCGTGCTTTCGATGTCGTTGCATAATCCATGAAAATCCAGCCTAACACGTTCAACTTCTCGCGAACGGGCAATTCTGGCTCGCGAGAAAGCCCGTTCGCGAGCGGAGGAGAGCACGGGCAATCGGTGAGTTTCTCTCGGCAGCTCGAGACTCGCGGCGAGAACTCGAGAGAGAGAAAATTTTCTCGCCAGAGCGCGATAATACCAACACTGAACATTATCCATGCTATTTTTCATCATTTTGCGGGTTCACGGCAAAAAAAGTTGAATTTTGGAATGGTGAAAATTTGGTTGGTAGAATATTACCTATTTTTTGAGTAATATTTCTAAAAAAATGTTTAAAAGTGTGAACCTGATAAATATTCATCACAAACTGATGAAAATTCACCAATTCCTGATGTAATATTACACATTTTTTTTGTGACACAAAATCTGTCATCATTTTTTGATAAATTTTACCATTTTTTTTGCTCTGCATTGGTTATAAAAAATAGCAATGTGAATGTTCGAAAAAGTTTATCTTGAAACGGATTTCCTGATCAATTTGGTGTCTTCGTGGATTTTTCTCAGAGAAATAGGACAACTCTAGTGTTTCGTTTTTTTTAAAAAAGGCTCAAAACAAAATTTTGTTTTTGCTTTTTGAGTGTTTTTGAAAGAGTCAGGGGTCAGGGACATTCAAAAACACCCGCAAAGGAAAAAAAAAAATAAAATTATTGGACCTTTGGAAAAATTCAAGATTTTCGGTCTTTGGATAATTGAACCATGAGCAATAAATTTTTATTAAGTTTTATTTATTTCTTTTTTTTACATCGAATTAGAGTTCATTTCATTTCAGTTTAATTTGAGTGGTTGATTGCTTATCACCGCCATTCTGGCCGTCATAATTGATTAAAAACTTCTAAATAGCTTAAGCGTAGTTTAGGGGTCATAGTTAACTCATCAGTCAAAAAAAAAAAAAAACAGTAATTATTTTTCGTGATTCGATTTTCCGAAGATTTTACTATTCGAAGTGAAATTTTTACAAGGCCTTCGCATAATCGAATTCATTTGCAAAATGTACACACAAAAATATTTCCGAATGTTAAATCATTTATGATGTAACACTTTTGCACGTCATTATTTTGCTCATTAAATTTCATTAAATTTGCTCATTTTGAACTCGCGATATCTCGAAAACTATTTGATCTAATTCTAATATAATAAAAATATATATTAAAAATGTTTTTAAAATTGATTCCCTTTCAAAATTATATTTTTGATTCAGACAATTTCACAAAAAAATCATGTATCACGTGACACTGAGAAACACCGGTCAACAAGTTGTAAGAACATTTCTTTAGTCTTACATTTTTTGCGGGGTTTTTTAAATGCATTTTAAAAATAATTTATTTTCAAAAAATTCGGAAAACTTCAGCTGTGACTTGAAAACGGTTCCCATTACCAAAAAAAAAACAATTGTTTGGTTACTTTCGATAGCAAATTTTATTTTTGCATCTAAAATAAAGTTTTGAAAATTGGTTGAAAATATTTTCAGTTTTCCCAAAAAAAATCATTTGTACCAGATTTAATGCCATCCTAAACTGAAGCGCCAAAGATGCCTTTTTTAGTCCTCTTAAACATGTAATAAAACGTAAAAAATAGAAATAAAACTTATTTTGAGAGATAGAAAGATTTACAAGAAAAAAATCTGAAGGTATTGTGTTGTAAATGAGTGATAGAAAAAACTATCATTTGATGATTAACGGTTCAAAAATTTCAGAAGGTATAGTAACCGCCACTATAGCTTGTGAATTATCTTTTTTATATCTCGTGATTCCCAGAATGAGCATTCTCTTTCTATCACTACTATCCTTTTTCTTGTTCACGGATAGTTGTCAAATATTGTGTTACAGCGGCTTTTGTGGCTACGCTCTGTTGACAGGGAATGATAGAGAGTGCGGGACTGAGAGAGAAAAAGATATTTGTCACATGGGTTTATGTAAACAGGAGTCAGAGCCCGGCAATTCTTTTTTTTTCTCAACTCAATTTCGCGACGGAAAGAAGGAGTGAAAGATGAGAGATGAGTTTTCGGGCATGATAATTGAATCGCTGAGAACTGAAAATAAAATATTTTAACAATCATGGTTTTGATCATAACCTACAACTTTGCCATCCCCTCTAAACAATTCAAAGTTTTGTCAAAACGATAGTTGAAAGCTAGTTTTGTTTATAAGCCAACAATATTTTTTAAGGAACGTTTTTGCAGGGTTTTATATTTTTTAAATTTAGATTGATTTTTAAAAAATTATATTTTTTTTATTTCTCGACCTACTTTATATTATTTGAATTATATGCATTAGCTGTAATTTACAGCATACTGTCGGTTTTTAAAACAAGATTTGTTTCATACCAGATTATTCCTTAACACTTGTAGCCAGAACGGGGTCAAAAAAGTTGGAAATGCAACGCCACCGGCTCATACAACCCTTGGAAAAAAGTTGGATTTGTCTTTTTTATTATAACTCAAGGTAGACGCATCTGTTTTGGATCTACCTTGTTGAAGGTGATTCTTGACATTCTTCCGGATCGAAAGTAACAAGAATCATCAATGAAGTTGCATTTCCAACTTTTTTTATCCCCTGGGTGCTTCGTTTATGTTTTGACCCCGTTGGTGTTACAAGAGACATTCAGAATTAGCTTTGACTGAGAAATCACCGATTGTGATCGGACACTCGATAATATTTAAACTTAATAAATTGTATGGAAAAAGAAAATCGGAACAGATAAGTTAAGTTATAAGACGAAATTATTTCCGATAATATCAATTTTTAATCAATTTTCATTGAATATTTTTGTTATTTTTGTAAGATTTGAAATAATGTTGAAAACGGTTGATTTAATTTAAATTGTTTAGCAACTGAGTAGATTTAAAAAAAAAAATCGGGGTGAACATCGTCCGTTTATAACATAAGTCTTGTCTTTAAAAAAAATCAGAATTTTGTCTGTGCACCATTGCATAACTTTCACATTTTCAAACATAAATAGACACACGAGTTAGCGTTTGTGGTTTACTTTTCCCCACCAGAATGCGCATAAATGTATCCCACCGATGGTTAGGCTCAGCCTAACCGACCTATGATGGGTGCAATATTTGCACTTTGCTCAACCAGCCACCAACCAATCAATAGCTATGTAGATAGTGATGCTGTTGGCCGTGACGATTGGTTGGTGGGGTGATGATAGAAGAAAAAAAAAATCGTGACTCGATTTGTTTGTGCATGCAGTTTGCGAATACACACATTCGACACGGTTTTGCGCCCAAAAAAGGAGTCACGCATGGCGATTTGTGTTGACAGGAATTGTTTCGGGGCAAATTGTCTTAAATGCTAATTTGGAAGATGTTTTTTTTTTAGTATTAAAAATTGTTTGACCGTTTATTTACACTGTAACTTATCGAAAAACACAAATCAGTCCGTTTTGAAGCATCAAATATCAACCACAGCTTAGATTCCAGTCTGCTGGTTGATCCAGGTGCGGAAGTGGGTGGTGCGCACATAGCCGGACGGGTGTCCCGAGGCACATCCGGCCGATGATACGAACGAAACCACGCCAATCTGCAGGCTCTGGCCGTTCTCCTGGATGGCCAGCGGACCGCCGGAGTCTCCGTTGCAAGTGCTCTGGGCATTGTGGTCCCAGCCGAGGCCGCACACGGTCGATCCAACGACGACGGACGGTCCGTAGGTCAGCATGCACTGGGCGTTCGAGATGATGCGGATGTTGACCCAGTTCTTGGTCGGGGACACTGGGCCTCCGTCAACGGTGCGTCCGAAACCGGACACGGTAGCCTGATTATCAACGAAGGTCTCGCCGGTGCGGTCAGCCGCTGGCAGAGCGATGGCCTGGATGTTCTGGCTGAAGGTCACCGGAGTGGCCAGCTGGATGAGGCCGATGTCGTTGTTCAGGTTGTTCGGGTTGTACTGCGGGTGGATGATGAAGTTGGTCGAGGTGCCCATCACTTCCGGAGTGGCGGACGCAATCGATCCCATCGGAATCTCGAACCGGACAACACCGGTGATGCAATGGGCAGCCGTTAGGACCCACTGGTTAGAGATGAGCGAACCTCCGCAGGCCAGGGCACCACCTCCGGCGGTGAATCCACGTAGGAACACCTGGTACGGGAACTGACCGGGGGCGGCCGGGAATCCGTTCACGATGCGGGACCGACTCTGCTGCACGGCGTCACGCACGTTCAACGGCGTCTCGAACTGGAGCTTGGCGGCCTGAGCCGCGGCCAGGCAGGCCATCACTGCTAGGAACAACTTCATCTTGCTGGAATATCCAAATCAATACTGAACACTGGACCATGGTCATTGGAGGGCCTTTTATAGTTCCAAAGTGGTTTCTAGTCGGGTTATCCCGACTTGTGTGATAAGATTAGCTCCCGAAATGACGACACCCGGCTCGAATCGGTAGCGAAAATCAGTTTTATTGCATTAAGCTTCTTCGATAAGGGGTTCAGTGGTGCGGGGGAATCAAGGTAAAAGTGGCCTCATTCTCCAAAGATACCACTCAGAAATTACTGAAATAACATGAAGCAATGGATTTACCCCAAAGATCCCGCAATAGAACGATAAGTTTAAATTGATGTCGCATGGAACAGGATGACGCGGATGATAACGGAAGTGAATTCAAGTGTGTTATCAAGTGCATAATAAACACACGTTAAACATCCTTCAAAAGATTGGCTTAAAATATCCGAGTTTAGGTAGCGGGGTGTAAACTTGACAAGTTGTATGACATTGATACAATTTTTAAACCTGAAATAAAAAAAAAACGGATTCCGTTATCAAATTTTGTGTGTGTCATTGGGGCACAGTTTCGTTTGATCAGTTGGATAAGACCAAAGTTAGACATAACAAGTCATTGTTTTATAATTGGGAAATCCATTGGATTACGGTTATCAATTTAAAAATACGCCCGAACAGGAATTTGTGTTTGTTTTGATAGCTAGAGTATTTTGAACCCATTTTCGGTTGAAATAAGGTATGCAGAAATAATGCAACACATCCTTCAGAAAAATAACATGTAAATTTACATCTTTTTATCTGTAATTTTCATTACATGGAAACGATGTAACATTCAGCCATCCAAATTTTGAAGTTAAGTTTTTTTTTCTGAGCAGTTCTAATGAATTGGTACAGATTGACTATTTTATAATGCCGTCCTGCTATTAGCATTGTGATTGAATGACAATCTAACACGCGGTTGACATAATTTTTGTTCCATTTACGGCATATCTTCACTGCCCTGCCGGCCACCTTCCTAACATTTCCAACAAATAGCCCAGCAAACCCTAGATCAGATTAAGACCCAACTAGCAGCTAGGGCCACTCCGACTCAGCCTACACCTGTTGACGAGTACCATAAATGTGTTCTCCGCTTAAGGTGTACCCACAATGGAGCGAACAAAAATCAATCACTTTGCCACGTTGTCGCGTTTGCAGCGAGGCAACATTTTCTGCGGTTCGCAAGCCGATTTTGATTCAAACAATTTAATTCTTCAATTAGTGATACTGCCACTCGATGGATGCTGGACGACGACGTTCGTAGAAGCTGTCCAGCTGGTCTCCACAGTACCATGAGCAGTCGTTGACCGTATTTGGTTGGCTTAGCCGCGTCATGTCCCCCAGGCCTGAGTCAAGTTGGAATATTGCTCATATCTCACGACTCGATGGACTCGGTGGCGCGTTGATGGAGTGAACAATTTTAATTAAATTTTGATGCAATGCCGCAGAAAAAAAAAGTTAAAATAAAGCAATCACACCATTTTGTAGCCATCATAATTGCACCATTTGAGCCACTTTTGGGCAAACAATCTGCTGTGCTGCTACTGCAACCAGATGTCAACGCGAAGCTTTGCGGTCGATCACGCATTTCGAGGGATTTCAAACTCGAACGTGAAACAAAAAATATGTTACGTGGAATTTGTTAATTGTCAGCACAAATAATTGATTCAGTCCATTTTCGGCTCCAATGACCATTAACGACTGTAAATCTTAACTTTGCATAATGGCAAAAGGGTTCTCTCTCACTTTAAAATTAATTGCGGACACACACACACACACACACACACATTTGTACCCTCAGCACGTTTGGTGTTCGGTGTCACCGGCCATCAGTGCTCTCGGTGCAGGCCAGCAGTGTTGTTCTGGTCTGAAGAGATTAATGGTTCACCAGAGGGCTAATGATCACGGCACTCCTTAATCTTGATTGCTGCTCTCCCCCTCTTAAGAGATTTATTGTTTCTTTCATACTTTGCTGTATTATTATGTCCATCACCGGCGTGTCACACTCTGTGGAAATGAAGTTTTGTTGCATTCTTTGCTTAAATTGCCTCACAATCATTTTTCAACTATTTTTTAATAAAGTAAATAAATGAGTTGCAGTAGAATTTTCAAATCAATGCAAATTTCAATAAATTTGATTAATTTTTTTTCCAAAAATGAGTTGATATAAAAATCAATACCTCAAATCCCATGCTTCGACCAGGGTTACCAGGTCTCAATTTGAAAAATCTGGCAAAGTATTTATTAAAAATCTGGCTGACGAAAATCTAACGAATTTGAATGGTGAAGGGAAGGGAGGATATAAATTAATTCAAAAGTTTGTAGATTTCTGATGGTTTAACCAATTTTAAGGCCTCATAAATGTTGAATTTTCTATTTTCAATTATAATCATTCATGTTTTCGAAAACAAATGCGCAGGAAGTGAAAAATCCGGCAAATCCTGTCAATATCTGGTACTGAGAACCCGAGCAGGGGTATATAACACGGGAATACCAAATTTTGGTATTACTTGGCAAATAACAGCGACCAAAATGTGCCCTTGGTTGCCCAGTAATAGATGGTAAAATACCATGAAATCATACCAAATTCTTGTATGTGTAAGGGCACAACAATACCAAACCATGTTATTCCAAGGGTAAAATAATACCTCAAAATAAAACCATTTCAATACCAAGTTGAGGTCTTCTGGATTTTTGAACATTGCTTGAATACCAAAACTTGGTATTGCCATGGTTTTATTTTTAGGTATTCCCTTGGAAAATCATATTTTGGTATTTCTGTGGTCTTTCACATACATGATTTTGGTATGATTTCATGGTATTTTACCATCTATTACTGGGCAACCAAGAGCACATTATGGTCGCTGGTATTTGAACAAGTAATACCAAAATTTGGTATTTTCATACCATTTTTAGTGCAGCAGTTGCAGTTAGTGAAAAAACGGAAATTATTCATATGCAACAGCCAAATCTACTCACCTGATGATTCCATGTTGTTATTAGTGATATTCTTCACCACACCGAATGCATTTGTCATTGATGAACCGCCTGTGCTTGAAGTTCTTCAAGATTCTGAAAAATAACAAGATTGAAAAATAAGTATTATTAAAATGAAACTGAATTGAAATTCACCAATATTCATTAATCTGTCGATTGACTCGTTTTTCAAAGTATTTGGTTATCCCGACTTAGAGATATTTCAACGTTTTTGAAAAAATATTAGTGATATCACACTAATTTTTTAAATCATCTTTAACATTTTTGGGTTTCAAGTCATTTTAGAGCAAAATTAATTAACTCGTAAAATTTTTTTAACAAATTTCCCATAGTTTCAGAGAAAATTGATGAAACCTTTCAATATTCAATTAATACTAAAATGTGCCATCCTGGAATTTGATAAAACACTTTTATACCAAAATAATACCAAAATGTGCCATCCTGACTTAGAATTTTTTTCACAATTTCAAGTCATTTCTGTAGGGGGTATATCAAAAATGTTTAAAATCAAGTTTGAAATTTCCGGTTTTGAATGAAAGCATTCGCTTTGAGACATCATTATAGCGCAAAATTAATTATTTTGTCAAAATTGGTCAAAATTTTCCCATAGTTGCAGAGGAATTTGATAAAATACTGTAATACCAAAAGATTACCAAAATGTGGTGTTCGATCATTGACAAATTCTGCAATTTTGCAATATCAAAACAATACCTAAAATTGGTATGATACCACATTTTGCTCTTGCATAATCCTTAAGACAAATTTTAAAGGGTCCAGGAATACCAAAATTTGGTATTGATACCAGAGAAAGGTATTATTACGCATTTCCCTTGTTATTTACCCATGCTCGGGAAGGGTGAATCTTTATTCCGGCAGGCACTTGAAAAATCTGGCATTTGTTATGATTATTCCAACACAAATTGTTGCATTCTGAAATAACCATTTTATCAAATTAATGTTTTATTAATAAAAATCTGAGTTACATAACCATAATTTTTGCTTTAGAAATAATTTTGATTTTTTCAGAAATCAAAAAATGCGTTTTCGGGCAGTAAGGACAAACGTATGATTTTTTGAAGAAATATTGATTAAAAAGAAACCCGAATTTCATGTGAACAAATTTGTCTTGCGTTATTGTTGATTTTAAATCGTGTTTGGGTTTGGGAAGTGTCCTAATTTTTTTTTTGTAGAAAGTGCCATTCCGAATTGAATTTTAAGAAAAATCATCTTTTTTTCAAATTAAAAAAAATGGTGCCTTTTTTCTATCTTTGAAACAGGAAAATTCCCTCTTAAATTTGTGTTAGAAACATTGAAGATCAATCTTTTAGCCTTTAAAGTTTTATAAACAATAAAATTGAAGTTTGAAGTTCCAAACAGCACTCAAATTTATATATATTCATTTGTTTGATTGAGAATGTATTGAATATATCTGGAGTTTTTTTTGTAAAGGTCTAATAAACCAAATTTCCAGTTTTTGCTTTTTGGGTATTTAGGAACCGCCTTGAGCCAGGGGTATTAAAAAACACCCAAAAGCCCACATATTTCGAAACTCAACTTTATTAAATTTCAAAAAAATTGAATCAATAAAGTGGCTATAACTCGAAAACGGTTCTCCTAAAAAAAATATTAGAGTTATTTCTTTTCGATTGCGAAAAAATCAAAATTTTAAAAACTCTAACACAGAAAAAAATCAATTCTCGAAACCGTGAAGTCAGTTCACGATTATAAGAATCACGAAGGAATATATTCACGTTTATGGTGCAAATGCACCATACTCATGAATAAATTCCTTCGTGGATCTCACATTCGTGAACTTAATTCACGATTACGGGAATTGATTTTTTTTCTGTGAAGAATGGTCGAAAAATGCACTTTTCATTATGGGATTTGAAATCACACAATACTTTACTGATTTTTTTTTATGAAGTGTAACGTTTTTGAGAGTTAATATTCCAACATTTTGTTTTTTTTTTAAAAGACTGAAATATTTTTTTCCAAAGATTTAGAAAATTTACTTTAAATTTGTTTGTACCTTCAATTATTAGACCTCTAGTTGCTAAAATGAAGTTTCAAAAAGAAAAACAGGAAAGATAGGTTTTTGGTTATCATCAGTGTTGCAAATGAGTGATAAAAAAGCTATCAATAGATTATCTCTGCACCAAAAATATCCGAGAGTATAGTGGCCGTCACTATAGCTTGTGAGATCTCTTCTTGTGTCTCGTAATTCCCAGCGATGTCATTCTCTCTCTATCACTCTTCCCCTTTACCCAGACTATGCGCTCTCACCGCTGAGTCTCTCAATCTCTCCAAAAACTGCAATGAGAGAACGCGAGATGGCGATTAGGATCCGACCACGCATGACGTCCCGTCAAACTGCGTTTGCGAAATTGGTTTTGTGGCGGCTTTTGTGGTTAAACGCTTTTGCAGTAGGATGATCGTGGAAGCGGGAATGAGAGAGAAAAGGAAAATGTCAATCGCGAGTGGGCAAGCACGAAAACGTGTTCGGCTATGTTCGGCGCTGAGAGTTTCAATGAAGAGAGAAGAGCAGTTGTATTTGAGGCATGAATATTCTGGCGGGATAATTGTAGTTGCTGAGAGCTGATATTTTGATATTTTAACAACCCTGGTTATCATTCAAATTTTCAAATTGAACTAAACATTCAATCAAAAACATTTTATTCCAATTTTCATTTAGAAAATTAAACATACGTGAAATCATCTTGTGGTTTGGTTGAGCGTTTTAGCAGAATGCATTACTGTGAATACAAAGAGACGAGTTGTTCCTTTTAATTCCGCTATATATTTTTAATATCTTGACAGATACGTATTTCGTCTACTACTTGCAGACTTCATCAGTGTTCTGTTCTCGACTAGAACAGAACACTGATGAAGTCTGCAAGTAGTAGACGAAATACGTATCTGTCAAGATATTAAAAATATATAGCGGAATTAAAAGGAACAACTCGTCTCTTTGTATTCACAGTGAAATTATCTATTGTTTTCAATCAAAATATAAATATTTTTATATTTTTTTCAAATATGGTTTCGATAATATAACCTTCAAAAATGTGCAAATTTACATCCTTTTATGTGCAATTCAAATTATTCCACTGAGACTGCGGAAATATTACATCAAAATGATGTCATATTTTGCCATTAAAAATGTTCAACCTTTAAATTTACTTTTTAGCAACATTAAAAAAAAATAATGTGGTATAACTTTTTGAACTAAGTCATTGCAAATTTGATTTCAGGTTTTAGTCTCCACCCTCTCCCCTCTTCAAATACCCCCCCCCCCCCCCCTAATTAATGATTCACAAAACAAAAATAATAGAAAAACAAACTTGTAAAATTGATTGTAAATTATTCATAATACACTGTAAAACTCATAAAGACCCATCATGTTTTTTTTTCAAATTTTGAACTTGGGAGCATAGATCTGTACAAAATATAAAAGCAAAGAAAAAAAAACATTTTGATAAATTAACTGATTTTCTGCAAATTTTATACAGTACCATAATTGTAATGATGTATAAAACATTTTGAGGTATTTATTGTTACAACATTTTGAAAATCTGGCTTAAAATGTGAAACTAAGATTAAATTGGCAAAATACCAACCACTCAAATTAAAATATTACATTTTAAAGTAAGACGAAATAGATGCCTCTACCCTAAGTTTTTATTTTCGACCTTGGTTGGCTTACGCCGTAAAATTCTTTTCTAAAATCATGTAGAGAACCTTTTTCTTTTTTGATTGATGCATTCTGAATTGATATTTTATTGCTTTTTCTTAACATGCCGGAACCCGTGGTGTAGGGTAAGCGTGATTGCCTCTCACTCAGTCGGCCTGGGTTCGGTCTCAGATGGTGATTACGCCTTCCGTCTGAAAGGGAAGTAAATGTTGGCCCCGGTCTAACCTAGAGGTTAGGTCGTTAGTTCAATCCAGGTGTAGGAGTCGTCTCCCTGCGTCCTGTCTCGGTGGAGTCGCTGGTAGGCGGTTGGACTCACAATCCAAAGGTCGTCAGTTTGAATCCCGGGGTAGATGGAATCTTGAATGTAAAAAGAGGTTGCCTTAACAATCAAGCCTTCGGACACCTAGTTTCAAATAGGAATCTCGCCATCGAGAACTCCAAGGCAGTGCTGTAAAGCAAAAAAAAAAAATTTCTTTATTAAACAAGCATTGCTGAAAAAATCGTTCATTTTAAGAAAAATTAACGTTCAAACAATAACTTCCTCACTGACATGGATATTTTTATGAAAATGGTGTCAGTATCAACCAGCCAATTAACACCCAATTTCTGTTTAATTCCCACAGGCCCTGTGCGGCGTGATCTTCGAGGTGCCGACGATGACGGGCGAGAAGCTGCGGATCAGCACCAAGCAGGAGATCATCAAGCCGAACACGGTCAAGCGGATCCAGGGCTACGGGCTGCCCTTCCCGAAGGAACCGTCCCGCAAGGGTGACCTGCTGGTGGCATTTGACATCAAATTCCCCGACAAGCTGACGTCGTCGGAGAAGGAACTGCTGAACGATATGCTGCCAAACTCCTAGTTTGGTGCATTTCCACACCCCAACCCCTTTCTCTCCCCAAAACAAACAAGCAAACAAAACTTAAGCGCTGTTGTAGTCTTCCTGCGATTTTTATTTTTTTACTCCTGTTGTAACTCTGTTGTCCTTTCCTGCCACGAAGCAACAACATAATACTGACACACACAAGAACACACGCACATGAAAACTCATTTTACGTTTATTTGTGTAAAATTTTAATTTTAAACTGTATGTTAATTTATTTTGCTCGTAATCAAGATGTATATGCAAGAGGCCGTATTTTATCCATTTTTATCTGTAAATATTAACAGTTCCATTTAATTTTGTTTATTGCTTGCTCACTGACGCGCGCGTTCCGTTCATACACACGCAACGAAAAAAAAACAGGAATTTATTAAAAATTGCGTTAAGCAAATCTGTACTCGAGGTCGCCGCTTCACTAAAATCCATCCCAACCCATTCTGGTTGAAACAATTTATAAATTTTTACGCTACAAAGTATGATGAAATTAAAATTCACACCCACAAAGTTGCCCTGAACCGCACGGCAGCTTGTGCCACAACTACCAGCTCCAGAGTAGGATTTTTGATACGGAGAAGATAAACAACAACAAAACAACTACCTATTTAAATAACAAAACTGATGACGAATGATGGTAATGATTGTTATTAATTAAATCAAACTCGCGTTATCTGATTCTTGGAAATATATATTCTACTATACAAACAAACATCCGCGTCGGTCCGTATTGATTTTCGAATCATTTGTTTATTTGCTTTAGATATCACACTGCCCTACTTGTGCACGCTAGGACATGCAATTTATTTATTTAATCAAAATCAGTAGAACTTAGGCAACGTGAGTGTGAGCATTTCTCTATTAATTTGGCCGATTTCTTTTTTTTTATTTTCTATGTTTTGTGATTTGGCTTAAACTTTTTGAGGACCATCCCTATGGCCAAGGAAGCCATTTTTTGTCATTGGCGTTTACCCACAAAATGCTCCGTACAATTTTGGTAGCTGCCCATACAAAAATGGTACGTAAATATTCCATAATCTATATCTTTTGAAGGAATTTTCTGATCGGTTTGGTGTCTTAAGCAATGGATACTTTTGAGCCATAAAAAAAATGTTAAAATTGTGTGTTTTTTTAAATATTATTTTTTTTCAGTTTTGATAGTGAAATAAAATTTAGGATTGAAAGATGGACTTGTTTCACGTGACTTTGTCATTGTTTTTAATATATATTTATCTCTAGCGTAAACTTTGACTATGTTTTTTTTTAAATAGGAAATGTTACTATTTTTTATGTGAAAATATGTACTAGTGATTTTTGTATTCATTCAGTGGCCTCTACGCGTTTTTCTACAATTCAAACGATATATAGAAGAAAATTTCGAAAACAAAATCAAACAATTAAAAGTACAATACTTCAACTAATCTACAAATTTCAAAGTCATTTCCATCTAAAAAATTATGACACTTTTTGAGTATAAAATAATCATTTGAATAACTTGTTGTTTATTATAGTTAACTACTTTTAAAATTATCCGGTCTTACCTGCAAATATTTTTCAAAGTTTACCCCTTCAAATTCGACCCGAAAAAGCAAGGGAAAAACAATTTGAAATGCATTTTCCTTATTTTATTAACATAGCATGTTTGAACACGTTTAAAAATATTTTTAAACTTTATGTTTCCCCCAACACCCCCCCTCCCCCTTCACAGGCGGCCCGAAAAATCAAGAAGGCAAAAACTACTTTTTCCGAAAAACCTAATTTTAATAATGAAAATAGGTGTTAAATCAAGTTTAAATGCATTTTTCTGCATTTATAATCAGATTTAGCATTTTAAAGCGCCTTTAAAAACATTCTGAGTTTTTATGAAATACCAATGTACAGTTCCCCAAAAAGTTTTTTTTGCGAAAAAAGGTGTCTACTAGGTGTTTGGATGGTCCCTTACATAAAATTAAAATATTGCAGGCAAAATTTCACTTAAATTTTCACTCTGTTCAAAATTCAACTAGTCCTGAATTATTATATTAAAGTACTTAAAATGTGATTTTTTTTTCAAAATTCACTCTATTGCAAACAGATTTAACTTATTTACTTGCTCTTCTTATAAATCTGTTTTTTTACCATACAAATAAAATATGATGAACATAAGAGCATATTATGTAATTTCAGTGTAAGTCTTGTAAAACAAGCTGCAGATGCGGTTTTTAAAATGTTTTTTTAATATATATTTTTTTCGGTGTTTTCAACACTAAAAAACACTATTGTTTCAAAAAAATATCTTTAGAACCGTATTTTACACCATCATGCACTAGGGCTCAAAAGATATTTTATCCCATAAATAATACCATGTAAATGTTTCAGAGTGTAATATTTTTTTTCTAAATAGTCCTAATTATATTCTACAACTTTGCCGAAAACACTGAATCGATGAGAAAATCCCATCTCATGTATGCATGTTTTCATATATATTTTGTAATATTAATATTTACATAACCATTTTGTATGACCAGGCTGCTAAATAGTATGAAGACCAGGATTGAAAAATTAATGTGTGTGTGTGCAACCAACCAAACGGGACCACGCGGCCGCTTCTTACAAATTGAAATGTTTCCATGCATTTTTAGATCTTCATTCCATACATGCAAATAACTCGCATTCTGCCGAGCTTCGGTGACCCATTTCTACGCTGGCTAGCCGAGCGCAAGGTACCTCAGCTTTTATCGACAAGCCCCACCCTGAAGAAAGTTTGCGTTATTTATAACTTCCGAACCCTTGCCAAATGGACAAGGACCCAGCGCGTATATGGTTGATAGTAACAGTATTCCTGATTCCAGTCGAATGTCACCTAGCCGTGAGGGCGTAGTGGTTAGCATTTTCGCTTACCAATTCAAAGGACGGGGTATTGAACCCCACCTCAAGCGACTTTGGGTTTTCGTTCTTATTCAACATTTCAAGTATTTATAAGTGTTCAACTTTCTCGTTGGGGGCAGATGGGTATCGAACCCAGCATCATTTGCTTACTAAGCGAACACTATAACCAGTTAGCCACGGCCGCTCCCACCTGGATTGAAAAATTAATGTTGCACAATTGCTTCTATTGACAAAGTTTCATTAAAAATACATAGATAAGTTGATTTGTGAAATCGTAGAGAACTTTTCTAATTTCAGAATTATACTATTTACTACTCGATATGAAAAAATGTAAGTTAAATCCCAAGTCCACACACGGTATTTATAAAAGGGACCAATATTTCTTCTATTTATAAAAGGTTCTAATACTGTTTCTTCAAATTTCTGCAAAAACCTCGCCCTTACCTTTCAACAAATCTCTTTCGCAAAATCGCATCAATTATGCATTCAGCGGAGCTTATTTCACCAAAAAGATATCAACAACCGGCTAAGAACGGTCGGAAAATCCTCCCTTCTCTTTTTTTAACCTGCCAATATCCTTCGATGCAAACAGATGGACTCCCGTCGACCTTACCTGCTCAGCGTTTTCCGCTCTTATCTCATTTTTCAAAATCCTGCCCCCTCCCCCGTCGCACCATCTGGCAGCCTGGCAGCAGCATTCTTCAAATGATGCTCGGCAAAAACGAAACGCGCCACGAGACGCCACGAACCAAGATAAGAACCGCGTGCTCGCGTGCTTGTCTGAGTTTGACTGACTGGGAGTCGAAATTGGTTGAACCCTTAGCGTAGCAGAAACAGATTTTTTTCCGTAAATTGTGCAAACATTTTCAAATGTTGGAATTTATTATTGAAGAACTAAAATTTACAAAAATAAGTGAAGAGAAGATCTGGACATTCCTTAGTAAAATAGCTAAGTAACGGTCGAAAAGCTTCTACAGAAAATGGTAATGTATCTTGGTCCAAGGGTTTTCCATGCTCGAACAAAGCGGAAAACAAAGCTAGGAACGCGGAAATGGCTTCGAGCTTACGGAAAGGTATTAAATTCAAATCAATGGAGGAAGCCCGATTTGAATGCATAATTTCATCGTTACGAAAGGTGCGTGATTTTGCCAAATCGCGTTGTTTGTCATTTTGAAGGCCTTGGCGAAAATTGTGCTGAAATTATAGCTAAATCTGTAAAGTAATCGATTTGAAATCCATTATTCAAAGGTCGAATTTATTGATGCATATAAATAATAAGCCTTGTAGATTTCATGAAATTATATCATCACACATAAAATTCCTCGGATTTCCACACAATGCTGGTTTCACCAAATGACTCAAAAGTATTTCAATTAAAACGAACCCACTAGTAAATATGGCTTTTCAGAAGCCATTTATTGCGCACATGTGCGGTGACATTTTTTGCGCTCTCATTTCACTGTTATTAATTATTTCATACGGCGGCGTGTTATTAATATGCAATGGGTGGCTTCTCATTACAAATTACACTACTCGACAAAACAAAACTTGTGTCAAGGGATTGACGATATCTCATCGGTTCCTCAGAGAAAAGGCATCCCCGAATCCGATGCAATCGACAGAATTTGATTTTATGTCCACGCGGACTGACGAGAAGCTGGTAAATTTTTTAACATAAAAAAATCGAACAATTTAAAAAAAACTTGCGTCTCCTCCCAACTATATGAGCCATCTACAAAAATATGGAGGCGCCTGGTGCATAGCCATTTCCTTTAAGCACAACGGAAACAACCAATACAAATGTATAAAAAAGTTGTCAAGTTCGGGGGGTCCACAGCTAGCATTTTTTGTACGATTATAAAAATAAATATTAAAAGTTTAAAATTAAAATATTTGAAAAACATTTTTTTTAAATATATTTGTTTACTAAAATTTTATGTTTCTCAAAGGTCTATGGGTACTTCGGGATGTCCATGGTAATCCAAGGACTCCCTAGAGTTAAGATCTATGAGTCTACCGCCGTAACAAGCAAGAGGTCGTCGGATTTTGACCCCGGATTATGTGCGTATAGCATCAGTGGATATGGTAGACTACTATATGAATGTAATGGGATGTACATGGTCATCCAAGGACTCCCTGGAGTTAAGATCTACGAGTCTACCGCCGTAACAAGCAAGAGGTCGTCGGATTTTGACCCCGGATTATGTGCGTATAGCATCAGTGGATATGGTAGACTACTATATGAATGTAATGGGATGTACATGGTCATCCAAGGACTCCCTGGAGTTAAGATCTACGAGTCTACCGCCGTAACAAGCAAGAGGTCGTCGGATTTTGACCCCGGATCATGTGCGTATAGCACCAGTGGATATGGTAAACTACTATATGAATGTAATGGGATGTCCATGGTCATCCAAGGACTCCCTGGAGTTAAGATCTATGAGTCTACCGCCGTAACAAGCAAGAGGTCGTCGGATTTTGACCCCGGATCATGTGAGTATAGCATCAGTGGATATGGTAGACTACTGTATGAATGTAATGGGATGTACATGGTCATCCAAGGACTCCCTGGAGTTAAGATCTATGAGTCTACCGCCGTAACAAGCAAGAGGTCGTCGGATTTTGACCCCGGATCATGTGCGTATAGCATCAGTGGATATGGTAGACTACTATATGAATGTAATGGGATGTACATGGTCATCCAAGGACTCCCTGGAGTTAAGATCTATGAGTCTACCGCCGTAACAAGCAAGAGGTCGTCGGATTTTGACCCCGGATTATGTGCGTATAGCATCAGTGGATATGGTAGACTACTATATGAATGTAATGGGATGTACATGGTCATCCAAGGACTCCCTGGAGTTAAGATCTACGAGTCTACCGCCGTAACAAGCAAGAGGTCGTCGGATTTTGACCCCGGATCATGTGAGTATAGCATCAGTGGATATGGTAGACTACTATATGAATGAAATGGGATGTACATGGTCATCCAAGGACTCCCTGGAGTTAAGATCTACAATCGATGTAAAGTTATAGAAATATTTAAGTTTGAACGATGAACAAAAGTCCTTGCCTACCACTTTAGCCAAACGGCGACCTCTTTTTTGTTACGGCGGTAGACTCGTAGATCTTAACTCCAGGGAGCCCAACACATTCATATAGTAGTCTACCATATCCACTGATGCTATACGCACATAATCCGGGGTCAAAATCCGACGACCTCTTGCTTGTTACGGCGGTAGACTCATAGATCTTAACTCCAGGGAGTCCTTGGATGACCATGGACATCCCATTACATTCATATAGTAGTCTACCATATCCACTGATGCTATACGCACATGATCCGGGGTCAAAATCCGACGACCTCTTGCTTGTTACGGCGGTAGACTCATAGATCTTAACTCCAGGGAGTCCTTGGATGACCATGGACATCCCATTACATTCATATAGTAGTCTACCATATCCACTGATGCTATACGCACATGATCCGGGGTCAAAATCCGACGACCTCTTGCTTGTTACGGCGGTAGACTCGTAGATCTTAACTCCAGGGAGTCCTTGGATGACCATGGACATCCCATTACATTCATATAGTAGTCTACCATATCCACTGGTGCTATACGCACATGATCCGGGGTCAAAATCCGACGACCTCTTGCTTGTTACGGCGGTAGACTCGTAGATCTTAACTCCAGGGAGTCCTTGGATGACCATGTACATCCCATTACATTCATATAGTAGTCTACCATATCCACTGGTGCTATACGCACATGATCCGGGGTCAAAATCCGACGACCTCTTGCTTGTTACGGCGGTAGACTCGTAGATCTTAACTCCAGGGAGTCCTTGGATGACCATGTACATCCCATTACATTCATATAGTAGTCTACCATATCCACTGATGCTATACGCACATAATCCGGGGTCAAAATCCGACGACCTCTTAATTGTTACGGCGGTAGACTCATATATCTTAACTCCAGGGAGTCCTTGGATGACCATGGACATCCCATTACATTCATATAGTAGTCTACCATATCCACTGGTGCTATACGCACATGATCCGGGGTCAAAATCCGACGACCTCTTGCTTGTTACGGCGGTAGACTCGTAGATCTTAACTCCAGGGAGTCCTTGGATGACCATGGACATCCCATTACATTCATATAGTAGTCTACCATATCCACTGGTGCTATACGCACATGATCCGGGGTCAAAATCCGACGACCTCTTGCTTGTTACGGCGGTAGACTCGTAGATCTTAACTCCAGGGAGTCCTTGGATGACCATGGACATCCCATTACATTCATATAGTAGTCTACCATATCCACTGATGCTATACGCACATAATCCGGGGTCAAAATCCGACGACCTCTTGCTTGTTACGGCGGTAGACTCATATATCTTAACTCCAGGGAGTCCTTGGATGACCATGTACATCCCATTACATTCATATAGTAGTCTACCATATCCACTGGTGCTATACGCACATGATCCGGGGTCAAAATCCGACGACCTCTTGCTTGTTACGGCGGTAGACTCGTAGATCTTAACTCCAGGGAGTCCTTGGATGACCATGGACATCCCATTACATTCATATAGTAGTCTACCATATCCACTGGTGCTATACGCACATGATCCGGGGTCAAAATCCGACGACCTCTTGCTTGTTACGGCGGTAGACTCGTAGATCTTAACTCCAGGGAGTCCTTGGATGACCACGTACATCCCATTACATTCATATAGTAGTCTACCATATCCACTGATGCTATACGCACATAATCCGAGGTCAAAATCCGACGACCTCTTGCTTGTTACGGCGGTAGACTCATATATCTTAACTCCAGGGAGTCCTTGGATGACCATGGACATCCCATTACATTCATATAGTAGTCTACCATATCCACTGATGCTATACGCACATAATCCGAGGTCAAAATCCGACGACCTCTTGCTTGTTACGGCGGTAGACTCATATATCTTAACTCCAGGGAGTCCTTGGATGACCATGGACATCCCATTACATTCATATAGTAGTCTACCATATCCACTGATGCTATACGCACATGATCCGGGGTCAAAATCCGACGACCTCTTGCTTGTTACGGCGGTAGACTCGTAGATCTTAACTCCAGGGAGTCCTTGGATGACCATGGACATCCCATTACATTCATATAGTAGTCTACCATATCCACTGGTGCTATACGCACATGATCCGGGGTCAAAATCCGACGACCTCTTGCTTGTTACGGCGGTAGACTCGTAGATCTTAACTCCAGTGAGTCCTTGGATGACCATGTACATCCCATTACATTCATATAGTAGTCTACCATATCCACTGATGCTATACGCACATGATCCGGGGTCAAAATCCGACGACTTTGCTTGTTACGGCGGTAGACTCGTAGATCTTAACTCCAGGGAGTCCTTGGATGACCATGTACATCCCATTACATTCATATAGTAGTCTACCATATCCACTGATGCTATACGCACATGATCCGGGGTCAAAATCCGACGACCTCTTGCTTGTTACGGCGGTAGACTCATAGATCTTAACTCCAGGGAGTCCTTGGATGACCATGGACATCCCATTACATTCATATAGTAGTCTACCATATCCACTGGTGCTATACGCACATGATCCGGGATCAAAATCCGACGACCTCTTGCTTGTTACGGCGGTAGACTCGTAGATCTTAACTCCAGGGAGTCCTTGGATGACCATGTACATCCCATTACATTCATATAGTAGTCTACCATATCCACTGATGCTATACTCACATGATCCGGGGTCAAAATCCGACGACCTCTTGCTTGTTACGGCGGTAGACTCGTAGATCTTAACTCCAGGAGTCCTTGGATGACCATGTACATCCCATTACATTCATATAGTAGTCTACCATATCCACTGATGCTATACGCACATAATCCGGGGTCAAAATCCGACGACCTCTTGCTTGTTACGGCGGTAGACTCGTAGATCTTAACTCCAGGGAGTCCTTGGATGACCATGTACATCCCATTATATTCATATAGTAGTCTACCATATCCACTGATGCTATACGCACATAATCCGGGGTCAAAATCCGACGACCTCTTGCTTGTTACGGCGGTAGACTCATAGATCTTAACTCCAGGGAGTCCTTGGATGACCATGGACATCCCATTACATTCATATAGTAGTCTACCATATCCACTGATGCTATACGCACATGATCCGAGGTCAAAATCCGACGACCTCTTGCTTGTTACGGCGGTAGACTCATATATCTTAACTCCAGGGAGTCCTTGGATGACCATGGACATCCCATTACATTCATATAGTAGTCTACCATATCCACTGATGCTATACGCACATAATCCGAGGTCAAAATCCGACGACCTCTTGCTTGTTACGGCGGTAGACTCATATATCTTAACTCCAGGGAGTCCTTGGATGACCATGGACATCCCATTACATTCATATAGTAGTCTACCATATCCACTGATGCTATACGCACATGATCCGGGGTCAAAATCCGACGACCTCTTGCTTGTTACGGCGGTAGACTCGTAGATCTTAACTCCAGGGAGTCCTTGGATGACCATGGACATCCCATTACATTCATATAGTAGTCTACCATATCCACTGGTGCTATACGCACATGATCCGGGGTCAAAATCCGACGACCTCTTGCTTGTTACGGCGGTAGACTCGTAGATCTTAACTCCAGTGAGTCCTTGGATGACCATGTACATCCCATTACATTCATATAGTAGTCTACCATATCCACTGATGCTATACTCACATGATCCGGGGTCAAAATCCGACGACTTTTTGCTTGTTACGGCGGTAGACTCGTAGATCTTAACTCCAGGGAGTCCTTGGATGACCATGTACATCCCATTACATTCATATAGTAGTCTACCATATCCACTGATGCTATACGCACATGATCCGGGGTCAAAATCCGACGACCTCTTGCTTGTTACGGCGGTAGACTCATAGATCTTAACTCCAGGGAGTCCTTGGATGACCATGGACATCCCATTACATTCATATAGTAGTCTACCATATCCACTGGTGCTATACGCACATGATCCGGGATCAAAATCCGACGACCTCTTGCTTGTTACGGCGGTAGACTCGTAGATCTTAACTCCAGGGAGTCCTTGGATGACCATGTACATCCCATTACATTCATATAGTAGTCTACCATATCCACTGATGCTATACTCACATGATCCGGGGTCAAAATCCGACGACCTCTTGCTTGTTACGGCGGTAGACTCGTAGATCTTAACTCCAGGGAGTCCTTGGATGACCATGTACATCCCATTACATTCATATAGTAGTCTACCATATCCACTGATGCTATACGCACATAATCCGGGGTCAAAATCCGACGACCTCTTGCTTGTTACGGCGGTAGACTCGTAGATCTTAACTCCAGGGAGTCCTTGGATGACCATGTACATCCCATTATATTCATATAGTAGTCTACCATATCCACTGATGCTATACGCACATAATCCGGGGTCAAAATCCGACGACCTCTTGCTTGTTACGGCGGTAGACTCATAGATCTTAACTCCAGGGAGTCCTTGGATGACCATGGACATCCCATTACATTCATATAGTAGTCTACCATATCCACTGATGCTATACGCACATGATCCGGGGTCAAAATCCGACGACCTCTTGCTTGTTACGGCGGTAGACTCATAGATCTTAACTCCAGGGAGTCCTTGGATGACCATGTACATCCCATTACATTCATATAGTAGTCTACCATAACCACTGATGCTATACGCACATGATCCGGGGTCAAAATCCGACGACCTCTTGCTTGTTACGGCGGTAGACTCATAGATCTTAACTCCAGGGAGTCCTTGGATGACCATGTACATCCCATTACATTCATACAGTAGTCTACCATATCCACTGATGCTATACTCACATGATCCGGGGTCAAAATCCGACGACCTCTTGCTTGTTACGGCGGTAGACTCATAGATCTTAACTCCAGGGAGTCCTTGGATGACCATGGACATCCCATTACATTCATATAGTAGTTTACCATATCCACTGGTGCTATACGCACATGATCCGGGGTCAAAATCCGACGACCTCTTGCTTGTTACGGCGGTAGACTCGTAGATCTTAACTCCAGGGAGTCCTTGGATGACCATGTACATCCCATTACATTCATATAGTAGTCTACCATATCCACTGATGCTATACGCACATAATCCGGGGTCAAAATCCGACGACCTCTTGCTTGTTACGGCGGTAGACTCGTAGATCTTAACTCCAGGGAGTCCTTGGATGACCATGTACATCCCATTACATTCATATAGTAGTCTACCATATCCACTGATGCTATACGCACATAATCCGGGGTCAAAATCCGACGACCTCTTGCTTGTTACGGCGGTAGACTCATAGATCTTAACTCTAGGGAGTCCTTGGATTACCATGGACATCCCGAAGTACCCATAGACCTTTGAGAAACATAAAATTTTAGTAAACAAATATATTTAAAAAAATGTTTTTCAAATATTTTAATTTTAAACTTTTAATATTTATTTTTATAATCGTACAAAAAATGCTAGCTGTGGACCCCCCGAACTTGACAACTTTTTTATACATTTGTATTGGTTGTTTCCGTTGTGCTTAAAGGAAATGGCTATGCACCAGGCGCCTCCATATTTTTGTAGATGGCTCATATAGTTGGGAGGAGACGCAAGTTTTTTTTAAATTGTTCGATTTTTTTATGTTAAAAAATTTACCAGCTTCTCGTCAGTCCGCGTGGACATAAAATCAAATTCTGTCGATTGCATCGGATTCGGGGATGCCTTTTCTCTGAGGAACCGATGAGATATCGTCAATCCCTTGACACAAGTTTTGTTTTGTCGAGTAGTGTTATGAAATAATTAGCGCAATTTAATTATTCCGGGAGTACGATTGATAGCCTGCTGTAACTGCTGCTGCACCATATGGGTTCTCAGCACTAAATGAGCTTGATTTAACAAATCGCTAATAGCTAACTTTTTTTTCTAGCAAGAGCTGATGCTCCACAAGAACTCGGGCCCGAAGTTTTTAGATTTCTTCCCTTTCCTGGTGAACACTTGCCCTGTAACACTGTTTTGAGGTTCCCCCGCGAACAAGTATTCCTTCAAGTTGACGTTCTTGATGGTAAAATATCCGCTTTTTTCCATCTTCAACCTCGATCGCCATAAAACTGTGAACAAAAATGCCGGCTCCAGCTGACCCAAGTACGTTCGAAACCGGAACTCCTTTCCAACCTTCTCGAGCATCCAATTCCTTGCGCCAATAGCCAATCCAAACTGTACCAACCTCTCCCGAGGAAGATACGGCCAAGTTCCGTTGGCCGGCATCAAGAATCGATGGTGAGCGACGTTTTCAACCTGGACGCAGCCCAAAGGTGGGTCGTTCTTGGCCACGGACAAGGTTACCGTCATCAATGTCAATAAGAGTACTTTCGCGGCTGTTTCCATGGCAAATAAAAGCTGGAGTTGTGAATCGAATGCTTTCACTGTGAATGTTATCAAAACGTCGTTTTATCATGGTTATGGAGGCATTTCTTCCAACGAGGGGGTTTCTCTTATCATAAGCAATCACTGTTGTTACACGTGTTTGAGATAACTTTTGAATGATAGTTCGAAAGAATTGAGCTGTTGATATAAATATGAAATGAATTATGAAGTCACACAACGCAGCGAAAAATGAGCTAGGTAATTCAAAACAAGTCTGAACATTTTTGAAGCGACTCCGGTTCATTAGGGTGCCTCTGGCTCGATTCCTAAGGCAATATTAAGCATCTGTTCCAATTTTGAACCCAATCGGTAAAAGTTTGAGGGTTGCTAAAGAACGTTTAATTTGATGAAAACTTATCATACAAATCGTCTTTTTTTAAATCGCTAATAGCTTTTTAGAATCAACTAGAATCCTGCATTCATAGACAAAATTAAAGGGCTTTAAATTTTACACTAGGATCTTGTGTTCTCTTCTTGACAAAAATTGCACAAAATCGGAAATACCAAAGATTTTTTTTTTCTCAATAGCGGCCCGAATCCTTAACCGATTTAGCTCAAAATTGGCACAGATGCAAATTTTTGGCTAGGGAATTGAGCCAGGAGGATTGTCCAAACTTCACACATTTTTTGTAAGGATCGTGAACAATTGCCAACATTAAAAAACGCAGAGAATGTTCAAGAAAAAAATTGTGCTGGGTTTAATAACTTTTAATATTTTGAATATAATCGTTAAAAATAAAAGAAAAATCAAGCAAGATGCAAGATCATTCGAAAATGTTTTATTTAAATAAAAAAAAATCAATTTTGGTGACTAACCCAATTTTGTAGAATGAATAAAAAAATCCAAAATTTTCTTTGAAACATTCCTACAGAAAGAGCAAATAAATCAATAAATATTTTTGCACTCTATTTCAATAACACTTAATACTTATTGCTTAGAATCTAAATTTTCCTGTTTTTGGAGAGCAGTTAAAAACAAGACATTTTCAGATTTAAACTCATTTGCGTTGAAAAAATACAATTATCATTATTATAGTATACTCACATTAAAAACTTTTCAAATTTTGTTAGTTTTTGTGAGCTTTGAGCACTTCTCTACTAAGGTCAGTGTCATACGACGACGAAGTTGACTTTATAGCTGTCGGCCACTATTGCTAGTACCAACCACTAGTGTCTTCCTTTTGTCTACAAGGACTTCGCCGCCCTGGGCTCCTAAGTGTATGAGAGTATGGCACGGAGCGACGGCGCCGAATACCCATATGTACACAAAGAATTTTAGAGCGCCCGCCGCGGGATTCGAACCGGCAACCCCTGGATTGTGAGTCCAGTGCGCGGTCCGATTGATCCACACGGGCGGGAATGATTTCACGTCGTACACAGAAAAAAAAATCATGGTAATTTTACATTTGGGAAGGGGTACATCTTTTATGTCAGAAAAAGGTGTAATTTTACCTATTAACATGTTTAATTTTACCACTTTTCTTGTCACTTTTTCAGTCTAAATTGAGGTAAAATTAAATCATAAAAGAGGTAATATTCAACCTTCCAAAATTACAGCTTCCAAATTTACATTATTTTTTTTCTGTGTACCCAAGAGCAGGGTCGGTAAACCATCACCATCGCACTATCATTGATGCATATTTCGGTGCGTTCCTCGTCTCTTAAAACTTCTCTTCTCTTTCGCAGCCGAGTGATGGTCGGCTTGCTATCGCGAATATCGAAAGCCCATCACATCGACGAGAAATACCCTATCGCTGGCTCCGATGGAACTATCGTTCCAACCGGAGAGACACGCACACGAAATTGCTGTATACATACACTGGAGCTCACGCACACAAATGAACTCATTTCTACAGGGCCTACGGGCGAGAGAATTTCACGATAGCTCTTTCTCTTGCTTTTTGAGCGAGGGGACTGGCTGTGTGAGAGATTTTTTTCCGTCTAACGCATCGGTTTGTTCGTTGCTCGCAATTTCATCGGCGTCGTTTTTGCTTCGCTCTCTTGATGAAGTTTTGGGAGAACGCCGAAAATTTGATGATTTGAACGAGGGACGATATCTAAAAGCCCTCGCCATCGGCGAGGAAACGAGATAATACCATCCCTGCCCAAGAGTGGTTACTTGACGTGCAAGTCAAATTTACATTTTCAGTATGGTTCCAAATCATTTTGTTTGTATTTTATTTATTGTTTTATTTGTCAAAAAAACTTTCAATCAATCAATGTTCCCCGGTTTACGGTACCACACAGCTAAACAAGTAGTAATCCAGCTGCGTGTAAAAGGCCTGGGTGTAAAATAAATATTGCACTATTTTATACAATTTTATGTGATTTTACACCCTGAAATATGTAGTCCATCAGTATAGGGGGATGGCGTCGCTATTTTTAGACCACGTTTTCCACTTTTTCTCATCGAAACCGACTACTTTATCGACTTAATTTTGCTGGGCGAGATAGGACGCCGTCTATTTTTAGACGATGACTCAGCACTTTTCCACTCTTGCACCTCAAAAAACCAGGTGGCAGCACGATGTAACGCCACGTCCCTATGGGAAACCTATTTGACCGATAGTCAAGCTCATATATGTGTTTATCCTTACAACTTTCTTCGGTCTGATGGCCGAGTGGGCTAAGGCGCCAGTCCTTACTATTGGTGCTGGGTTTGAATCCCGTCGGTTGCAACTTTTTTTTTGTGTTTGCAAAAATTGTACATGCAGTGTGTAATATTAGGTGTTTATTTTGACGAAGGTGATGTGCATGCTTTTGCATGCGATTTTACCATCGGATTTTTTGCTGTGCAAGTAAGCATGGAATTGGCCACCAAAAAGCGCTATCTAACTTCAAACACGTAGATCCAATATCGGATGTTCCGGAGACAGGCTCTGGTGGTGCAGGAATCTGGAAAGAATTTAGCAATAAACCTGATCGGAACATTATCGAAACACCCTGAATATTGGGGTTGGGGTGAGATCGGATCTTACACATTTCAGCATTTTTGTATGACCGGATCTCACTACGCAGACTCATCGTCATCCCTGTTGACGATAATCCATGAGGCAATTTTTCAGAACCACTCAAAATAGCCATAGGACACATTTGGAATTAGCTAGATATTTGCTCTTCAACTCATCGTCGCCGTCATACTAACTTGTCGTACGTGCATTTTGGGCCAAATTGGGTTAAGAACGCCATTTTGTGCAGCTCACAATGCCTCACCTTTTGATATTCACAGATCACCAAAATTCTATTTCAATCTTGAGACATTTCATATCATCTTGTCATGCTATCTTGTCACTCTTTGAAAATTGATGTTAGTGCGACAACTGGACAAAGGGATTTCAGGTCAGAACGCGTTTGACGCACGTACAAGTTAGACTATCGTAAACATTTGTAATTATAACTCGGGATTCCAGCAACCAACTTCAACCAAACTTCGGGACAATGCACAGAATGGTCAGCCAAACAAATCGTGTTTGTTATTGTTTACATTGCGTGCTTTCGTTTTTGTTTATTCAAGGTCAAACATTAAAACGCGTTTTTCTCGAAACGTCGAAATGGCGAGTGCGACAAGATAGCACGACGACGTCAAAATGTCGATTCTAAGGCAATTTTATTAAATCTCAAACTTAAGAAAAAATCAGGAATGAACAATCATGAACACAATTAAAAAAAAAACAAAACTGGATTCCTCAGTTAAAATTAACCTTTCATTGCCTATATCATGATAAAAAATATATAAAGTACTTTTTGACTGCAAATTAGATCTTTCATTAAAAACTGAAGTCGAAACATGTTTTTTAGTAAAATTCATATTTCCAAAATTTAAAAAAAAAATGTTCAAAAAAACATGGCGGCCAAATTTTTGTCATGCATTTCTAAGGCTCAAAAGTTGCAACAAAATAAAAAAAATGTGTGGATTTTTAAATATTTTTTTTTTTGTGAAAATCGGATTGTGAAGACGAATTGCAAAGAGATTTGCCCACGTGTCATTTGAATACTCAAAGAGAATCTGAATTAAATTTGAATAGTAATTTTGAGTTTGGGTCGCATTTGGGTCGAGGTGTTCAGTATTCACCCAATGACCCTAATGAACAACGACACAAATGCTTCTAAAAATATACTTGATCCACAAGGATCTCGGAGAGCCACTGGAAAGAGAGAGAAATTGACATAATAGAAGAGCGAAAGAATTGGTGTTATGGTTGCGTCGGAGACATGGAACAAATGTCATACGATTACCCAGTAGAAACAGATCACGTTCTAAGAGGTCGCCTCTCAGCACGGTGGTTTGGTTCCGTTGGCAGATCGGTGATGCGTTCTCACGGTATGAGATAGAACGGGGTTCAATTCCCCGGCGGAATACAGTGCACAATTTTTTCGCTAATCAACTTCTTTATTCAATGTTTATCACTTTCCAATGTTTCTCACCATGAGACATGTGTTGCTCTAAATTTGAATAAATTATTTAAGCATAAGCATAAGCATAGGTGCCCACCCGCAGTTGCTACTCCGTTATTGGCCAGGACCTCCAGAAATTACATCCACGGGCCGTGGAAGATGAGTGGAAGTAATCTTTCCTCGTTTCGCAACTTCTCAAACGCCCCTATCATGCTGATCAATACCGACGCCGGCCACGACCAGTGGTAGGGTCACGGGGTCTATCCTAAATGTCAGCGTGTCTTTCGATCAACAATTCAATAGAAATGAGTTTTTCATCGTTAAAATTCAACACATTTTTTGAAAAATAATTACATAATTTACCAGACACCGTACCTTCTAATCAACGGTGATATAGGCTTTTAAAATAATAAAACAATTAGGCAATACTATTAACACTATTCACTGGCCAAAAATGACGCTCGAAACACGAATATTCCTGCAAAGTTGTAGGTATGGATATGGACTACATTGTTAAAAAAATGATACACGGTAAAAAGATTTTTTTTGATTTTTTATTTAACTTTTTGTCACTAAAACTTAATTTGTAAAAAACACTATTTTTATTTTTTTTTATATGTTTTAGAGGACATCAAATGCCAACTTTTCAGAAATTTCCAGGTTGTGCAAAAAATCTTTGAACGAGTTATGAATTTTTGAATCAATTTTGATTTTTTTCAAAAAATCGAAAAATTGGTCACAAACATTTTTCAACTTCATTTTTCGATGTGAAATCAAATTTGCAATCAAAAATTACTTTAGAGAAATTTTGATAAAGTGCACCGTTTTCATGTTAAATCCATTTTTAGGTGACTTTTTTGAAAATAGTCGCAGTTTTTCATTTTTTTAAATTAGTGCACATGTTTGCCCACCTTTGAAAAAAATATTTTTGAAAAGCTGAGAAAATTTTCTATATTTTGCATTTTTAAACTTTGTTGATGCGACGTTTAGTTGCTGAGATATTGCCATGCAAAGGTAAAAAAACAGGAAAATTGATGTTTTCTAAGTCCCACCCAAACAACACACAATTTTCTAATGTCGATATCTCAGCAACTTATGGTCCGATTTTCAATGTTAAACTATGAAATATTCGTGAAATTATCCGATCTTTTCGAGAAAAATATTTTCAAATTTTATTAACCAAGACTTACATTTTAAAAGGACGTAATATTGAATGTTTGGCCCTTTTGAAATGTTAGTCTTGGTTTAAAAAAATTGAAAATATTTTTTTCGAAAAGATCGGAAAATTTCACGAATGTTTTACAAAATATAGAGAATTTTCTCAGATTTTCAAAAATATTTTTTTCAAAAGTGGGCAAACATGTGCACTAATTTTAAAAATTAAAAACTGCGACTATTTTCAAAAAATTCACCTAAAAATGGATTTAACTTGAAAACGGTGCACTTTTTCAAAATTTCACTAAAGTACTTTTTGATTGCAAATGTGATTTTACAGCGAAAAAAGAAGTTGAAATATTTTTGCGACCAATTTTTCGATTTTTTGAAAAAATCTGTAATGATTCAAACATTTATAACTCGCTCAGAGATTTTTTACACAACCTGGAAATTTCTGAAAAGATTTTTGAATTTTCATTCATCATTTTTGTATGGACAGCTGCCAAATTTGTATGGAAAATTATATGAACGAACTAATGATGCAAAATGGCTTCTTTGGGCATATCGAAGGCACCAAAAAAGTTTCAGTCGGATTAAAAAATACAAAAAAAAAATCGAATGACCGAAATCTGAGAGAACTGCTCAATTATCTGATTGTAAAAGATATACTTTGTTATAACTAGCTTTGTAGACTGTAATACTAAAATGTCTATAATAAAAACTCTGGATTCTTCAATCTTCTAGCAAAACATCTTTGCAAGAATTTCTTCAAAATTTTCTTCACTAGCTGATCTATTCTCACCAACTTGCTTCCATTGCCATCTTCAAGCAAATTCTCCACAAGGGGGCATCGACTGCGCTGCCAAAGACGACGTCAACCTCATACATAATGCATTAATTTGTAAAAGTGGAAAATAGGATATCCAAGTGGAGGAAAGATATTGAGTTTTGCGCCTTGGTTTTATTGGATTTTGGGTGGCGGGTAAACCAAAGGACGAACGCAAGGAAGCTGCATACTCAATGACGGGGTAGTGCAACAACGCCCACTCGATGCTGGGTTTGGAGAAAAAATCGACTAACGAGATTTCGCCGTGCCAGCGTGTGGTCCTTGAGGGTAAGTGTCGCTTTGGGTTTTGGGGGGATATTTATTTCTATTCAATTATTTCCTCCAGCGCCTGTTCTGGCGTTTTCGGCTGCCGCCTTGATTTGATAAGTGGTTTGTGATATATATTCATTACCCATTAATTTGAATGACATTTTGGGTTCTCTGCGACTCAATGTTCTGACTCTGATCGAAAAAAAAAAAAACTTTTCCGAGGGGTGCCAAATTTTGATGTTTACTCTTCAACGGTCTCCCTGTTTACGATTGATGGACGAGAGATTTGTTTGTGGAATTTCCAAAAGAAGAAAGAAAGAGGGGACCTTTTCAAGCTGTTGATGCCTGTCCAAACCAGTAGCGGAACATGTTTCGGCGATAAAGTTAATTCGTAGGTTGTTTGGTGTGTGATTTTTTCTCTGCGATAGACAATTTCCACTCTGATCACGCAAAACATTAGCTCTGATTTGGGGCGAACGATGAACGCGCAATATTGGGGGCGGTTTACGGTTATTGCAAAAGATGTAAATTATAATCGATTTCGGTTTATCTGGAGGGATTTGTTTTTGGTAACGGCTTTTGAAAAATGACAGAAACGTGCATAGAAATCGAACAAGGAAATAGAAACATGGAAAACAGACTAAAAGAAAAACAAAATGCCAAAACAACAGAACAAACAGCACAATGAATGAATTAAAACGTTAAAGATTTAATTTCAAGTTTATCAACCGTAAGTGTGGCAACTTAAGTTGGGGCTCTTACAATCTTACTCTAAGACCACCTCCCAGACACGCCATAGACAATAAGCACAAACGGACCGGCAACATTGTTTATCGCTCCCATATCTAGTTTAAAGGAAACAAATGACTCCTTATACGACCGGGACGACACACACACACACACACACCGTCACAGTCACAAGACGGAGCAAATTATCCCACACAAAGGGACACTAAAACGTTCTACGCCCAATTTAGTGCGGAATTTATGCCGAGCCGAACACCCTGGTTTCTTTGCCGTCACTCCCCCCAACCCAGGAAAATCCCGTGTCCAAAGGACCTTCTTTGCAAAAAGGGGTTTCAAGCCCGAGCAGGGATCTATTTGTTTGGTTCCCTCACACATGGGTGGGAAATGAGCAGCCCAGAAACATGTATGTTTATTGCCGGCTTGTCTGTTTTTACAATGTTCCGGTTCCAGGAGGATCATGCTCACATCAACAAGGCAACATTTTCGAGTGGTTCATGATGTGTTCGTTCTCAACGCACACAAATATAGAGAAATTGAAGACAAAATGTTCCAGTTGTGGTGCATGGGAGGGAAATTCTACATTTCAGTCTTCCCTCACAGCAGAGGAGCACAATGCTTCTGGATGATGTAGAATTTCATGCTCGTGTTCACTGTGATCGTTATGTTGGGTGACATGTTCTTTGAGCTGCACGTTTGAGTTTTGGTTGTGGGATTACCACTTTTGAGCCAAGCCAGAAGAATGAACGCGCGCACTGTAAATGTTACAAAAATAATTAGATAGGGCGGATTGGTTGTTCTCCAAAGTTTGTGTGGAGAATTAGCTTGTATGTTGCATGCAATTTATGCTTGTATGCAACAACGACGAGACACCCTAACTCTCCATACAAAATTTAGAGGAAAATCATTTGGCCCTGTATAAATAGTTTTGTCAATTTTTGTTGGCCAGTGTTATTTCTGATTTTTTCTGATTAAACGATACTAAAACTATAAATGAGCAATTCTCTACCACAACCGAAAAAATCCAAGGGGAAAACCACTCTCATCAAAGAGCCCTGGGCACCATCGGGCACGTTCTCGGGCACCTTCGGGCACCTTCAGGAACATGCTCGGCACCTTTCATTCTGACTTTGACAGTTAGAAAATCCAATTCAAAATATCAAAGTAATCAGGATTCTGTCCCAAATATTTTAAGTTGTCAGAAGAACTGTTTCTGGTTGCAAGTGCATTTTGTTAAATTGATTTGTGAGCTAAAAATGTATTTGCCGTGAAATCTTTTTGTTGCTGATCTTTTTATTTTTATAACGTAAGGAAAGTAATTTTTAAATCATAAATAACGAACCTATTTTTCTTTTGTAGATGTTGCAAAAAAACTCGATATTTTGATTGAAGCACAATTTCAAGATAATAAATACGGCATGCAAGAGCTTAATTTTGAAATTTGATAATATTTTAAAATGTATTTAAATTCTTCAGGAATAAAAGCAATGTTATATGCTTCTGGTGTACTTTTATGTGAAACAGAAAAACAGAATAACGTTTATGGTCTAGAAATTAGTTTTGTCACTGTGAATCGTTTCACTATTCAGCATTTGGGCACATCGAATTCAAAGTTTAAACGACGACGTTTAAACATGGATAACGTCGAATGGTTACGCTGTCCGCTTTGTAAGCGCATGATCATGGGTTCGATTCCCATCTGCTTCAGCCTTCCTTCGGATGAAAAGTAAAACCTCGGTCCCGACCTTAGTTGTTGTCAGGCCGTTAAGTCATCCCAGGTGTAGGATTCGCCTCGTCGTTGATTTGTGTACATTAAATGGCTATGTATGTGATTGTTGTTGAAATAGACCTCAATATTATTGAAATGCCTAATAAAAAGATTTTTAATCTTCCGTAAAATTTTATTGAATTTTTATTGATAATGTTCATTTTGTCGAAACATACAATAAGCAAGATTAACTATTCATCCACATGGATCAGCTCTTGAACCAGCTAGGGACATCGCCGTGATTTTTGAAAACAGGGGAAGCTGGGTAGGACCAGTTCGGTGTTCGGCGGACCAGGTGTTCGGTGTAGGACCAGGTTCAGTGTTCGGTGATGACCACTTCCGACTACAACGCTGGACCGAGACGATTGCCACAGCTTTTCGTGCTGACGGCTGTCGATCACCGAGGATCGAGCCACTGAAACGACATTAGGGGGAGCGGTTCTCTATCCCGAACCTCTCTGGGAGAATCACACGACCCGTTTTAGCAGGACGCACCCAGCTCGAAGGCCACATACGCATCACCCATTCAGTTTGGATTGGAAAATTAATGGATGCATTCCGTTTGTGTTTGATTTTATAATTATTTTTTTCAATCGTTTTTTCCCTAAAAGAGAAAAGTATTTGAACAAATTACATTCTATTGTTTGATTAAACACATCTTACCAACAATCAAAACTCTGCAACAATAGATTTCATACAGCAGAATAAAAAAAACTTGATAATCAAATATTTGAAAACCCGAAAGCTCAACGCTGACAGGACTGTAAAAACAATATAAACAAATATTGTAACACGGTTGCTATTGTCGTGATCGGGGACTTTCTTTTATAATAAAAACACAGATATTTTGCAATTAACAAACAACACGTCTTATTCCACAGAAATTAACCACAAAACTGATTTGACAATCTTCATTCTCTCTTTCGCCAGCCGCGCGCATCTCGTTGTTTTCTCGCTTGTTGTTCTCTCTCGCAGCTCGCTAGCGCGCTCTCGCACTCCATCCGCAATCAGCTAACAAGGCAATATTCATGAAGGTTTGCACTTTTGTTGCGCTCTTAACTATTATTTATGAATTATATCAATGTTATAATAAATACTCATTTAATAATTTATTACATATTCAATCCTGCAACCCATAATCCCTACATTCTCCTCTTTTCTACTCTCAAGATGACGAATATCAATCATAATTCCTAACAGAAAAATTGCATGAATGCTAAATCAATCAATTTTTTTTTTTAAATTTCCTAAAAGATTTTCGTCGGGTTCCTCGACTTTGTTTTCATGCTGATCTAAATACGAAAGCGCAGTCTTCGAAATGTTTCATCTATGTTGTCCAAGAGACTGACATCCGATCGCAGGAGTTGTAGAAAATGGAATGCACTGATGAGGTTGAAAATTTAAAACACCTGAAAATATAAGAAAAGAAAAAACGAGGAGAAAAACAAAAACCACAAATATTTCTCAAATAAACGCAGGTTTATCAATTTTTATGCAATACGAGATTAGTGATTGTTTACCTGATTTTCTTTAAATTTTATGTAATTTAAAATTAAAAAGCAAATTTTACAAACATTGCTGAAGCAACACAACACGATTTAAAAAAATAATAATTCAAATTCAAAAGCAATATTTTTTTTTTAAACATTTCGAATTAAATGGAATCAAATTATTTTTCTTTATTATCATTTTGTGAATATGAAATATAAAACAATGTGTTCTTAATTCAAAAATCTAACGTGTTGCTGACTTAATTAACAAATGAGGCATAATCCTGGCGTTTTAAAGTTTTAAATTTATGTGTACCATAAAAAAAAACAAAAGAATAAACATTTCTAAAAATATATACAATGTGGTAATTTATTTTATTTATTTAAAAAAAAATCTGAAACAAAAACTATGACAGGCACAGATATTGTTTTTACTCAAATTTACACTTTGAATTTATGTGCGCCCGCCACGGAGTTCAAATCGATCAGCCCAGTGCCACGTCCGATTGATCCACCAGACGGGACTTGAAGTTAAACATAAACTGATTTTAATATTAAATGCAGTCGTGACGAAAAGTATATGTTTGTAATTAATACCCAAAAACACCCAAAATGGATCCACAAGCAAGCTTATTCCTTCCTCATTTTCAATATTTTTATCTGTACTTTTCTGTAATTTATTCCCAGCCAAGCTGTACTGCTAAAACAAACAACTTTTTTTTATATAAAGACTAATATGGAGATCGGAAGGAAAGGAAGGTTTTACGAACAGCAGAACAAAGGAGAGGGAGCGTTTTCTTGGGGCTTTTCTTCACTCTATCTGGCTTGCTTTCGCTTCTACTGCTGCCCATTTGATTTTTTTCTTGACCGGTTCCTTCTGATGTACATACACCGCTTAACATTGTATCAAAAATTACCTCATTTTAACTAATTTTGAAACTGTTAATAAATCATGGCAAAAATTACTAAAATGCAAAATCAGTAATATTTTTAAAGAATTTGTTTTCATCAGTACCGGTACACTTTCATAAAATAAAAAATAGTCCGTATTTCAGTTTAGGATGATTTCTTAAAAAGCAATCTCAATAAATGAAGCAAATTGCAAAAATAATATAAATAATTCAATTAATGCTCAAAATGTGCTTTGCTGCACAAAATACATTTTTTTATAAAAAAAATAAAATCAAATGTTGTTTATTCTTGCCACAAAAGCTTTTTTAAATATTTTTTTACCGATTTAACGATTTTGATCTGTAAATGCATGGTAGTATCAACATTTTTCAACTTTTATATTAAAAATTTTGAACTTTCTATTAATATTCACTTACGCGATCTTTTAACCAAACAAACGATAGTTTTTACCGAATAGTTTTTTTCTCTGTTATGTCTACTTAATAATATTTTTGTTTATCTTGAAACAAAACATAGTTCAGAAAAATTATTCTAATGAATAAAACAAAATCATGTGGTAAATTGTTGCAATAAAAATAAAATATATAAATTGAAATAAATGCCGTTCCGCTATATTCGATTTCTATTATATGTCAAATTAATTTTCTCTTCAAATTGTATTTAAAGTAGCTAAAGGTATGGATCCAAGCACTTTTGATATTACCGTAGATTAGATTATTTAATGTTACATTTAATCATGATCAAAACAATGTTTAAGGTCATTTTATTTATAAATACCTTCAAAATGTACTGTGCTTATCAGATAACAACAAAAAAATATTTTATTCAATTATTCTTGTAATGCATAGATGTATAGATTGCAATCTGACTACTTTCTCAAAGGGTTCCAGCTCAGGCGAAACATTTTTCAAACTACCACCGCAGAGGTCTGTCAGGCTCCAACACGGAGGAGACAATATCCTAACCATAAATTCCTTCAAAACGTATCTTGCTTACCTTAAAAACAGCTGAAAGATTTTTTAATGTTTTATTTTTAAATATTTGGTTTTATTTTTCTCGTAATGTAAAATGGGTTCCAAGCAACTTTGATATATTACTTGAGTAGATTGTTCACAGAAACTTATTTTTTTTTAATCACGATCTTTACGATCCCTGTCAATGGTTTCTTTTCTTATTTAAAATTTTAACTTTTTCTTTGCTGATAAACTCCTGTTATGTAATTTGAAAAAGTTTGGTTTCATAATTAAGTACAATCGATTAAAGAACCCCAAAGTTTCTTTAATTTATTTTAAAATAATGTTTCTTTTAATTTAATTTTGATATATTTACTTTACAAAAATTCTGAAAGTGTTTTTTTAACTCAATAAAATGATACATTGTTAAAATATAATTTCTATCGAAATTAATGAATGATTTTGAACTATTTTGATACAAATCACAGATATTGCATTGAAAAATAAAAATTAATATAATAAATATAAATGTTTCCTAGTTTTTTTTAAATTATGCTTTTTTTTTTCGTTGCTCAAATTGTCACTCCTACTTCTCAAATTCAAAATTAATATTTAAATATTTGTATTATTTTCAGAATTTCTGATGATTAATCATTCCTTTATTTATTATTTAAAAATGCATCAAATTAATTATTAAGTGAATTATTTTACCTTTTTTAACTAAAAATGTATTGTTCATGTTAACGATTACTTAAATTTTTACTTCCCTGTGAAATAATGTTGGGTTTCAAGCAACTTTTGTATCACAGCTGAGTAAATCGATTAAAGTAACAATTAACCATAACTACTATCAATATGGAATACTTAATCATTAACGTCTTTCAATTTAGAGGTTTATCTTTCAAGAGAGGACAACTCCAGTGTTATATCAAGTGACAATCGTTTTAGTCCTATTCGATGAATTTAAAATCATTTTTTTGGGTAGTTCACAGACATAACTCCAAAATACATATTGCTTTATCTGTGGATACCAAAAAGTGCTCACTTTCACATTTAAATTTATTTATTCATTTTCTTAGGTCAATTTCTTTTGTGATGTTAAAGACGGTTCTTAATTGAATGAAAAGATTTGCTGAAAAATATATTTCTAAAATCCATAAGGCTCCTTCTGCGAAGTTATTTAAAAAAAAAATCATCACAAAAGTCTGTCGGGTTCCTTTATCGAGGAGATTGTTATCTGACTGCTTTCGCAAAGAACTCCAGCACAGATCATTCATTTTTTTTAATCTGACTACCATCACAGAGGTCTGTCAGGCTCCAACACAGAGAAGACTTTTTTCTGACTACCATCGCAGAGGTCTGTCAGGCTCCAACACAGAGGAGACTTTTTTCTGACTACCATCGCAGAGGTCTGTCAGGCTCCAACACAGAGGAGACTTTTTTCTGACTACCATCGCAGAGGTCTGTCAGGCTCCAACACAGAGGAGACTTTTTTCTGACTACCATCGCAGAGGTCTGTCAGGCTCCAACACAGAGGAGACTTTTTCTAACTACCATCGCAGAGGTCTGTCAGGCTCCAACACAGAGAATACTTTTTTCTGACTACCATCGCAGAGGTCTGTCAGGCTCCAACACAGAGGAGACTTTTTTCTGACTACCATCGCAGAGGTCTGTCAGGCTCCAACACAGAGGAGACTTTTTTTTTGACTACCATCGCAGAGGTCTGTCAGGCTCCAACACAGAGGAGACTTTTTTCTGACTACCATCGCAGAGGTCTGTCAGGCTCCAACACAGAGGAGACTTTTTTCTGACTACCATCGCAGAGGTCTGTCAGGCTCCAACACAGAGGAGACTTTTTCTAACTACCATCGCAGAGGTCTGTCAGGCTCCAACACAGAGGAGACTTTTTCTGACTACCATCACAGAGGTTTGTCAGTCTCCAACACAGAAGAGACTTCAAAATTAACTATGACTAATCAATTATAACGGCAAAAAACGTTGCTCAAATCAAATTTCAAAGCAAAACATTGATTGTCAATTTCTGCATAAATCTATAAAATTTTCATTAGAATTCTAAAACGATAGTTTTCAATTTCCACAGCATCAAGCAACAATCTAATATTGCATCAAATTCACATTAAAAATTTATCGTCAATAATAACAACAATCTAATCTTCATTCAAATAAGAACTATACATTTTTTCATTAACCATAAAATTAATAATCAAATTTAGCATCAACTTCAAAACAAAACATTGGTCATCAATTACCATATGAACAATCAAATATTGCGTCAAATTTAAAACTCAAAATTGCCCATCATAAAACCACAATCAAATATTGCATGAAATTTGAAATCGAAAAAAATACCTTTCTATAATAACAAAACTCAAATTCTGAAAACAAATCTTGGCCTTCGATTGCCGCAACAAAAAGGAAATCTATCATCATATTCAAAATAATAACTGGTTTTCGATTACCACAATATCAATCAAACCTCGTATCTTAATCGAAACAAAATATTGGTTTTCATTTATCGCAAAAATAAGCAAATTTGTCATCTTATCATAACAAAACATTGGTCTTTAATTCCCTCATCAACAATCAACTCTTTCAATCAAAATTAAACTTGTAAATTTTGTAATTTGTGATTTTATTGTACTTTGCATCAAGTTATTGCCACAACAAGCATATCTTTCATTCAACTTAAAACAAAACTAACAAGAAGCAAATATTTATCTTATTCAAAAATAAACATTGGTCTTCAATTACCAAAATAACCAGCATCCAATCCAAAATAAAAATAATGATCATCAATAATAACAACAATCCATAACAATCAAATTTTGCATCAAATTCAAAACAAAACGTTGGTCGTCAATTATAATAACAACTATAAAATTCAAACAACAAATTTGATTTCAATTACCAAAACAACAACTAAATTAAAAACAAATTATCTACCTTCAATCACAAACTAATCCTCCATCAAATTCAAAAAGAAATATTGATTTTCAATTTCCACAATCTTGTCAAATCTTTTGTCAAATTATAAACCAAATATTGATTTTCATCAATCACAAAAATAAGAAAAAAAAATTTAAGTCTAATTCGTAACAAAACATTGGAGTTCAATTTCCACAACAACAATTAAACATTGCATCAAATTAAAACAAAACATTGGTCGTCAATCAAAACAACAACAATCAAATCTAAAGCAAAAATGTGATTGTACAAAAACAATCAAATTTGGAACAAACTTTTTGCCTTCAAATTCCACCATTAACTTAGAAAAAAACATTGGTTTTCAATTATCACAACGAAAAGCCAAACTTACAACTTCAAAACAAAACATTCGTTCCCAATATCACAACAACAAGCAAATCATTCATTAAATTCAAGACCGTCAATTATCGCAGATAGTTTTATGCCTTTTATCAATTTCAAATAACAAGTTCAAGCAAACATCTACCTGTTTCAAAACACAGGCAAAACAACAAAGCGAAACTTTGGACCTGCATCCTGGCAGGTAAACAAAACTGTTGGATTTCACAACACAACAATTCAAGCAAAACAAATGATCTTTCATGAATCAAAAGGTTCGACTTACCGGACTGTGCCATTGTCGTGATCGGGGACTTTCTTTTATAATAAAAACACAGATATTTTGCAATTAACAAACAACACGTCTTATTCCACAGAAATTAACCACAAAACTGATTTGACAATCTTCATTCTCTCTTTCGCCAGCCGCGCGCATCTCGTTGTTTTCTCGCTTGTTGTTCTCTCTCGCAGCTCGCTAGCGCGCTCTCGCACTCCATCCGCAATCAGCTAACAAGGCAATATTCATGAAGGTTTGCACTTTTTGTTGCGCTCTTAACTATTATTTATGAATTATATCAATGTTATAATAAATACTCATTTAATAATTTATTACATATTCAATCCTGCAACCCATAATCCCTACAGCTATGTACCGTCCTGTTTTCTTTCTTGGTATCAGGCTCACTCAGGCACCTTCGGGCACGTTGGGGCACCTTTAGGGCACAGCCTACTCGGGGGCAATGAGCAGAGTGGTTTTCCCCTTGTCTCGCGGGTTCGCGCGCGCCTATTCACTCTCCGATCGATCCAACGAACACCACACGACTGATGGCCCAACTTCTCTGGGCACACTGCGACCCCCTTTTCAATGATTTCGAGAACTTTCTACCACTTTCTCGCGGGCTCGCGCGCGTCGATTCACTCTCCGATCGATCCAACGAACACCACACGACTGATGGCCCAACTTCTCTACTCACACTGCGACCCCCTTTTCAATGATTTCGAGAACTTTCTACCACTTTCCCGCGGGCTCGCGCGCGTCGATTCACTCTCCGATCGATCCAACGAACACCACACGACTGATGGCCCAACTTCTCTAGGCACACTGCGACCCCCTTTTCAATGATTTCGAGAACTTTCTACCACTTTCCCGCGGGCTCGCGCGCGTCGATTCACTCTCCGATCGATCCAACGAACACCACACGACTGATGGCCCAACTTCTCTAGGCACACTGCGACCCCCTTTTCAATGATTTCGAGAACTTTCTACCACTTTCCCGCGGGCTCGCGCGCGTCGATTCACTCTCCGATCGATCCAACGAACACCACACGACTGATGGCCCAACTTCTCTGGGCACACTGCGACCCCCTTTTCAATGATTTCGAGAACTTTCTACCACTTTCCCGCGGGCTCGCGCGCGTCGATTCACTCTCCGATCGATCCAACGAACACCACACAACTGATGGCCCAACTTCTCTGGGCAAACTGCGACCCCCTTTTCAATGATTTCGAGAACTTTCTACCACTTTCCCGCGGGCTCGCGCGCGTCAGTTCACTCTCCCATCGATCCAACGAACACCACACGACTGATGGCCCAACTTCTCTGGGCACACTGCGACCCCCTTTTCAATGATTTCGAGAACTTTCTACCACTTTCTCGCGGGCTCGCGCGCGTCGATTCACTCTCCGATCGATCCAACGAACACCACACAACTGATGGCCCAACTTCTCTGGGCAAACTGCGACCCCTTTTCAATGATTTCGAGAACTTTCTACCACTTTCCCGCGGGCTCGCGCGCGTCAGTTCACTCTCCGATCGATCCAACGAACACCACACGACTGATGGCCCAACTTCTCTGGGCACACTGCGACCCCCTTTTCAATGATTTCGAGAACTTTCTACCACTTTCCCGCGGGCTCGCGCGCGTCGATTCACTCTCCGATCGATCCAACGAACACCACACGACTGATGGCCCAACTTCTCTAGGCACACTGCGACCCCCTTTTCAATGATTTCGAGAATTTTCTACAACTTTCCCGCGGGCTCGCGCGCGTCGATTCACTCTCCGATCGATCCAACGAACACCACACGACTGATGGCCCAACTTCTCTGGGCACACTGCGACCCCCTTTTCAATGATTTCGAGAACTTTCTACCACTTTCTCGCGGGCTCGCGCGCGTCGATTCACTCTCCGATCGATCCAACGAACACCACACGACTGATGGCCCAACTTCTCTACTCACACTGCGACCCCTTTTCAATGATTTCGAGAACTTTCTACCACTTTCCCGCGGGCTCGCGCGCGTCGATTCACTCTCCGATCGATCCAACGAACACCACACGACTGATGGCCCAACTTCTCTAGGCACACTGCGACCCCCTTTTCAATGATTTCGAGAACTTTCTACCACTTTCCCGCGGGCTCGCGCGCGTCGATTCACTCTCCGATCGATCCAACGAACACCACACGACTGATGGCCCAACTTCTCTAGGCACACTGCGACCCCTTTTCAATGATTTCGAGAACTTTCTACCACTTTCCCGCGGGCTCGCGCGCGTCGATTCACTCTCCGATCGATCCAACGAACACCACACGACTGATGGCCCAACTTCTCTGGGCACACTGCGACCCCCTTTTCAATGATTTCGAGAACTTTCTACCACTTTCCCGCGGGCTCGCGCGCGTCGATTCACTCTCCGATCGATCCAACGAACACCACACAACTGATGGCCCAACTTCTCTGGGCAAACTGCGACCCCCTTTTCAATGATTTCGAGAACTTTCTACCACTTTCCCGCGGGCTCGCGCGCGTCAGTTCACTCTCCGATCGATCCAACGAACACCACACGACTGATGGCCCAACTTCTCTGGGCACACTGCGACCCCCTTTTCAATGATTTCGAGAACTTTCTACCACTTTCCCGCGGGCTCGCGCGCGTCGATTCACTCTCCGATCGATCCAACGAACACCACACAACTGATGGCCCAACTTCTCTGGGCAAACTGCGACCCCCTTTTCAATGATTTCGAGAACTTTCTACCACTTTCCCGCGGGCTCGCGCGCGTCAGTTCACTCTCCGATCGATCCAACGAACACCACACGACTGATGGCCCAACTTCTCTGGGCACACTGCGACCCCCTTTTCAATGATTTCGAGAACTTTCTACCACTTTCTCGCGGGCTCGCGCGCGTCGATTCACTCTCCGATCGATCCAACGAACACCACACGACTCATTTTTTTTTATTATTATGGTTTAGGGGACAAAAAATATCGCAACTTTTTAGCCTAGATAAAAATGATGCTATGATTAAAAAAAATGCAGTACTGTACATTGGAATTTCATAAAAATTAAAAATATGTTTAATCGTGCCTAAACATGCTAAATATGATTTTAATGCAGGAAAATGCAATTCAATTTGTTTTGAGTTGGTAAGGCTTCTAATTCTATTAAAATTTAAAAGTTTACTAAAAAAAGTGCCCTGAAGGAGGGTGACATAAACTTTGAAAAATATTTCAAAATTATCTGGACTTTTCGATTATTAAAAGGGCATTTTGAAATTGTTGGAATTTAGACTAACATTATGAGAAATAGACAATCATGGAGCAAAAGAATAAAAATTAGGAATTACGAGCCATGGTCTCGACAATTAAATGAAAAAGGCATAAACATAGAAAAATATTTGCAACGGCCTAACTCAGCGTCAACTTTTTTGATCATACTTCTTAATGGCTTAGCAGTTGCGATTTTTGTTTATTAAAATACATAGAAAAAATTAAAAGTAAAACATATGGATTTTGGAAATTTTTTTTTTTTGTGAGAAAAATATAACTAATAAAGTCATTTTTTCTACCGTAAAGGTACAATTTTTTTTTCTGAGGTCCTCATTAATATGTACAACTTTGCCGATGATCCTAAATTTCTTCAAAAGTTACAAATTTTCGAATATTTACGTACCATCGGATGAACCAATGACAAAAAATGGCTTCTTTGATCATAAGGAAGAACCCCACAAAGTTTGATCCAAATCGAAACTTTGTTAATTTTTTTATACAGTTTTCAACTGTAATGAAATAATTTAAAAAAATAGTTTTTGTTAGTAACAAAAGCTATTTTATTTGCTAAAATTAGAAAAATGTGACTCACATTGCTCCTTCCGTTTAGTAGGTATCTTAATTTTAAACTACACAACAAGGATTGGCATTTTTCCATTCTTGATAATTGTAAAGTGAACACATCTCCCATGCTCTAAAAACGTCCCGGAAAATATCGCAAGGCAGAAACCCAGCACTGACAGAACCTACTTCAAACCAGCAGCATCGTAGGGGTAAACGCTTCCAATTGCACCGCTTAGCGAGGACACGGCCCTTCCAGGAGACGACCCAAAACACGTAGGCACTGCTGCTGTTGATGGTACAATCCCATATTCATGCATAACTAGACGAGAGAGAAAGCGGAAACATAAATGTGCTTGTTTATTAAAAGACATTAAATAAAATTTTAATGATGCCTGTTACGGAATTTCCTGTCCCCTTTTGTGAGCTGCTGTTCTGTACGGTACTTCCGGACCATTTGAGTCCTTTTGCTAAACCGGTTTGGACTGGAGCTGAGAAGGGGAAGCATGTTCTGTCTGCGATGTACTTGAGAAAACATACACACATTCCGTCCTTCCCGTCGTACATGGTCGAAGATTAAATCTCTAAACGACGACTGCAATTTCATTTTATGGAGGCTAACTTTCCACAAGGTTTTTAAATTTTTCCAGCTTTTTCAAAGTTTGAGCATACGGTACGAACTTCACCAGAATAGTCATAAAGGGCAATAAAAATCGTTCTGAATAGAAATGTGCTCGGAAAAATCAAACCTTCAATTAAATGTTTACATCGTCCCAGGATGATTGAAAAATGGAAATTTATTGCCACTCGATTTGCTCCCCGAGAACGTCGTCAACCGCATGCAGGGAAAAAGCATTTTCCAATCTCAAACAATTCAACTGCACTTCTCCAGTGTCGTAAAACAAAAGGATTCAGCAAGCTTGAAGAGGGGCGTGGAGTAGAAGGATTCGAGCAGCCACTTTGAAAGCCATAAATAAATTCAATAAAATATTTATAACGTCAAGCTCCACCCACCGCAAGCTTCTTCTCTTCGGAAATCGAACCCCCAAAAAATGTCAATTCTCGGTCTTGTGGCAATATCGATGCTGGTGGCAAAACTGCATCTCAGCTGTGTGTTGGGAAAGCTGTGAAAATAGAACTCGACTCTCGAGTGTCACTCATGTTCGATTCGATGGTTTCGACGTCCCAGGGCCAACCTCTTGACCTGTAGAGCTGAAACCTTCCAGCTTCAGCTGATGTTGGCAGACGACGTTACTAGCAGAGGATTGCGGATTGGCTGGAAAAAAGTGTAATGCACTGTTGATGTGTTATTATTGCAGACTTACATTTACGGAAATTAAATTACTAAATCATAATAATTTAAACATTTCTAGCCATTTTTTCGTCAAAAATTTAAATTTTTAAACCAAACTTAAGGTTGTTCATTTTCTAATTAAAAGGGAATCAATTTACAGTTATTTCAATAACGCCCTTCTGAAATTTTATTGTTTACGAAGAGATTGGAAGTTTCAAGAACGTTTCATGTTTTTACATTGAAAATCGGACCATTAGTTGCTGAGATATCGACATTAGAAAATGGTGGGTTGTTTGGGTGAGACTTCAATTTACCTGTATTTAAATCTTTGCATGGCAATATCTCAGCAACAAAATTTAAAAAGCAAAATGTAGAAAATTTTCTCAGCTTCTCAAAAATATTTGTTTCAAAAGTAGACAAACATGGGCTCTAATTTAAAAAAAATGAATAACTGCAACTAATTTCAAAAAAGTTACATAAAATTGGCTATAAATTTTAAATAATGAACTTCATCCAAATTTCATTGAAATACTTTTTGATTGCAAATTCGATTTTTCATCGAAAAATTAAGTTGATTTTTTTTGCGACCAATATTTTGATTTTTTGAAAGAATTTGTATTGATTAAAAATTCAAAACTCGGTTAAAGATTTTTTGCCCATTCTGGAATTTTCTGAAAAGTTGGCATTTGATGTCCCCTAAAACCAGTGTTGGCGTTCTCGCACTCTCACGAGAAAAATTAATCTCTCTCGAGTCCCGAGCTGCCGAGAGCAACTCGCCGATTCCCCGTTCTCTCCTCTGCTCGGGAACGGGCTAGTTCGCGAGAAAGAATTGCCCGCGAGCGAGAAGTAAAACGAGTTGGCAATAAAAAAAAAAAACATTACAGCTAATGGAGTTACACCTCTTTACCTTCTAGCCGTTCGCATTCATTAACCTGATAAACAAATTACTAACTTTAAACGAACAACTAGCACGAGTCGTTCGCGAGCGCTCGCGGTGAGAGTGAGAACGCGAGAAAAAAGGCGAGCGCAATCGAAGAGAGAAAATGACTACAAGTTCTCTCTCTCGCTCTCGAGTTAGAAAAGCTTTCCTTCTTCTCACTCGGATCCCAACTGTCAAAACATATAAAAAATAGAAAAAAATAAAAAAGTGTTTTTTTTGCAAATCAAGTTTTAGTGACAAAGAGTGAAATAAAAAATCACCAATATTTTTTACCGTGTATCATCTTTTTAAGTGTAGTCGTTATTCATACCTACAACTTTGCCAAAGACACCGTATTGACCAAAAAATTCCTTCAAAAGAAATAATTTTTTTAATTTTCATTTATCATTTTTGTATGTTGAAAGCTACCGAATTGGTTTCAGCCGGGTTAAAAAATGCAAAAAAAAAATTAAAAAAAAGACAGATTCGGTTAAGAACTGTTCTCATTTATTTGATTAAATATCTCTAAAACGAAGCCAATCCATAAATATTATAAAACTAATCACATCCTAAGCGATAAATTCACTAAAAGTAGAATCATTAAAACAAGAGAACTTATTTCTTTTTTGTCAATGGAATTAAACTAAAAAGAAAATGAGTATTTTCAAAAATTTTGGGCAACATTTTATTTGAATAGTTTATTTTAAACATTTAATACTAAACATTTCTGTAAATCAGAAAACATTGAAAAGTGGCTAATAATATTTCTGTTTTGTGTTTTGTGTATTAAATCTTATTGAATGAAAAAATCATCATTTAAGATCACAATTTTATTTTTTCTAAGTCATTGCCTTTTTCGCAGTTTGTTATTCGTTATTTTAAGAAATTTCACCGACATTTAAAAATAAAATAGTTAGACATGTTCTGCCTTTTGTTTCTTTGTAGTTTTGAAAAAAGCGTTCTTTCACATTCTCTTTGAAATGTTGCACAATGAACATGAGCATGAGAGACCACCCATGGTTGTTCTTCTCCGTTGCTTCTTTTTGAAATGTTGTATAATATGGAAAAAATGCTAACGTGTTAAAACATGTTTAAGATTTCAAATTGTATTTTTCCTGGCATCAAAGCTTATTTCGCTGGAACTTTTCTTAATCAGTGTAAAATCATCTTCAAAAATGAGTTCCAAAATGCCATTTTGTTTGTTGGTTTGTTTGGTATAAAAATCTTTATTTGAATACAGCAATTTCACAATTATTTATTTAAAATTTTACGACATATGACAGATTTACCAAATTTTACGGCTAAGCACAAATTTCAAGGATTACGCAGCTTTCGAGAGATTACGAAAAAATCATTAACACTTACAATCATTTTTTTTTTCAAGAAAAAATATTTTGATTCATTCTTAATCCTAGATACCTCAAGTGTCTCCTAAAAAAATTGTTTTTTTTTAAAATGACTTTATTTGAAACTCAATTTTACTGATAAAGAGTTTATAAAAAAAATCAGAAAAAGATCGTTTCCCGTGCACCCATTTTCCTGAAGCAATCAAATCATCGAAAATAACAAAGTTATCAGAAAATATCTTTTCATGGCACGGAATTTTAAATATTTTTACAACAATTTTGAATTAAAAGGCCTCAAAACTTTAAAAAGGTAAAATATTTAAATAACAAGCCTTAAAAAATTATGACGTAAGCTTTGAAAAATATTTGCAACGGCCTAGTTGGAAAATAAGTTCTTTTTTTGAAATAATCAAATTGAATTTTGAATCAGTATTTGGAGAGCATGCTTCTGTGATTTCCTGGTACTTAATTGTTATTTGTTTTGAGATGATAAGGCCGATGCAAATATTTAAAAAAGTTTTTGTCCCTCGGCCCTGGCCGAGGTCAAGGGGGGGGGGCAAAAAAATAAAAAAATATAAAAATTTAAATAACAAGCCATAGTCTTCACATTTAAATGAAAAAAGTGTTTTAAAATGCATTTTACACTAATTCAGTTGTTTTGCAATCGTTAGTTTTCAAAAAATCTAAGATCTGACAAAAACAAAATTGTATCGAAAAAAAAGATTTTGCATCGAAAATTTTCAAAAAATCATAAGATTTTTTAATAAACTCAAACATGCTAAAAATGATTTTAAACGCAGAAGAATGTATTTTAATTTGATTTCAGCTGGTTGCACTTAAATTTTCATTGAAATTTTGAAGTTTATTGTAAAAATATTTTTTTTGCCCCCTGATTTTTCGGGCCAATTTTGAAGGGGGGGGGGGGTGACAAAAACTTTTAAAAATATTTGTACCAGCCTAAGGTGATTAAAAAAAAACTGTGATTTTTAATATTTCAAGCATTGATTTTTTCAATTCGATTCAGTTATCTTGGTGAATAATCAAGTTGCAATAAGTTAGTTTTACGTACATTACAAAGTTTTTAAGTGAGCTGTGTTTTGCATCCTAATTCGTTTTTGAGCAATTGTAAATGTTAAATAAGGCGTCATTAAAAGTAAGAAAAAGTTAAAAAAAATTACAAATCAAGCATTGATTTAAATAAAAAAATAAGCTCAAAATTTGAAGCAAAATTTATTTTTTTGGTGATATGAAAAGACAAAATCATATAAAAATATAACTGGGTAATTCTCCGCCAACTCACACAGCAGTTGCCCCGACCCCTCTTCGATTTGCGTGAAACTTTGTCCTAAGGGGTAACTTTTGTCCCTGATCACGAATCCGAGGTCCGTTTTTTGATATCTCGTGACGGAGGGGCGGTACGACCCCTTCCATTTTTGAAAATGTGAAAAGAGGTGTTTTTCAATAATTTGCAGCCTGAAACGGTGATGAGATAGAAATTTGGTGTCAAAGGGACTTTTGTGTAAAATTAGACGCCCGATTTGATGGCGTACTCAGAATTCCGAATAAACGTATTTTCATCGAAAAACACTAAAAAGTTTTAAAAATTCTCCCATTTTCCGTTACTCGACTGTAAAATTTTTTGGAACATGTCATTTTATGGGAAATTTAATGTACTTTTCGAATCTACATTGTCCCAGAAGGGTAATTTTTTCATTTAAAACTAAATTTTTCATTTTAAAATTTCGTGTTTTTTCTAACTTTGCAGGGTTATTTTTTAGAGTGTAACAATGTTCTACAAAGTTGTAGAGCAGACAATTACAAAAATGATATATAGACATAAGGGGTTTGCTTGTAAACATCACGAGTTATCGCGATTTTACGAAAAAAAGTTTTGAAAAAGTTGGTCCTCATCGATCATGGCCATTCATGGTCACCCGCGACAGACACGGACGACGAAACAACGAGAAACGCCAAAAGTAACTTTTTCAAAACTTTTTTTCGTAAAATCGCGATAACTCGTGATGTTTATAAGCAAACCCCTTATGTCTATATATCATTTTTGTAATTGTCTGCTCTACAACTTTGTAGAACATTGTTACACTCTAAAAAATAACCCTGCAAAGTTAGAAAAAACACGAAATTTTAAAATGAAAAATTTAGTTTTAAATGAAAAAATTACCCTTCTGGGACAATGTAGATTCGAAAAGTACATTAAATTTCCCATAAAATGACATGTTCCAAAATTTTTTACAGTCGAGTAACGGAAAATGGGAAAATTTTTAAAACTTTTTTAGTGTTTTTTTCGATGAAAAATACGTTTATTCGGAATTCTGAGTACGCCATCAAATCGGGCGTCTAATTTTACACAAAAGTCCCTTTGACACCAAATTTCTATCTCATCACCGTTTCAGGCTGCAAATTATTGAAAAACACCTCTTTTTTCACATGTTCAAAATGGAAGGGGTCGTACTGCCCCTCCGTCACGAGATATCAAAAACGGACCTCGGATTCGTGATCAGGGACAAAAGTTACCCCTTAAGACAAAGTTTCACGCAATGTCGAAGAGGGGTCGGGGCAACTTTTCCCGATTTCGTGTGAGTTGGTAGAGAATTACCCAACTATGATTTCTAAAGTATCAAAATGACGTTCCAGTTTGCCGTTTGCCAATACCTTTTCCAAATTAAAAAAACAAATCGTAGCTGTACTATCTCTCACCATTGAAATTTCACTCTTCCATCCGACAAAACAGACGATAATTTCACAGTTTTGTGCTGACCGCGGAAATCCACCGTCTAAGCGAGATTTGATGAAGCGACAGTGAAGACACACTCCAGGCCACTGCTATCGCCATTAGGGATAATATCGACCAATGTTTACCATTGACAACCACAAGCTCCAAAATCCTTGAACACACCCCACGTCCAACGTCGTCCGATGTAGACGTATGCATTCACTTCACATGTTTGTCCTGCCAACGAGGCCCGGCATCCCAAAGTCAAGAGTGCCCCTAGCTCACATGCGTTGACTTCTGTGGACCATGGATTGCAACAACACATCTCCAACAGGCTAGCCTCCAGCTTCCAGACATTACGAATTGCAGCACGTTCCTGGCGCGTAAGGTCCTTGTCGTCCGGCCGCCCATGTGAATGGAGCCATTTTCTGGTGTTTAGCTGGTGGTGCAGCCGGGGAAAGATTAGAATGATTGCACCAAATGACTGCATAAATGTCAGCTGCTGGACACGAGGACTGGCAAGGCTAGAAGTCTCTTTGCCTCTTCTCCCTTACCTTCGTGTAAATGTGAAAAAGTCGTCACCATGTCTTGTAGTTTATTTCAATCGAGACTTTCTCCTCCCCCTGCAGCTTCAGGTTTGTCGTCTGGTGCATGTGCAACGTGTTGCTTCTAGCAGAACGAACCGAAGAGAGAGAGAGAGGGTGCACTTTACTTGGCATGTTATGGAGGAAAAATGAAGTGCTGACTGTACCAGCAAGGACCAGCCAAAGGACTACCAGCCAGCAGCAGTCAGTCTGGGAATTTCAACATTATGAACACATCCCAGAGCTGCACATCTTTCTGTCGGGGCTGTGAAGAAGTCGTCGTTTTTGCAGCAGGCATATCATGAAGGATCAAGAGGGAAAGGACATGACGCTGGTGACGACGACGATGTCGGAAAAATCAAGAGACGATTAATAATTTATGAAAGAGAGACAGATACATGCAATGGAGGGGTGAGAATGACTGAAATGAGGTTGGGGGAGGGCGGGGAAAGATTGCACATTTACACAGTTTAGATCTGTTGCTGCGAGTAATGGAATGGATTCATTTGAGATGAGGGGTGTGTGATTGAGTGGAACAAACGTCTGGAGTAAACTGTGAACAATCTTGTTTGGGATTGAATATTGAGGACCCGGGAGACTAAGAAGGGTATGAAGAAAAATGTTTTATTGCTGCAGTTTGAATGAAGAATGAGTTTCAAGACAATAAATAATTGATTCTATAGTTTTCTAACAAATATTTGTTGAATTGGAGGTTATCTGGGAAAAAGCTCACACTTGTTTCAATTACTCAGACGTCGATTTTATATACCTAGATGGAACAACTCTTGAAAATTTAACGATTTATTTTATTATTGCCTAGATGATATCCTCCATAAACGCCACATTCAAAATTCCACTCCCATTAACAGTCAGGCAACTATGCCAGAAAAGTACCCGTGGACTACTAAGCCCCGTTTTAGCGTTACATGGATTTTCAACAAGCTGTAACTTCGTGAAAACTTGGTGAAATATCAACTTCATATATACCATTGGATTCGAAAATTAATCAACTTTAATATAAAAATATTTAATATGGTGGTTTTGGGGGGCGGGTCCCCAGGGGGAGGGGCCAAAGGAAAAAAACAGCGTTACATGGAATTCAAGGGCCCAGAGCACATCGTAAAATAACCCAAAATACCAACTTATATAGGTTTTTGGAAAGGGGAGAACCTCTACTTTAAGGGAAAAATATTTAAAACATGTTTAAAAATATTTAAACAATTAAAAAAAATAGTTATCGTAACTATTTTTACAATAGCAATATCCATTTGAACCAAAAAGCCAAATTTTGAAGAAATATGGTCATGCGACATATCAAAATTCATGAAATTATTCCAGGAATCGATATATGAGCAATTCAACCTGATTCGGTTGAACCGGTAAAATTACCGGTACCGGTTGAACCGGTTCCGGGGTTGTATCACTAACCATGTCATGCGACGTGTCAAAACTCTTCAAATTAGCTCAACAATCTTTTCGTGACAAATTGGAACCGATTTAGTTGAACCGGTTCAAATAACCGGTACCGGTTTGAACCGATTCAGTGTTTTTACTGCAAATCATGCCATGCGACGTGTCAAAATTCTTCAAATAATCTCAACAAACTATTCGTGATGAATTTGAACCGATTCAAATGAACCGGTTCAAATAACCGGTACCGGTTTGAACCGATTCAGTGTTTTTACTGCAAATCATGTCATGCGACGTGTCAAAACTCTTCAAATAATCTCAACAAACTATTCGTGATAAATTTGAACCGATTCAGCTGAACCGGTTCAAATAACCGGTACCGTATGCACCGATTTTTTGTTTTACTGCAAACCATGTAGTGTGACGTGTTGCACATTTTCAAATAATCTCAACAATATATTGGTAATGAAATTGAACCAATATGGTTGAACCAGATCAAATTATCGGTACCGCTTAGGACCAATTTAATGTTTTATAGCAATCCAAGTAATGCGACCTGTTCGATTCGATTTGACCCTGTGACGTTTCACATAAGGAAATCGACTCGAAATATCAGGGGACAAAAGAAATTTCAAAAAACTCGATAGAAATTTATGTGCAATGAGCTAAAATCAATTTGCATTCCTTTGCATTTAGAATCATTTTTAGCATGTGCCGGTTTATAAAAAAAAATCGATGTAGAATTTTTTGTCGACATATTTTATGAAAACCTTTTCGCAATTACAATCGTTATTCAAATTATTTCCATTTGACTGTTCAGTCTAACGTACAAAATTGACAACCTTTTCCTACTATAAATTGATAAATTCATAAATTGATAATTTGATAATTTGATAAATTGATAAATTGATAAATTGATAAATTGATAAATTGATAAATTGATAAATTGATAAATTGATAAATTGATAAATTGATAAATTGATAAATTGATAAATTGATAAATTGATAAATTGATAAATTGATAAATTGATAAATTGATAAATTGATAAATTGATAAATTGATAAATTGATAAATTGATAAATTGATAAATTGATAAATTGATAAATTGATAAATTGATAAATTGATAATTTGATAAATTGATAAATTGATAAATTGATAAATTGATAATTTGATAAATTGATAAATTGATAAATTGATAAATTGATAAATTGATAAATTGATAAATTGATAAATTGATAAATTGATAAATTGATAAATTGATAAATTGATAAATTGATAAATTGATAAATTGATAAATTGATAGATTGATAAATTGATAAATTGATAAATTGATAAATTGATAAATTGATAAATTGATAAATTGATAAATTGATAAATTGATAAATTGATAAATTGATAAATTGATAAATTGATAAATTGATAAATTGATAAATTGATAAATTGATAAATTGATAAATTGATAAATTGATAAATTGATAAATTGGTAAATTGATAAATTGATAAATTGATAAATTGATAAATTGATAAATTGATAAATTGATAAATTGATAAATTGATAAATTGATAAATTGATAAATTGATAAATTGATAAATTGATAAATTGATAAATTGATAAATTGATAAATTGATAAATTGATAAATTGATAAGTTGTTAAATTGATAAATTGATAAATTGATAAATTGATAAATTGATAAATTGAAAAATTAATAAATTGATAAATTGATAAATTGATAAATTGTAAATTGATAAATTGATAAATTGATCAATTGATAAATTGATAAATTGATAAATTGATAAATTGATAAATTGATAAATTGATAAATTGATAAATTGATAAATTGATAAATTGATAAATTGATAAATTGGTTGTATGGGACTTCGAACAATCGAATAACGAACAATTTGTTTTTTTTTTTTATTTCCATACTGTTAACATCAATTTCGAGTTCTGTGACCCCATTGTAGTCAAATTTGAACAGTTGATTGACTATTAAATTAAAAAATATATTTTTTTTAAATATTTTACAGCCACCATTTTGGCCGTCATCTTGGACTAAAAAATTTTAAAACGATTTCTAAGCTCAACAATTAAAAATAAGACAACAATTTTTTTTTCGATTCGATTTTACGAAGCGAAATTTTGCCAAGGCCTTCGGATAATCGAGTCTGGACTGTACATTGAATTATGCCAATTATAATCATTTTATCAATTTATCAATTTATCAATTTATCAATTTATCAATTTATCAATTTATCAATTTATCAATTTATCAATTTATCAATTTATCAATTTATCAATTTATCAATTTATCAATTTATCAATTTATCAATTTATCAATTTATCAATTTATCAATTTATCAATTTATCAATTTATCAATTTATCAATTTATCAATTTATCAATTTATCAATTTATCAATTTATCAATTTATCAATTTATCAATTTATCAATTTATCATTTTATCAATTTATCAATTTATCAATTTATCAATTTATCAATTTATCAATTTATCATTTTATCAATTTATCAATTTATCAATTTATCAATTTATCAATTTATCAATTTATCAATTTATCAATTTATCAATTTATCAATTTATCAATTTATCAATTTATCAATTTATCAATTTATCAATTTATCAATTTATCAATTTATCAATTTATCAATTTATCAATTTATCAATTTATCAATTTATCAATTTATCAATTTATCAATTTATCAATTTATCAATTTATCAATTTATCAATTTATCAATTTATCAATTTATCAATTTATCAATTTATCAATTTATCAATTTATCAATTTATCAATTTATCAATTTATCAATTTATCAATTTGTCAATTTATCAATTTATCAATTTATCAATTTATCAATTTATCAATTTATCAATTTATCAATTTATCAATTTATCAATTTATCAATTTATCAATTTATCAATTTATCAATTTATCAATTTATCAATTTATCAATTTATCAATTTATCAATTTATCAATTTATCAATTTATCAATTTATCAATTTATCAATTTATCAATTTATCAATTTATCAATTTATCAATTTATCAATTTATCAATTTATCAATTTATCAATTTATCAATTTATCAATTTATCAATTTATCAATTTATCAATTTATCAATTTATCAATTTATCAATTTATCAATTTATCAATTTATCAATTTATCAATTTATCAATTTATCAATTTATCAATTTATCAATTTATCAATTTATCAATTTATCAATTTATCAATTTATCAATTTATCAATTTATCAATTTATCAATTTATCAATTTATCAATTTATCAATTTATCAATTTATCAATTTATCAATTTATCAATTTATCAATTTATCAATTTATCAATTTATCAATTTATCAATTTATCAATTTATCAATTTATCAATTTATCAATTTATCAATTTATCAATTTATCAATTTATCAATTTATCAATTTATCAATTTATCAATTTATCAATTTATCAATTTATCAATTCATCAATTTATCAATTTATCAATTTATCAATTTATCAATTTATCAATTTATGGTAGGAAACGGTTGTCAATTTTGTACGTTAGACTGAACAGTCAAATGGAAATAATTTGAATAACGACAGTAATTGCGAATTTGTTTTCAAAAAATATGTCGACAAAAAATTCTACATCGAAAATGATTTTTTTTATAAACCAGCACATGCTAAAAATGATTCTAAATGCAATGGATTGCAAATTGATTTTAGCTGATTGCACATAAATTTCTATCGAGTTTTTTGAAATTTCTTTTGCCCCCTGATATTTCGAGTCGATTTCCTTATGTGCAGCGATGGAATAATCATCAGATTATAGATGGGCAATATGTGTAAACAAAGTGAAATAAATTTTTGTAAGTGGTGCTGACAAGGAAATTCACAAAAAATCATCAGCAGATTGATTTTTTTGGAGAATTTCGGGAGCGATTTTCTTTTGCGTGATTTGCCTCCTCTCTCTTTCGCGGGTGAAGAAAATTCGCAAGCGAAATTGATTTTTTTGCGATTATTCCATCCCTGCTTATGTGAAACGTCGCATGACCATGTCATTGCAGTAAAATCATGGAATATGTGCAAATCGCTGCCAATTTTTTGAACCAGTACAACAAACAAGGAATCGGTGCATACGGTACCGGTTATTTGAACCGGTTCAGCTGAATCGGTTCAAATTTATCACGAATAGTTTGTTGAGATTATTTGAAGAATTTTGACACGTCGCATGGCATGATTTGCAGTAAAAACACTGAATCGGTTCAAACCGGTACCGGTTATTTGAACCGGTTCATTTGAATCGGTTCAAATTCATCACGAATAGTTTGTTGAGATTATTTGAAGAATTTTGACACGTCGCATGGCATGATTTGCAGTAAAAACACTGAATCGGTTCAAACCGGTACCGGTTATTTGAACCGGTTCAACTAAATCGGTTCCAATTTGTCACGAAAAGATTGTTGAGCTAATTTGAAGAGTTTTGACACGTCGCATGACATGGTTAGTGATACAACCCCGGAACCGGTTCAACCGGTACCGGTAATTTTACCGGTTCAACCGAATCAGGTTGAATTGCTCATATATCGATTCCTGGAATAATTTCATGAATTTTGATATGTCGCATGACCATATTTCTTCAAAATTTGGCTTTATAGTTCAAATGGATATTGCTATTGTAAAAATAGTTACAATAACTATTTTTTTTAATTGTTTAAATATTTTTAACATGTTTTAAATATTTTTCCCTTAAAGGAGAGGTTCTCCCCTTTCCAAAAACCTATATAAGTTGGTATTTTGGGTTATTTTACGATGTGCTCTGGGCCCTTGAATTCCATGTAACGCTGTTTTTTTTTCCTTTGGCCCCTCCCCCCGGGGACCCGCCCCCCAAAACCACCATATTAAATATTTTTATATTAAAGTTGATTAATTTTCGAATCCAATGGTATATATGAAGTTGATATTTCACCAAGTTTTCACCAAGTTACAGCTTGTTGAAAATCCATGTAACGCTAAAACGGGGCTTAGTAACTTGACTGTTAATTAGGCTCCTTGGCCCATTTGCGTTTGCACTTGTGCTTTCAACTCAAATTTCTTTCATAAATAATCATTTGTGCCACTTGGCATTCATCTTCGCGGCAAACAATAAAAAACAAAAAGGCTTTCACTTACACAACCCTCCCTATTACCTTATTTCAAAAGAAGCGCTGCTCTCATTTCTCATTGCTCAGTTCTGCGCGCCAAAAGACTAAAATCTCACTCTGCGTTTGATTCAATATTTCAACATTTCAGTATTTAACAGCAGAATGCCTATTCAAACAAGAACTTGGTCGTTTGTTTTATATTTATTCACGTGCACACACACACGCACATACTCACAATACACACCTTCCGGCAGCAAACCCTTAATCCCAGTCAATCCTATTTTCCTCATTTATTATCACCTCTTCCCTCGCGAAAAGTTGGCGCAAAAGTGAATGTCTGTCTGCAATGTTTTTCCAAGTGTTTTGAGGGTGGGGGTGGAAGGAGATGAAAATTAGTCTCCCCCAGCATCCAGACTCCTCTTGCGCTATTCTTCTCCCTTCAACTTAACAATTTTAATAAGAAAAGCAAATAAAATTCACTCTCGCGGTACTTGATCTTACTGTGGAAGAAAGGAACCCGGGATGAATGAGCGAATAACGCGGTGTTGTTGGCTTCTCTTTTTGAAAATGGGGAGAAAGAGCCCTTTGGGTTTGTTGTTTGGGTGCCAAACTGTTTTTGTGCACTTCTGTCGTTGAGGAATTAAGTTCGAAAGCTGTCAGAAGGCGGGATATTGAATCGGTAAAAATAATGTCACCGTAAATTTTTTATAATTCAATTCAATTAATGCGCGTAATATTTAATGTTTGGCCCATAAGAAATGTAAGTCATTTAAAAAAAAAATTTCGACATGATCATATAATTTTACAAATGTTTCATTTGTTATCATTGAAAATTGAATCCTTAATTGCTGAGATATTGGCATCCGAAAAAGTGGAAATGTTTTGGTGGGACTCAAAAAACTTCAATTTTCTGGTGTCCCTTTCTTTTATTCACTGTATTTCAGCAACTAAAGGTTAATTCTTCAACGTCTCTCAGGCAATTTTATTGGAAATTTTGTGAACTTTTCGAAAAAAAGTATTTTCGGGATGGACTCATTGACAGTTTAAAAAAAAAAGAATAACGGGAGATCTTTTAGTTAAAATTTAACATTAAGTGGCTATATCATGAAAACGGTGCACTTTGTCAAAACATCTATAGAGTACTTCTCGATTGAAAATTTGATATAAAATTGAAAATTGAAGTCAATAAATATTTTTCACCAATTTTTTTCCAAACATCTAATTTTTCAAAACATTATAACTCGGCCGCAAAATGGCTATTTGGCTCAAAAGTTGCAGTTTTTTTCCTTAAAGCATTTTTTTTTTAAATTAAAAAAAACGGATTTTTTGAAATTTATTTTGATATAAAATAATGTTACTAAAAAAAATACCATTTTTCCGGGTACCTGTTTTTCCTGAAGAGTCCAAATCAATATCTAAAACTTTGCCAAAGACACCAAACCGTTCAGAAAGTTCATTTAAAACAGGGGAAAAAAAAAAGATTCGACAAAAAAAAACATTTTAGCGAAAAAAACATTTATTTATTTCAACAAAAATCACTGAAATTCAAATTATTTTTCATAAACCTAAACATGCTCAAATGATTCTAAATGCAAAGGAATGCATATTTAATCAATTCCAGATGAATGCACTTAAATTTTATTTTTTTAATCTAATCTAATCTAATCGAACTTAAGCGCAGCCAGTCTGAAGAAAGCATCCTGGAAGAACTTTTGGTTAGATTACGCCCAAGTCCTTGCTTGTCAATATTAATGATTGCATTACATGGGGGGGGGGTTGAATTTGGATTAAGGACATGGTAGATGGGGTGGGGTAGGGAGGATATTGCATTTGATAAATAAAACGGCTAGAACCAAACGGAAATCCTTTGCGTTACGCCACATGAAAAAAATCACGCAGAGCTTCACTTTTGTCTTCAGCATGTAGATTCACTTACAGCGCAAACAAATCCGAAAGAAATAATCAGAAACTTTCTTGGAATTTGCCAATGAAAAATAACTCCGAAATAAGAAATAAAATAAACCGAAACCGAACAAATTTCGGCGCACTTAAATTTCATTTTTTTAAGTTTTAAAGTTTTTTTTTGGAAATATAGTTTTGCTCCTTGTTTTTTGAACCAATTTTATATTTTTGCTCCTTGTTTTTTGAGCCCATTTTTTGATCGACGAAAACTTTGGCCATTTTACATGATCATTCAAAATGGGTCCGCGGGCCACAAAATACCACCTCGCGGGCCACGTTTGGCCCGTGGGCCATATTTTGGTCACCCCTGATTTAAAAGATACAGATTTTCGAATATTTACGTACCGTTTTTTGTAGGGACAGCTGCCAAAATTGTATGGAGCCTTGTATGGGTGAAAAAAAAATGTTCAAAATAGCTTGTTTGGTCATAGGGAAGGGCTTCACAAAGTTTGAACCAAATCAAAAATTATAATCAAAATCCATTTCCGGTTTTGGTGGCGACTTTTTCACATTTCTTTTTCTCATGTTCAAAAATGGAAGGGATCATACCGCCCCTCTGTCATGAGATACCAAAAAATGTGATCTGGGACCAAATTACCTCTTAAGAAAACATTTCAGGTAAATCTATGAGGGGTCGGACCAACTGCTGTGTGAGCTGGCCAAATTCTAATCATGCTAATCAAAAATACTGAGACTTTTTCGAAAATATCGTTTTTTTTCCTCAACATTTCGTCGCTGTCGTGCTTACTTTTCGTACGTGCATTTTAGGCCAAATTGACCTTTTGACCTTCACAGATCCCAAAAAAATGATTTCAATCCTGAGATATTCAATAAAAACCAGAAAAAAACTCCGTGCATTTTTGTCAATTTTCATATGAAAGAAGTTTCCATCTTGTCGTGCTATCTTGACACAGCCTGAAAATTGATGTAAGTGTGACAACTGGCCAAAAGGATTTCAGGTCAGAACGCGTTTGACACAGGTAAGAGCTCGACGACCGTAAACATTTGTAATCATAACTCGGGACTTCAGCAACTAAATTCAACCAAACTTCAGGACAATGCACAGAATGGTCAACCAAACAAAAAATGTTTGTTATTGTTTACATTGTGGGCTCTTGGTTTTGATTATTCAACGCGTTTTGATTATTAAAACGCGTTTTTTCAAAACGTCAAAAAACGACAAAAGACAAGTTAGCACGACGGCGTCTATTTATAACCAAGTCTAGTCTCTGGTATAGAATGACATTTTGAGACAATTCTTTGATGCAAATCTTAAAATTATCAATTAGAATGCAATTTTTTACTGTTCATTATTAAAAAAAATAAATGCACTTGAAATCACAAAGATTGAAATTTTCGTTCTTCTCTTATAGATTTTATAAAACTTATTATAAGATTTTTTCAACTTAACCAAATCAGCTTCATCCAACGGTACTTTCACCTTGCATGGTGAAAATGGAAATTTTCCCTTCTAACCGGATTAACCGTACATACATCACCCTCGTTTACTGACTACATTCACTGCACGAACCGGTCCCTAATTTCGAACAAACAGACTGTAAGGAGTTTGAGAGCTCCATCGAAGATCTATGCCCAACACAGCGTGTGTGCATAAGCTTTTGACGGCGCAGACTGCTTGCTCCTGGTACTGCTAATTAATTACTCATGAAAGCCGCTAGAAGTCGCGGAATCCCGTGCGGGGAGGCTCACATGGCTCAAAGCCGATTGCGATACCTTTGCCGCGTTGCTCAAAAGTGGTAATGAGATGCTCGAAAGTTTGGCTTTTGTGTTGTAATCCTCCCTCCGTGGTTTCTGGGGGTGAAATGTGAGCTTTAAAAGTGGGTTGGGCATTTCAGTTTACTGTTGGATTTTATTGCTTGAAATTTCAAATTTCATTTTTCTATCGTTAAGGAAAAACGAATTTGTACAAAAATGATGTTCAAATCAGTAACATTTCAAGAATTTCTCCCAGCTGAGTACTTCAACGAAGTTGTCATGTTCTCGAGATTCCCCTTTATTCCTTTATCACCATGATTATTTCATTGCCAGTCGTACAAATAGTCAACATCGCCCAGAGATATGCCCATTAGCCATTAGCTCTGGTCCGCAATTTTCGGGGAAGCAAGTCCGGAAAAGTCACTCCGTCCCAGTATGGAGAGAAAGTTTTAACTTTCCCCAAGGAGAGAAGTGGCTAAATTGGTCCATTTTGGAGAGGGGGAAGCTGCTCGGGCAATTTGGGCAATAAGACATAAAAGTGGAGTTTTTGTTGTTGTTTTCGTCGGCCCGTCGTCAACCGTTTGACTTGAGGCATGAAATTAAAAATAGAAACAAGCCAGAGGACGTCGTCGGGACTTTTGCTCAATTGCTGGTTCGCATTTAATTGCGTTTATTAGATGGCCAAAGTTTAGGGAGTGGTGTGGCAATTTCTGAAGGACATTTTTGGGTGGGAGCTCAGCCGTGGAGAAGAAACTGAATGTCGTTAAAATTTATTCAGACTCGAAACGAAAAATTTCATAAGTATAATAAATTGGAAACTTCTCTTAATTAAAGTTTATTTTAATTTATTTAACTTGAAATCGGCAAAACTGTTAAACTATTTACAAATCCTGTACAGCAAGTGGTTAATCGTCCAAACACAAACACGGCCTTTTTTTTAAATACACAATTATGGGTTATTGAGAAAGCAAATTATGTCTAATGCTACATCTAAATATTTCACACTTTATACTCAAATGGATAATATGTTCTCAAAAAAGATTCAATAATTAATGTATGATCTAACTTGACCGTCACTAAAATCTTAGTGGTAAATTTCTCAGCAAGATTAATGACGACGCACAATCAGTGCCCGAAAATCGGTGCTAATTGTAATAAATGTGAATCATATGTTATAACCCCTTTCCGAAGGGTGCAATATCTCTCGTACTCGTTTAGCAGCAGCTCCGACAAGTTACCTCTTCAAACTGGGGGGTGCTAGTACTGGTGGCGCGGTCCCAAGCAAAGTTCAGAAGCAAAACTCTATTTTCCCGCTCATTAATTTCGATATGATTATTGCTGACATCTCCCGGGGCGAGGCGCCATCTAAATAAATTGTTTTCAATATGTAGCCGAGTTGGGCCAGACACCAACCGATACGCTGCTCGTACTTGGCTGGTGCCGTTGACTGCCCTGCAGCATCCCAAAGGTGGGGGATTTGGGGTCAAATTTGCGAGATTAATTGGTTTTGGAGAATTTTTTTGATTTTGTAATGCAAACTGAAAAAGAATATTTTTAAATTTGTTCAATTTGACCCCGCATGCCCCCATATCGAGTCCAGTGAGAGAAACGGTCAAGCCATTAATATTGCCACAATGTCGCTTATGCTCTCCTGCCTTATGGGATTTGCTACCAGAAAGTGCCAGAAGCTAGGTTATGTTAGCAGCCAACCACCAGCAAAACGAATGTCTCATTGCTTCTTTGTTGCAATTGACTGTTGACTGCGGGGAGTTGGAGAAAAAAAGGACATTTGTTCAAAGTGCAATCTGACCGCAGTCCGGTCTCCACCGATCCAATATGGCCGGTGCCGGGGGCGATTAGTCTGGTTGTGAAATCGGAGAAAAAGGACCCTGCACCTAAGGTCAACGGAAAGCTCCCACTGCTTCTGGTGAGCCAATCTTTACTTACCGAAGAGCGAATCAAAGCTCCTTGAGTGGCCAGTTAGACTGGGAAATGCATTGGAAATTTTCCCAACCATGTTGACTTCTTTACCTTTGGTACACACTTGAACCTGAGGGAAAGTTATTTTTTGTAAGCAGAAGGTCGTCAGACACTCAGCAGGTTGCGGTTTCGGTTCGTTGACCAAGGGGCCATTCATAAACCACGTGGAAACTTTTTGGAAATCTCAGACCCCCCTCCCTCCTTGTGGACAATTTACAAACAAAACAAATGTTTTTTTTTTTTGTATAAAGCGTTGACAATGCTCCGACAATTTGCTCTCGAGCAATTTCAGCTCAAATCAGGATTATTTCTGGTACTTTTGTACCCGACCCTCTCCGATTTCAATGAAACTTTGTAGACATGTTATCTTAGGCCTATATAAGTCATTTTTGTGTATATGGAGCCAATAGTACTCGAGAATAGCATTTGAGAAGGGCGTAAGGTATTTAAATATTTTAGTATTTTGCAGTTTAAAAATTACTGTATCTCGAAGCCGTTGCATCGTATCAAAAAGTGGTCAAACACAAACTTGTAGGAAATTGGACGGGCTTTCTGATAAAAATACACTGAAACAAAAATACACGCCACTTTTATGTCATTTTTCAATTTTTAAGTTTAAAAGTTAAAAATGAAGGTGATGTCACGATTTTTTTTCGCTCAAAATTTTTGAGGAAATACCCTAAGATATTACCAAAAGACTGATGAAAAATGAAGGATGGTATGTCTCTCCTAAAAAAAAACAAAAATCATTTACTAAAACTGTTTTTTTTGAAAAGTGGTCTAAACGTCAAAATTTTAAAAACCGGTAGAGGGAATCGATTCCCCAGATAATTTTACATAAAAGTCTCCATATTGACCATTGTCCTATGTCCAATCCTTGGGAAGATACAGCGGTTTGAAAAAAAAATGTTGAAAAAACGGGATTTTTGGTGGTTTTTGGCATTTTCTATATGACAGACTTGGTTTTTCAGTCTCGTAAATATTTTTACCGGAAAGCTCGTCCAATTTCCCATAAGTTTGCCGGAATTTTACGGAGTTTTTTTTGTAAAATTGTTTGGGGAATCGATTCCCACTACCGGTTTTTGAAAATTTTGACGTTTAGACCACTTTTCAAAAAAACAGGTTTAGTAAATGATTTTTGTATTTTTTTAGGAGAGACATACCATCCTGCGTTTTTCGTCAGTCTTTTAGTAACATTTTAGACTATTTCCTCAAAAATTTTGAACGAAAAAAAATCGTGACATCACCTTCAAATTTAAGTTTTAGACTTAAAAATCAAAAAATCTCATAGATGTGGCGTGTATTTTTGTTTCAGTGTATTTTTTTCAGAAAGCCCGTTCAATTTCCTACTAGTTTGTCTTTGACCACTTTTTGATACAACGCAACGGCTTCGAGATACAGTAATTTTTAAATTACAGAATACAAAAATATTTAAATACCTTACGCCCTTCTCAAATATTATTCTCGAGTACTATTGGCTCCATATGCACAAAAATGGCTTATATAGGCCTAGGATAATAAAGTTTCATTGAAATCAGAGAGGGTCGGGTACAAAAGTATCAGAAAAATTCCTGATTAGAGCTGAAATTGCTCCTAAAAAAACAAGCTTATTTTTTTTATTTATTTTAAGTCGGCGAAATAAGACAAATAACAGCGAAGACAGATTTTTTTGAAAAAATTAAAAATGCTAATGACCACTGCAATTCCATTTCTAAATTCCCGACTTTTCTAGAAACTCAAATAATTGCTTATTTAAAAAATGATTCCAAACAAAAAAAAAACTCGTTACAAAAAAAGTTAATAACAACAATAAAAAAAAATCTATGTGAATTAAAAAAATCAAACTATTGACCATTTAAAAAAAAATACAGAACCTAACTACAAATATCCAAAAAACATACTTTAATTTTGTTACAGAGTAGAAACAAAAACAATTAATCTTTGAAAAATATCCGAATGCTTAACAATACTTAAAAATTCAATGTTTATTTTTAAAGTTTGCAAACGTCTACGATGTTTTGTTTTAACTGGAAATGACTAAAACTTTATTTAAAAATTTATTTATTTTCAAACAACGCTCAAAACATGATATCAGTTATAATTTTTTTTTAAAGAATTTAGCGAAAAAAATCCAAGAATTCATTTAAAAAATGTTTTACCAAGTACCAAGTATCCTCCTGATTTCTAAAACAAAGTACTGGATGTTATAGGCTTTTCTGAAAGATCACACGATTTTGAACAAAACTGCATCAATAACTCAAAAACGATAAAAATGCATATGGGACATTTTTGCGATCAGGGACAGAGCAGTTCTTGACAAATTTTTGATACGTTGTGAAGGCTTCGAGTCTCGAGATACAGCTATATTTAAATTACGAAACACAAAAATATTTAAAACACTTACGCCCTCCTTAAATGTTATTTTCGGATGAAACTGGCTAAATACACGGAGAAAATAGAGTTCCCAAAATCGTGAATAAGCGTTCATGAAAATGGAAACCACGAACAAAGTGTTTGTCAATTGCAAATTGAGCTCTATTTTTGTATTAAATTTTGTGTTACTTTGTTGAAAACAAATCGCAGCATATTAAAAGATTCTGCTTCTCTTTCTGCAATTGTCTTATCAAATATTAACCATTCAGTGAATTCATAAGACATCTCCCAGAGTTCATTTCCCAGAAGTAATTTCATCTCCCCGAAAATTCCGTTTCCGGAATCAACTTTTCCGCTCGTCGTTTTTAAAAGTCCAATAAAATTATTTATTCATGTCTCATCAAACATAAACTCAATAAAGATCTAATCAAGCAGCTGCTGAATCCGGCGGCGCGAGGAAAGGAAAAGCGTCATATGTTTTTAACAATCATTTCCTTTGTCGCAGTGAATCGACATCGCCGATTTTCCACTTTCGACTCACCCGTATTTCCGCTGTGTTTGTGGAAATCGTTTTTTTTTTCTTTCGTTTGCTCTTCTTTATCCAATGGAAAAATTCAAGACACCCAAAATATGTAGATGAGCATCCTTTTCGTTGTTAAGGGCGCACCACCCCTCTGCCAGCTAGCATCTTGGTGGTGGCGAACTACCCCCTCATTGATTCGCCTTTGATTTGCCCAGTTGGTCTGAAAATTCCTGCAGTTCTGTTTCAAGTGGAACTAGTAAGGTTGAGCACTGTGAAAATGATTTGAAAAACTATTTGAAGGTTAAACAAATCTAGAAGGAAAAGGACGAAACAAGATTTTTTTTCTGTGTTGTCTTCCGAACCGAAGAAAAATTTCAAACAACATAAGCGAAGACATCGTAACCGCCTATTTATAATCCCACAATCTCAAATAAGGTTCTTCCAAACATCCTCGCCCAACTTCCCCGTCAAAGCTCTCCCGTCCTGGAGTCGCTCCGTGGAAAATCGTTGAAAATTTTCCGCTCCAAGCAGGCCACACTCTGATGAGAAATCGAAAAAGTTTCCCCTCAGAATGGCTGTTTTGTGCAGACAAAGAGCAGATGTGCAGAATGGGCCATTTTCCACAAATTTGAGAAAACTCTGGCAAGAAGATGGAGAGTGTGGCCACCATCGGGGACGAAGTTTTTGAATTAATAGCTTAGCCGCGCAAACGTTCTGATGGATACTGGGCAGATGCCTTACTTTAAGGAGGGGGGGTGGTGGAGTTGTCAAAAGTGGTTGACCAAAAGAAGGGAGGAGGAAGTCTAATGATGATCGCACTTTTGATCGGTGGAGGTCGTTTAGGAATATATTGGAATTTTCGGCGTTATTGAAACCGTAAGGACAGCAGATGTTGTGGGGATGTTTTTGCTGGTCTCATGAATGAATGGGACTTGGTAAAAGTTTATCCATTTATGACATCAGGTAATGGAGATTCGTTGATAAATTACTGTAAAAGTGATTAATTTTGCGCAATGATACCAGGTCAATTGTCCCTTGCAATATTTTTTGATTTTTCAACCTTTTTTTAAAACAACTAATGTTGTAATGTTTCTCAAGAGTATTAAAACAAGGAAAAAAATTAAGATGATGTTAAATTCTGCTTTAGCCATATGGTACACTATCCTCCATGGCTCATAAAATGATGACACTCAATGCAATTTAATTGAGACAAACAGTACAAATGCCACTTTCCACATGCAATTGCACCGTTTCGTCCCCCTAATCTTGATGATTAATACATTCGAAGCGCAAACAACATCACAATTTGCAGCCAAAAACCTTTCTTTATGTTGCACTGATACAAAATACGTTAAAGTTCAAATTACTGAATTTTGCTGGACTTTGGCGATTTTCTCACTGTCCCCACCAGCTGCTGACAAATCATTGCGTATGCACGAACGTATGTAGCAATTATGGAATTTATGACTCTCAGTTTAGTCTAACTCGATACAGTCGCAGGCCGGAAATGTGCAATGTGCTCGTGATTTTCACAAAACAGGAAGGGGGTCGTCCCGGACAGGAGACTCTGTTTATCCAGTAATATTTGAGTAGAGTTTAGCTTAATTGTCAATTAGCTATTCTGCTGCTCGCTAATAGCTCTGCAACCACAACGAGTCACTCGAGGCCTTTCGATAACTAAATCGCTGAACATGGAAGATAAATGATGACCAGCGCGCACGTAAACAGCACTTCGGACCATTAAAAGGTCCCTTGCAATTTGCTGCGGGGATTTCTCCGAGTGTCCACAGAGGTTGCAGTTGGCACTGATTTGGTTTCATTTCGGGGTGATTTCAGAGACACCGTCAAACGAAATCAATTTAAACTTTAACAAAACAGCTATCAAGTCAAATCAAGTTTACTCCCCTCAACGGTGCAGGGACTCACACGATTATGACAATGACACGCACGATTACGCAAAACACTGCCCCCGACACGCTACGCCAACAGCTCAGACGTGCCAAATTGTAGTTATTAATTCCTGGCGCGATCTCGTCGGCGTCAACCGCCCACCACCGCCGGGGTTATTCCATCGAAAATTTCGAAAATTCTGACACCCACCCAGGGCAGCCGCCTGTGCCAGAGGGACCGATTTCCAAAGTCGGACCGTCTACCGTAATGCGGCGTTCGGGGTGTATCGCTGGGTTTCCGGTCCGAAAGCTCTGCTATCCGTGAAATCACCTCGTTAAACGATGATAAACTTTCACGAATGTGTACATGCCGGTGGAGGTGGTACTTTGCTGTGGTTCTCTGGTTAAAAAAAATATCCACTATCAAGTAGCAAATCTCCCATGTGGATAAAGCCTTTATGTTCTATGCTGTAGTTGCACAGTGGGATAACAATAAGTTTTATTGGTTTATTGATTTACTGACAGAAATTTGATATTTTAATGTATCGTAAAACGGGGTGATTGACAGCCCGGTCACCCCTTTGATTGGTTTCAGATTTTTCCGCAAAATGAAGAGTACAAATTAAAACGTATGAAATGGTTTTGAATCAAACTGACCGTGGTAGAGAAGTGTTCAAAGTAACGTCATGATTCGAAATCCAGACACTTAGTAGCATATCGTTTTTGTTATAGCTGGTAAAAAATCATGTAACAAGTTGGAAATGTACAAATATAATCAGGATGTAGTATTAACAATCAGTTTTAAGAAAATGCATGCAAAATATGTCTGTTGTAACATTTTCTCATCAGAATTTTAAAATTAAAATGACTTGTTGTGCTTGGAATCCCAGACACTGATAAAGGCTGATTCCAATTCCGGACACCTGATTTTGTTAATGAACCGCACAAATTTGGGCTGAAATGAAATAAATGGAATTCTTTAGGTCTCAAACAAGCTGTTAACATCAAAACAATCGATATTTTATATAAAAATTTGCTGGAATTTAAGGAAATCAAAACCATAACATCTTCGGCTATTTCCACAAATATTTTAAACGAAAAATAATCGTGGGCCTATCTTCAAATTTGACTTTTAAACTGAAAAATCTCATAAAAGCTGCGTGTTTTTTTTTGTTTCAGTGTATTTTTTTCGAAAAGCCCGTCAAATTTCCTTCTAGTTTGTCTTTGACCACTTTTTGATACGATACAACGGCTTACGCCCGTCTCAAATGTCATTATCGAGTGAAACTGGCTCCATTTACACAAAAATGGCTTACATAATGTAGGATAACATGTCAACAAAGTTTCATTGAAATTGATGAGTCATTTTGATTTCAACAACTTTCCCAAAAAACATACTTATGCAAAAGAAATAAAAGTGTGGAAATACAATAAAATTTATAAGAATCAAATTATTAAAAAAAACACACGATAAATCACAAAATGCCAAGAAACTAAAATAAAAATGATCCCTCCCCAAGTGACCTCGCGTCCGACATCGACCTTCATCAAATTGTTTTTGGTTCACAAACAAAGAATTCCAAGTTAGGTGACATTTGCTCCAGCCCGCGCCTCCACTCTCTTTTTTTAGGTTTTTGAAAATCTTAATTTATAAAATCTTTTCAAAAAGTCAACATTTGGGTGAGCAAATTTTAAGATTTTTTGACGTAAAATACAATGGCGTACTCAAAATTTACGTACAGTGATACAGGTATGAAAATTTTGCGTTTGAAGTTTTAAAATGTATTTTAAACATTTTGGACCAACTCTTACGGGAAAACTGACAATTGCATTCAATTGCTGAGATTTTTTTAAATCAAATTCAATTGAATAGCTCACAGTAAATTGTAAATCACATTTATATGTTGGAAAGTCTTGTATACCTCGGTCCACAGCTGGTCGCAGTATCCAAGAAAAAAAAAGTTATAAATTAAAAAACTAACTTATTCCACCTATGTGGTTGAAGCCTTCCTCACTTATTACCATCAATGGCTGTACACAAATTTCATCTATTTTTTAGATCTGGATTAAAAAAAAAAACATAAATATCACTTAAGTGGCCATATCTCGAAACAGGTTTGCCAGTTCTTCAATGTATTGGACTCGTTGGAAAGGTCTTTTGATAACCTAACCAACAATGGGTCGGATGGTGGATCCGGACATAGTTTACATACATTTAAGTGAGATCCGGATATATATGAAAACACATTTTTATACATAACTTTTGAACTACTTATTGAAACTTCAATCTGTATAAAACTCGATCTATGGGACCCTAAACCAAGTCGAATGCAACAAGTTCGGGTCAAATCGGTTCAGCCAGTGCCGAGAAACATGAGCTAGTTTGTTGGCCACATACATACATACACACACACATACACACACACACACACACATACACACATACATTTGTTCAGTTTTCTATTCTTAGTCGATATGTATACATGAAGATGGGTCTACGATGTTTTTATACAAAGTTCATTTTTAGAGCAGGATTATAGCCTTACCTCAGTGAGGAAGGCAAAAGTTCTTAATAGCAATGCATTGAAATTTGAAATCCCCAGAATTATAACAAATTGTAAAGAAAATTATCGTATTCAAAACCACTTTCAAACTTTGCAAATCCGTTTTCGTTGTCGAAGATATTCAAATTTTAACCCAACCTGAATGAAAATCTTTTGCTAAAGATGTTAACTCTAGTTTTTATATAAACATTGTACCTAGTTATAATTGATTAACAAAAAGCTTCTAATAGTAATGTTTCCATTTTTTTTTTCTTAAAAATGAGATCAAATTATATAGAAATGAGAAAACTATGTTTTTTTTCTGATCTGTTAAAATTATTGAGTACGGCGTCTTATTATTTTCACATTTTTTGTTTCCTTGAGTTGTTCATTATCATTTTATAATTTTGAAACAACTTCGCATACGGAATGCATTTTGATGATTTATCATGAACTTTTAGCTTGTTAAAAACATTTTTTTTTTATTTTGAATTCTGAATGAAATTTGAATGAAATTGAGTTTTAAAACAAAATAAAAAACATACGCATACAATATTTTTGCAAGACTAAAATTATTTCAACTATAATCAATCGCCCACAGTGCTACCCACAACATCACTAATGCTTTGAGCTGCCTGATTGGCAAAATCATAAGTCGCGCGTTCGGACCACCATGGCATGGGAGGTTCTGGGTGGCCTGGCCTGGGCATCAAAGCGGAACAACCGAGCAGTGAAAAGTTGGTGGAAAGCGTCAGGCGGCGCAATGTGTGTGTGGGTGGGAATTTGAGAAATGAGCAAAATTTTTAATTAAAACGTGTTTGGGGATTTTGGGACCAACTTTGCTAACTCGTTCTCTCTCCGCACGCTGCCTTGCAAGTAAGCATAGCTGGGAGTGATCTTTTCGGTGGAGTCAGATTTTGTGGGAAGTGGGGTTGAGGAGGAGGATTAAAAATGGCATGCTTCTGTGGCTGCCGAATCATAACAGACAGGTCACGTGGGACACTGAGTAGAGTAGAAAATTGCACACACACCCAGGATATTTATTAATAAATTAAAACTTTCAACTACGTGCTCAGTTTATTCGCTTCGTTTCCTGTCTAGGAACGGGGAGCGATTTATTTTTGTTCTCTTTCAGAAGCAGGGGAAGGGTTTGAGATTGGTATAATGAAGCTCTTTTCGATGTGATAGAGACACGACTCACTAGTTTTTTATGAAATATGATCGGCTAATATTTGTAGTTGGTCATTTTCATGAGGCATAAGGCGAACTTTTTTAGAATAAAATAAATAATAAATAATTATTCATTAAGAACTCAATGTGGTTTTGTTATTTTTCATTAAACACTCACTTTTTAAAAGCACAGAAAAAAACTGTTAATCTTCATATAAACTACAAACAACTACTGTCAGTCACGTTTAGCGATTTCCTCCCACCCCCTACATCCATAATTTTCCCCTCCAAAACCCTTCACCAGGAAAAACTAAAGCCATAAATTAAGCTTACCTCTCACAGCTTTCTGTAACCCATTATTTGTACACATGTACCAACAAAACCCAGTCATAATTTCCTCCCCACCCAGCAGTACAGTCAACCGGCTTTTCGACATTTTCCCATCGCTTGTCGGTTGTCCTAGCGGTTGATGGTGAAAAGTTGTCCACCATCGCACTCCCCTCTGCTCCACACCCCACCCACGTGGCCACGTTTTAATTACTATCATTGTGCTGCTTGTTACAGCACCGCCACCCTCGTTCAACAAGGAGTCTTGTTTGCAGCAAGGAATCCAGCTCCTGCCTTTCTGCCACCCACCACATCTATTAAAATAAAGCGTATTTGAATAATTTTCACATTAATTTTAATTTCATTAGAGCGTGACTGGAATCTTGTACCTATAGTTTATACCTTTTCTCTGCTGTTCAACGAGTTCAGCTCCGGACGACGACGGCGGAGGTGGAGCACAGTAAACAAACCTGAAAAGGACAAAGTGGTAAAAACCTTTTTCACCGCACCAAGCTGCTGTCAGGAAGTTTCACCAGGAGGACGAATGATGTAACCTAGAATAATTGCTTGAAAAGTCTTCACACTTTGGGTGGACATTCCTCAAAACGCACCTAGTGGAGGGGTAATTGGATATTTTTTTTTTTTTTTCAAAATACTGCATATTGGGTCATTCTCCGCCAACTCACACAGCAGTTGCCACGACCCTTGATTGTTCCTGATCAGGAATCCGAGGTCCATTTTTTGATATATTGTGACGGAGGGATGGTACGACCCCTTTCATTTTTGAACATACGAAAAAAGAGGTGTTTTTCAATAATATGCCGCCGAAACGGAGGTGAGATAGAAATTTGGTGTCAAAGGGACTTTTATGTAAAATTAGACGCCTGATTTGATGGCGTACTCAGAATACCGATAAAACGTATTTCTCATCGAAAAACACTAAAAAAAGTTTTAAAAATTCTGCCATTCTCCGTTACACAACTGTAAATTATTTTTGAAACATGTCATTTTAAGGGAAACTTAATGTACTTTTCAAATCTACATTAACCCAGAAGGGTTATTTTTTCATTAAGATTTTTTTTCATTTTTCGATTTCTTGTTTTTTTTCTAACTCTGCACCATTATTTTTTTCTTACTATTTAGAGTGTGTATATGTTCTACAAAGTTGTAGAGAAGAGAATTACATCAATTAAGATTTGTAAACATAAGCATCATTAGTTATCGCGATTTTACGAAAAAAAAGTTTTTGAAAAGATGATCATGGCCGTTCAAGGTCACCCGCAACAAACACGGACGGCGAAACAAAGAGAAGAGCAAAAAGTAACTTTTGCAAAACTTTTTTTCGTAAAATCGCGATAACTGGGGGAAAGATACCCTTTCTAATCAAACACCTATCTTCGTCATATGGAGAGTTTGATGCTCGATTAAAGCTCCAAAAATACTTTTCAGGCTATAAACTTACCAGCAACAGCACCGCCTCGAGTAAGCACGCAAGTTTATGCCACTTACTGGCCAAAAAGTTCAAATTTAATGCACTTTTGATCATAATTTCTATTTTGCGAGACCATTTCTCATCATTTTGGTGGCACACACATCCACACGCAAGATCAGAGGTTAACTGCTTAACGAAAGTCGCCATCAATATCTTTGCACTTGCGCTAACGATTTCAAAGCGCTTAAGATATAAAATTGCTTCCAACTACCGGCAACATGTTCTTTTGACCATTACTTAGTCACTCACTTGAAAAATAATCCCGATAAATGTAAATAATTAGCAAGCGCCATCAAAAAAACAAACGCGTTAAGTCTTTTGACGTTTCAATTTTTAATACCGATTCTAATCGAAGGCTGAGGAAAACCGAGCGAGGAGCGAAGGCAAATAAAGAACAAAGGGTGGCCACCAACACCACCAACATGCTGGTGCAGCGCCTTTCGCTATAAATGCTACTTTTCGTGAGTGTTCGCTTAAAATTTCATCAATTTTGGTAGCACTAAGCAGACCCAAAAGAGTGCTGGAAGAAAAAAAGAACTAAGCTGAAAATATAAAAATGGGCGTGGCCCAATGCACTCGACTGACTAGAATGCATTTTTAAAATATTTTTTTTAAATGCTTGTAAAAGGAATAGCATAACCTTTAATAAAAGTGAAAATATACAGAAATGTTCACAAAAAGTTGCTCTACTCGTTGGTGTACTTGGTTTTAGTGAATTTCAAGGAACAATCCAGATTATCCAGCATCATTCAAACACGACCGCTTATTAGGCTTAAAATGGGCATATTTACAAGAAAACTTATTATGTTTATATATCTATTTTTTTGTAATTGTCTACTCTACAACTTTGTAGAACATATATACACTCTAAAAATAACCATGCAAAGTTAGAAAATACACGAAATTTTAAAATGAAAAAAAATGTTCTAAACGAAAAAATGACCCTTACTGGGTTAATGTGGATTCGAAAAGAACATTAAATTTCCCTTAAAATGACATGCTCCAAAATTTGTTACAGTCGAGTACTGGAAAATGGCAGGGTTTTTCAATATTTTGAACTGTTTTTTCGATGAAAGAACGTTTTTTCGGAATTTTGAGTACACCATCATATCGGGCGTCCAATTTTACATAAAAGTCTCTTTGACACCAAATTTCTATCTCATCGCCGTTTCAGGCTGCAAATTATTGAAAAAAATGTATTTTTTCACATATTCAAAAAATTAAGGGGTCGCACCGCCCCTCCGTCACAGGATTTCTAAAAATATACCTCGGATTCTTGATCAGGAACAAAAGTTACCCCTTAGGACAAAGTTTCTCGCAAATCGAAGATGGTTCGGGGCAACTGCTGTGTGAGTTGGCGGAGAATCATCCATAATTGAAATAATAAATCATAAATCAAATAATTCCTCAATTGTTAGAAAACGTTATTTTTTTTGCAAATCTATCTTCTGTATTCACAAAAAAAAGGATGGCATATTTGTGCAAATACATAAGGAAATAGAAATTGGAAAAAGTGCAGCCAAGAAACCATCAAAAGGTTAAAAAACATCTTTTTTTTTGCGTTTCATCTGTCTCTACCCGGGACCATTTGAGACAAGACAAAGTCTTCCGTCCACATCAAACTTTCGCGCGCGCCAAATTAAATTAAGCCGGTGTCACTTCTGGAGAAGCAACTTTCCCGACGCCGCAACGACGCCGTTCACGCACACGTCCCGCTCGTCAAGTGATTTAATTAAACCCTGTTTAATAATACACGAAAATTTAATAATTTCATACAATCACCAACTATTATAAAATTAACATTTTGAAACTTTTATCGTGTGTGGCAGCCGTGTCTGCTTCCTCACGCTTTCCCCCACCAAAGAAAGTGGCAGAAATTTTCCAACCCATAAAGAAATCTTAACGACAGCAACATGTTTCTTCTGTTTTATGACGACAACGAGGACGGAGTCACTGGGGATGGAAAGACCGCCGCCGCCGTTTGTCTACATAGTTGAACGTGCTGAAAATTGGCTGACATCCTTGTCGCGATTGTCTGACGTCGAGTCCTGGGGGCCTGTCCTGATGAAGAAACGCTTCTGCTACTGCTTCTAACCGGTCTAAAATATGGCCGCGTATGAGCGCAGATGTGTAGACCCACACGGAAGTGTGTACGACGAGAGTTGACTCGGAGGCACGTGGCGTGGAAGATTCACTGTCTGCACGTTGGATACTGATGGGTAGCTTAAGACCACAGTATGCAAATGAGTGACTTTTAGAGTGGTTTGGGGAAGTTGATTTAGGTGACATCATGAAACAACGAAGTGGAATTTTTACCCTAAGGTAACTCAAGATTGAAAAGTCTAAAAAGCATCGATTTTTTATCGAAACTCCTTCGAAAATCATGTTCTTAAAGTGAAAATGAGTCTGCGATTTCGTGGCAAACCTCCGGAAAGTCACATCTTGGCGTTAATGCTCGGTGCCATCTCTGCTTACAGGCGACTTTCCGTTCCGTCATCGGAGATATGGCAGGCAGGCAGCCGGCTGCTTCCGTTTTGGATTTACTGCCAACTGAGTCTTGCCGTCGTTGCTGCCGCCGGGGGTTGTCGCGCTTCATGCCTTGTTTCGTGCCTTGCCGTCAGGTATTGACAGTAGCAACAGGAGTGTGCACTGTGAAATTGGGATGATTTTTGTTACTTTTAACAATTTTAACTGAAACATTTTTTGTTTAAAGCTGGCGGTTACCTTGATTATTAAGAAAAAGGTTCAGTATCTCATTTAGAACACTGGTAAAATCAATAAATCAATACAATTTTCAACTTATATTTAACAGAAACATCTTAAAACAAGCATTGAAATCTCTGTTGAATGAATTTTCAATGAAAAGATGTTTAAATTGAGATTTATGAGAAATATTTGTCAAATTTTAAAAACATTTTCTCAACATTTTTGTTTTGCTCAAAATATGCCACTTGACCAAAATGACCAAAATGATCAAAATGACCAAAATGACCAAAATGACCAAAATGACCAAAATGACCAAAATGACCAAAATTACCAAAATGACCAAAATGACCAAAATGACCTAAATGACCAAAATGACCAAAATTACCAAAATGACCAAAATGACCAAAATGACCGAAATGACCAAAATGACCAAAATGACCAAAATGACCAAAATGACCAAAATGACCAAAATGACCAAAATGACCAAAATGACCAAAATGACCAAAATGACCAAAATGACCAAAATGACCAAAATGACCAAAATGACCAAAATGACCAAAATGACCAAAATGATCAAAATGACCAAAATGACCAAAATGACCAAAATGATCAAAATGATCAAAATGATCAAAATGACCAAAATGACCAAAATGACCAAAATGACCAAAATGACCAAAATGACCAAAATGACCAAAATGACCAAAATGACCAAAATTACCAAAATGACCAAAATGACCAAAATGACCTAAATGACCAAAATGACCAAAATTACCAAAATGACCAAAATGACCAAAATGACCGAAATGATCAAAATGACCAAAATGACCAAAATGACCAAAATGACCAAAATGACCAAAATGACCAAAATTACCAAAATGACCAAAATGACCAAAATGACCAAAATAATCAAAATGACCAAAATTACCAAAATTACCAAAATTACCAAAATTACCAAAATTACCAAAATTACCAAAATTACCAAAATGACCAAAACGACCAAAATGACCAAAATAACCAAAATGACCAAAATGACCAAAATGACCAAAATGACCAAAATGACCAAAATGACCAAAATGACCAAAATGACCAAAATGACCAAAATTACCAAAATTACCAAAATGTCCAAAATGACCAAAATGACCAAAATTACCAAAATGACCAAAATGACCAAAATGACCAAAATGACCAAAATGACCAAAATAACCAAAATGACCAAAATTACCAAAATTACCAAAATTACCAAAATGACCAAAATGTCCAAAATGACCAAAATTACCAAAATTACCAAAATTACCAAAATGACCAAAATGACCAAAATGACCAAAATGATCAAAATGACCAAAATGACCAAAATTACCAAAATGACCAAAATGACCAAAATGACCAAAATGACCAAAATTACCAAAATTACCAAAATGACCAAAATAACCAAAATGACCTAAATGACCAAAATGACCAAAATTACCAAAATTACCAAAATGACCAAAATGACCAAAATGACCAAAATGACCAAAATGACCAAAATGACCAAAATGACCAAAATGACCAAAATGACCAAATGACCAAAATGACCAAAATGACCAAAATGACCAAAATGACCAAAATGACCAAAATGACCAAAATGACCAAAATGACCAAAATGACCAAAATGACCAAAATGACCAAAATGACCAAAATGACCAAAATGACCAAAATGACCAAAATGACCAAAATGACCAAAATGACCAAAATGATCAAATGACCAAATGACCAAAATGATCAAATGATCAAATGATCAAAATGATCAAAATGACCAAAATGACCAAAATGACCAAAATGACCAAAATGACCAAAATGACCAAAATGACCAAAATGACCAAAATGACCAAAATGACCAAAATGACCAAAATGACCAAAATGGCCAAAATGACCAAAATGACCAAAATGACCAAAATGACCAAAATGACCAAAATGACCAAAATGACCAAAATGACCAAAATGACCAAAATGATCAAAATGACCAAAATGACCAAAATGAACAAAATGACCAAAATGACCAAAATGACCAAAATGATCAAAATGATCAAAATGATCAAAATGACCAAAATGACCAAAATGACCAAAATGACCAAAATGACCAAAATGACCAAAATAACCAAAATAACCAAAATGACCAAAATGACCAAAATGACCAAAATGACCAAAATGACCAAAATGACCAAAATGATCAAAATGACCAAAATGGTCAAAATTACCAAAATTACCAAAATTACCAAAATTACCAAAATTACCAAAATTACCAAAATTACCAAAATTACCAAAATGACCAAAATGAAAAAAATGACCAAAATGAACAAAATGACCAAAATGAACAAAATGACCAAAATGAACAAAATGACCAAAATGATCAAAATGACCAAAATGATCAAAATGACCAAAATGGTCAAAATGGTCAAAATAACCAAAATTACCAAAATTACCAAAATTACCAAAATTACCAAAATTACCAAAATTACCAAAATTACCAAAATTACCAAAATGACCCAAATTACCAAAATGATCAAAATAACCAAAATGAACAAAATGACCAAAATGACCAAAATGACCAAAATGACCAAAATGATCAAAATGAACCTAAATGACCAAAATGACCAAAATTACCAAAATGAACCTAAATGACCAAAATGACCAAAATTACAAAAAAAAAAAAAATCTAAAAATGAACAGAAAACTTCTTCGATCATTTTCAGATTTTCTTAACATTTTTCTGTTATGCTTAAATAAGATGTTTTTGTTGTTGGTTTATTTATTTTAAGGCAGTTTTAACCAACTTGGTCATTCGCTGCCTGATCTTAAATAAGATGTGATTTTGAATTCTGAGGATTTGAAAATGCCTGTTTCTAAAGAAAAATCTATTTTTATTGACTTATTGAAATAATTCTTTCAAACCTAGAGCGATCCGAAAATTTAAATTCGGTTGCATCACGATCCATAACTCTTTGAATCAGTCGAAGAATATGTCTTCAAAATGCGTATGACTAAAAAGAACATAGGGTGTTGCATGAAACATTAGTTTGCAATATTGCCTCTTAAAAATGCGTATTTTTTGTGTAATTACACGATTACATAAAAAAAAGGTAATATCTACAATAGAATTTTAACCTTTCTCAATTTAAACTGTTTTAGTGTGAAGTAAAAACGTTTTAAAAATATATCAATATTTACGTCTTAAAACATTTTTTTTAAGATAAAATTTTTTTAAAGTATTTTTTCAAACACATCCAAACTTTCACGATGCCCACCCCCGCACACGCACTTTATCTGATTATGCAACGTGTCTATAAAATACACACAGTTCCAGAGTCCCGTCGCGTAAGCCAGCGCTGTGGCACGTCATCAGCAGCATCTTCATGCTGGCTGGTTGTTGGCAAACATGGTTGGTTACAGAAGCAGCAGCAGCAGCTGTCTTGTATGCACTGCACAGGGGCTCAAACCAGCCGAGGAAGATGTGTTTAATTATTTCTGACAAGTGCCAGAGGAGCCGCTGGAAGCCGCGACGCATCTTCGAGCAAATACACTGACTGACACACGTATACTTATAAGAAAAGCAGTTTATGGTTTTCGATGCTATCGCGAATAGGCAAGGCTCCTAAAGCGCCTATCATCATCATCATCAGGAGGAGGAAGTAGCAGATTGGGGGGAGGGTAGAAGTTGCTGGAATTAACGCCGAGGAGTTTTTATTATTGAAAAAGCTTAACGCCCCCGCACGTCACGTGGAATTCACGTGGAGGAAGGAAAGATTTTCCAGCTCGGAATATTTCTGGTGACGAGCGGGGGGGAAAGTGCGTGTGTTTTTCCAGGAAAATTTAAGAGTGTGCAATATTAAGTGAATCCCCAGCGGAGGGGAGCGATTTAAATTTACATCGCTTTTCACAATATGGCTTATTTGCTCTGGCGTGCGCAACACTTGCCTTTGTGGCCCAAGGAGGGGATAACCGTCCTTTTGGAAGAGTGAGGGTTGGCAGGCAGCTAGGGCAGTGAAAAGATAATTAAGGAATCTCTCCCTCCCTTACTCCCTCGCACCCTTAGGATCCGGGGATGCGCTTTGGAAAGTCAGGATGTGCCTAATGGGCGTCGTCGTTGAAGTCTGGCAGCAGGTGCGTCGTGGTGTGGTAATTCAATTTTAAGATAACAAAAATGATTTTTTGCTTGCTAAAGAGGCAAAGATTACCAGAAGTGTTTTACGGGACTTGCTGCTGCGTGTTAGGAGAGTATTTAGGGCGGATGCTTCAATATTAAGAAAGGATGGTAAACGTGTAAGGATTTTATGAGGATTCGTAGTTTAACCAAATGAACTAAATGATAGCTTTGGGGATTAGCAACATACGGAAAATGATCAAAAATTTCTTTTACATTATGCACAGTTTGTTTCCTCTTAAACCAGTAACTTCATTTTCCTTTAACCATTCATTTGATTTAAAAAAAGTTGAAACTTAATTGTTAAGTTAAACTATTCAAAAAATCAGTTGCACCAATTTGCACAAGTAACGTACGACGATTCTGCAAAGTCACTATTCTTTTCAAAGAAATTTACGAACCAGAACTACAGATTCTACCGATAACAAATGGATCGTCCAGAGTTCTGAAGTAACCAACAACACCATACCGGCACCATTCATATGAGGAGAAATTGTAAGTGGTTTTCCAAGGGCACTCTTCCACACGGCCCGACTGTCATTACTTACAGCGAAACCGGGGGTGCACACCCACCAAAGGACCTTGGCCGATACGTCTTCTTTGCCCACTATAGTCAGTTTTTGCAATTTACACGGAAAATGTCTCTTTTATTTTTTTAACATTTTGTCATATTTTGCTATCTTTATTTAAAATTTGCGAAAGAGTGAAAAAAAAACTTTAAAACAATTGGTATAAGTTTAACTTATCGTGCAAATTGCAACACAACACCGCACCCACACTCACACAGTAAGGATGCTATTTTATGGATCCTGGCACTCCACGTGAACTGAACACATCCTTACAAAGTACAGGACGAAGCAGCGTTCAACCACATCCTACACACTCCGGTCGAAAACAATGGATGCTCTAATTAAAGCTGACTTTGTTTATTATTTGAATTACACACACGCTTTCGCCTTTTGCCAATACGACACCATCGGTTTTCCATCCCCCTTAACCCTCTTCCCAGTTCTCAAATTCCCCCACGTGGAAAAGCCATATTTTGTGGTTCCTGATGAGGGCGAGATGACGAGGGCAAACCTTCGATGAGGGAAAACTGATTCACGGTACGCATCAAGGCTCGTTACTGTCAGGCAAACCCCGATCTTCGAGGCGGTTTTGGGAGCGGGGGTGGATGAAAATTGATTAATGGTCTTATATTGTACTCAATGGATGGGTGTGTGTACGGTACTTGCTGACACTCATCAGCACAAGCAACCCACCCACTCATCATCAGTACGCTGCTGGCTGTGTCTGATGGCTGATTCTTGTTGGCTGAAGAAAACCGCACACGCACTTTCACCTTCGAACAATAGTGTGCGAATGTGGGCACATTAGTGTGCAGGGGGGGAAATTTTGGTTTTTGCTCTGTTTTTCGCATTGTTTTGGAGGGTGAAACAAGAGTGAGTTATTGATTCTGCCGGTACGTTCGTTAATGAGTTCTGACTAGAGTTAGTTTTACTTAGATGATTGGATTTGTAATGTTAAACTTTATGGATTTATTTGTTATGATATTTAAAATGATACTTTACCAATATATTATAATAAATTCCATGTAAACATCAACTAGGCCAGTGATTATTCGCGATTTCACGGAAGCTGCTTAAGGGGTAACCCATAAACAACGAAAAAAACCCCTTGCTTCCATCCCGTTTGGAAAGTTGAAAATTAAATACACCTTGGCCATTAAATTTGATAGATTCTGTTTATGCCCTGAAATCTACTGGCAAATTGCCCCTCAGTATTTTTAAACTTTGATTTTTCAATTCAAACCCAACATTTTTATCTGGAATTTTGAGAGCAGATTTAAAAATTATGTCAATTTCAGAACTCATTTTCGAAGATATTGTTCATCACTATTATAGCGTTCAATTTCCTGGGGCTACAAAAATCCCCGGAAACTGGAAATTTTTAATCAATTTCCTGGGGTATGATCGTTGATCTTATAATTATCATGAACAAACAAAAATGTATAGAAAAGCGACTTAAGAAAAATCATACATCTTCAAGAAATATAAAAAAATCTAATTTTATAAGCTGACTTTCATATCGTAATCAAAAAATGATCTCAGTAAATTTTGTTTTTTTTTTAAATAAAAGTGTTTGGACAGTAAAATTAACCCATACTCCACAAACTTTAATTTTCTTTAAACCAGTTAGTGTGACTAATTTTGAGATAAACATTGACACATAAGGTTGAAATGAAAAAAAAAAAAGTCATTAATAAATTACGTTTTTCATTACAAACATCTTTCTTGTTTCAAATCATACTGGTTTCAGTTCTTAAAAAAAAATAGTGAAGCTATTGTGATTTTCCATTGAAATTTAACTTACCTTTTTTTCTTGAAATAACCCAATTTATTCAAATGTTTATATCCAGTTTTTAAAATATTTTTGCATTCTTTACGCACCTTTTAAACAACACGAAGTAGTTTAGATTTTTTTTATGATTTTATTATGTCATATGGTGTACAGCTAAATCAATTACTTCTCATAGCGCAAAAAGATAATTTAAATTATACGATAGATTAACATAATTCCACAATCAGTTTTCCATTTTTCTTTTATTAACTCTATAACACACAAGCACCAGAGCTCCATAAAATTTTGATTTCAAACTGTTATTTCTTGAATACTATTGGATGTTTTGAACTTATTCTTCTTGCAGAATCCTACTTGAAATATTTGATACCAATTCAATGTTTGTCTAATTTTATCATTTTTTTTTTGAGTGAAGGGGATTATCTATTTTTTTTTAAATGATATATTCAAAAAGCTTACCAATCATGTAATAGTTTATTTCCATAAGCAAGATCTATTATCAGTTCAATGCTTCAGAAATTAATATTATCAGAAGGAAATCTTGACATGAAATGTTCTTACCATCTGATTGATTCAAAATTAACAGTAAATTAAATAGAATGAAATTCGTTTTAGTTCTTTAATTTTTTTCTGTACATTTTCAGTAATTGGTTCAACAAAAAAGTTAAGAAAATATATAACTTCGCTTGAATTTCGGGAATTTTGGGAAATTTACAAATTCCCCGTGAAACGGAATTTTTTTCCCGCGACGGGTAATTAGACGCTCTAATTACAACGACTAACGAAATGCCGATAATTGATTGTAAAAGTTCAGTGAAAAAAAAGCATTGATTGTAGGGTAGAGTAGTCATCAATGAGACACGGGGAACAATGATAAAATGGCTCTCACAAGCCGTAGTTTCAACCAATCAGGCTCATATTTGGGGGAAAGGTGTATCTACTGGATACACGTCTGCTATAATAATGGCTTTGGTTATGGACGCTCCCTCAAAAAGTTATTCATAAATGTTTGATTCTGGGGTGCAAAAGTAAATTATGGACAAAAAATACTTTTTCGCGCGTAGGCTGCCATTTACACCAAAACTAATATTTCTTCAAATTTCTTTAATTCAAATTTTTTTTCAAAGGCTACAATGTCCTTTCATTAGGTTTGATCAAAATTTAGAATATACCCATAATCTAGGGCTGTCTCATTGTTTCCCACTCATTTTAGCCCATGGGTACCAATGAGACACTTTGATTTTTCTTCATTAAACATTTCAAAATCCATGTAAATCTTTCAAAACATGAATGGAAGGTGATTTTTGGAATATTTTTAGAGTTTTAACTTCATTTAACCAAACATACAAAGTTTTTTGGTATAAATATATGGATTTTACAAAATTTAAATGCTTTTTAGTATAACTTTTGTTAAATAAAGTTCCATGTTGGCGAAATTGCTCTAACATGTTCTAGGCAATTCACCTGTAATGGAACAATACCAAAACATGATGTTTTACTAGAAAAGTATTGATTTTCGTAGAGTGTCTCATTGTTCCCAAGCTGTCTCATTGTTCCTGCCAAGTGCGTCTACAATGAGACAGGTGACTAACTCTGGCTGTAGATGTCGGATCGATCTCATATTTTGGTCTGATGCTGATGAAAAAATGAGAAAAATCGTCGAAAGTTGAAAACCAAAAGTATCTCATTGTTGACTACCCTACCTTACTTGCCATGCCACAATTCCAAAAAATGCAAAAAATTGCCGAATTAAGAAAAAAATTAATAGCATTGTTTTGTATTTTTGTATTCAATTTTGTTTAAAATAAAATGCATGCTAAAAATGACCAAATATTCTTTTTGCTGAAACACAAGAAAACAAACATAATTTTATTTCATTTGGTTTACTGATTGGATTATCTGTTGTTTAGGATGTGCTTCGTTTTGGAAAAATTCAAGCATTTTTTATTTCCAAATCAGTAAAACTAAAACACAGTAAAACAAGGATAGCGGAATCGAGAAATCAGCTGATGAAAATTCTACTTTCCATAAACTTTTTTTTTGTTTTTTCATGAATATTATGAGTTAAGATTTTATTATGTAACTCGAACGAATGTTAACTGTGCAACATTCAGGTTTTTGCAAATATTTTTCAAATTCTATGTCCATATTCCTAAAAAACAACATTTTTCTTAAATTGAGCAGATTTGAGGGGAGAAATTGCGCGAAAAATCCCTTGGTTTGACAATTTTCATGCCACGAAATTTCCTTTTTCATTTATATTGTTTTGCTTGATTTTGCTATTTTTTCTTTGGCTTTGTTTCGGAATCCTATTGATTATCTACACCAATTTTAAATATCTTTTTTTTAATTCCTTGGAAAACCGATAAAAATATTTTCAGTCAACCGGCTTTTTTAAAATGTTATGCTAAAGTAAATCGTCTTCAAACTATTTTGCTTTAAATGCTCAACTTATAATTTTGTTTTTTCGTAAATTTTCAATTTTAGAACTATCATAACCTGACCACACTAATGGCCAAATTAAAAAAAAGACTAACTATTTGGGCCATGGAACTTCTTGATAATGTTTCTTCATTTTATAATATTCAGTTTTAACTTTCATATGGAATTGCAGCCGTTGCAAATATTTTTCAATGTTTATGTCACCCTTTTTCAAAGTTGTTCCGAAAATCAGAGGGCAATTTTTCAAAAGACTTAAAAATTTCAATGAAACTAGAAGTCTGATCAACTGAAAACAATTTTGAATGCATTTTTCTGCATGGTTTGGCTTGTTGAAAAAAAAATTGTGAAGTTCATTTTTCGCCAAAATAAAGTTCCGCAAATAATATATCTAATAGATATTATAACATATTTAATAGATATTATCTAATTCCAGAAACATTTCGTTACTTGAGATGCTAAGTGTTTGAATTCTTTTATTGAAATCGAATATTGTTAACCAAAGTATTTCACGCTTTCGCCACGGAGCCAAAAACCCACTTCCCGGGGAGAATCCATTTTCCATTAATCCTTCCTCCTATCTTCAACCTAAAACAACGCTCTCGCTTGGTAATAGTTGCTTCGGCACCATAATAAACCCATAAAACAGCTTTCGGCTAACAACAGTGAACCTCCCCCACTCACTTCCGTAACTTCTCTAACTCATTATGGTAGCTGTAGTGACCATGTCCCTCCCTCTCCCGCACTACAATTCCCCATCCCACAAGAACAAGGTAATCAAGGTACGTAATTCAAGCAGCTCTCACCACTTCTACCGGCTCGGGGGGGGCAGCTTAGACCATCATCGTCCGTCCAACGCTCCAGCTTTTACTCCTCTACACCAGGAACAACTATTGCAACAATTACGAGTGCTACTTATGACCAATTCCTCGTTCCCCTCTCCGGATCTGGCCATGGCCAAGATTCGCTCCGGTGCTCCAACGGCGTACGAAAAACCCTACATTTATGAGGGTGTGCAAAACTTGAGATCATAACCGTAAATCATTGTCCGAAAATGGGAAATCAGCCTCCCCCCGACACCAACGTTGTTCCTGGCTGCTGCTTTCCAGCAAACTCTCTGCTGGGATTAAGGAGCTTCAGTTGCAAAATTTATGCTTTTATGAAATCTCATTTACCGGCCACCATGCCGGATTCCACACAGCCGGGTTCCTGGTATAGTGTCCCGGTGCTGCAAAGGTGTTTGCATTTGCTGTCGGTTTTTTTTTTCATGACTCTTGGCCAGCAGGGGGCTTTTGGGAAAGCTGGCAGCTGCGGGGAAGGAAATTTCGTAAGTGGCTTCTACCTTGGGGATGCTACTACGCTGCGCTCTTCGCAGCATAAAAGGTTCTGGTTCTATGGGCTTGCCGGAGTCAAAGTACCGTAAAGTAGATGGAAGCGGATTTTTGGAAAAAATAGTTTAGCCGAAAATAAATAAGTTTGTCTGAGAATGTTTCAATATTGCTTCCCTTAAATTCAACTCTGACCACGACTTCTGAAGTTTTAGCGATTCCAACTTCAACTCTTAACAAACAATTTCAAATTCACACTACTCCATGGTCCCTTTCGAAGAAACCGAACATTCACCACAATTTCTTCCTGGAAACCATCACAGAAGTGAAAGTGCAAAAGTCTTGTGTTCTCCAGAAGCTTCAACTCCATGGAAAGCTGCTGCTGCTGCTGCTCCCGTTCCGAAATCTTTTTCCACTCTTCCAAAAAGACACCTACCGAGAGGGTACTTAACCGTGATGGACTAAGTGAGAGGGACTCTTGAAATGAATAGCTCCCCACTGTGTACGTCTTGGATTCTGTGACGATGATAGCAGAAATCGGGGGAGAAGTTTTTGGCCACCCCCCAGCCAGCCAGCCAACCGTCGAGAGGATCCGACCGTGTTGTTGGCCGTGATGCCGAAAAAACGGAAGTGCCGGAAAACTATGCTAATGAAAGAAATTAGATTCTTGGCCAAAACTGGAAGGAAGTGTGGGAGGGAAGCGTTTGTTGGCTTGGGGTTTGACCCCCTGTGGCGGCCACGTGGCCATTGTTTTGTGGTGGAGCAGCCAGGGGTGAAGTCATGTCTTCGAAAAAATAGCGAATATCTCAGGAGGTTCTAGAAGTATGAGACATTCAAAATATTTAAGAAAACTTCGAGAATTCACCCCTGCCTTCTAGATATCAAAGTCCTTCATCTTGTCAAAACTTTCCCTCCAATGATTCGTTGTCGTCCCCCGCCGAGTGGTCAACTCCAATCATTACCAACAAGGATTCCGGCAAACCGAGCCCCAGCAGGGGATGATTTCACTTCCAATCTCTGTGGTGTAAATCGAAGACCATTGCCACGCAGCGGCAGTCGAAAATGAGAAGCCATTCGGCATCGTTAGGCGCACCCCTGCTAAACAAAACTTAATTATTGGGGCAAGATTAAGATGTTCGATTAAGATTAATGCCTCAGACACCGAATGGGTTTTTGTGGCTAGGGTCGCTTTATAGTTGAGGTTTGTTAATTAATCGAAATACTCTCGAAATTAATGTGGCGGTACATGATGTAATTTTCTTCTGCAAAAATTAACTTTGTTCATTTACTTTGATTAGGACGAACAGCATCGAACCTTAACCATCCAATGGAAAACATCATCCAACAGAAGAAAATGGAACCGCAAAAGTTGTTTCCGGAAAACAGAGTAAAATCATCAAGGTTTGTGTATTTTTGGGGCACGAGAAACGAAAAACCCACACACCGTAACGATAACATATGCAAATTTACATTGTTCTCCAAATTTAAAAAGCATCCAATTTCAGCACAAATTGACGTTGAAGTCGTTGAGGTGGGAGTGGCGCTCGGGACGAGTTTCCGAACCATAGTTGTTGTAAGAGCAGCGTCTCATGTTATCTCTGAAAATAGAACCATCTGAGCAGACTCCCACCAACGCGCGCCCCGTGTATAATTTGATGCTCTCTGGGTGCACTGGGGAACACACTTCCTCCTGCCTGGTGGGGTGGGTGAGTGGTGCATATGTTATCCCTTTAATGCTCAGGGGGAAATACTTCACCGACTCAAAGTCAACTGTTTCTATGATTAGTTGACATTCAGAAATGTTATATAAAAACTTTTTATTGAACTTTTGATCAGAAAAAAAAAACAATTCAATATCTAAACTTTGAAGCACAGTTAAAATTACTGTGATAATTGTCCACAGAGCTAGAAATCTTTCCTTTTAGTCTTATTTAAAGAACAAAAAAAAACACCAAGAAAACCTACTGTATGGCAAAAGATCAACATACATAAGTTTGAAAGTAGACAAGAGGTTGGTACTGAAAACAAAAGAGGAGATAATCAACTCGCGACAACATTTTGAGGCTAGGAATTTTGACAGCTGTATGATTTTCATAAAGTATCCCAAGTAACCACAAGCACTAAATTGAAGTATTAATTCAGTACTAAATCAGCACTGGAATGTTTTGAAGTAGTAAATAAGCTTTGCGAATGCTTCAAAGTACCAAAACTTTGCAGCATTACAACTGGTATTAAATCACCATTTACGACCATGAAAATGTGCTTCAAAGCATTTGATGTTTATCAACAAAGTAACCCATCGATACGGGAAACATTTCAACCAGGTACGCTCTTATTAACTTTAATCCTTCTCCCGTCATACCGTTCCAATAAGCGTGTGGGCTAAGGCGCAGTTCCCCAAGTGTGCATCAGTTTTATTTTTGCATGGACTGGGTTCAATTCCCGCTGATTGAAGAGTTTTTTGTTTGTTTTTTTTTTTTTTTTTTGTGGGAAACTGCAGCCTGTAATGAAGCCAAATTTTTCAAAACATATTCCCATAGCACAAAGGACATTATCAAAAGTTCTCTGATAAATTGAATGACTTTTCTCACAAGCAAAAAGCTGCTTTCCGGAAGTCTGATACACTTTGTGAAATTTTGCCAACCGTGGACCTAGCACTTCTCGGAAAAGCAGTTCCCGTTAGCCGTTAGCCAGTGCTTGTCCCTTTTAACCCGTAATTAATTGTACTGCACTTGACTGGATGGCCGCAATTTGCTGAGTGATAATCGATAATTTCCATCCAACGAAATGACAACGGAAACTCGAAACAGCAGAAAGAAAGTCTTAATTAATGTTCGATGCATCAACCACATCGATTAAAACTTTCAAAACAAACACCCGTTTCAGAATACATCAGTTGGCTGGCGCGCATCCTGGAGATCGACGAGAAAAATGCAAGAATAACATTAAAGGGTCACACTCACACATGAAATGGAACAGGAAAAAAAAAAACAAAGGAGGCCAACCACCAAGTGTGAGAGGAGCAGCTGTTCTTTTTTTCCCCCAGCCTTGACCGAGCCACGTAGCCCAGTGGTAACGCTTCCGCCTCGTAAGCGGTAGATCGGGGTTCAAATCCCGGCTCGGACCAACACAACTGGTGATCTTTTCTCTTCTGGAATCGATTGCTTAGTAAAGGGAAGGTAGTGTATCGTCACAAACTGGACCTTATCACGACACCTTAGGGAGGCGACCTATGGAATGTTAACATTAACCTTAACATGTTAACATTAAGTTGAGAATGCAACTGCCACTGAATCCGCTTTGTAAATGCCGGCCCCGATACTCTTCAAGGGTGTTCCCCTCAGGAACTGGGAAAGATTTACTTTTTTACTTACTTGACGTCGATAAAGCAGTTTGTTTTTGTTAGAGCTTTCGGCGAAGCATTAAACCGGCATCACTGTGCGCCACTTGAAATATTTCTCAAGGGAAAAGTGCTGATTAAATATTTTGAAGCATTTTTTGCTGGTATTAAACGCTAATATAATGCTGATTTAATGCTGCTATTTAGTGCTTCGCGCTTACTTGGGATTTGCCTCCTTTTCTCTCCCACAGTAAACTGGGAACAATGTAGCTGTCAAACTACACACAAAAAAAATATTTCCGAATGTTACATCATTTATGATGTAACACTTTTGCACGTCATTAAACATTTAAATTTAAATGCAAATTGATGTAAATTTGCGACAAATTATACGTAAAAACATGATTTTACGTGTGATTCAACCGTTTACGTCGAATCTCAAGTTTACATCAACTGAGTTTACATGTGATTCATTTTTTCCGTGTCGAGTAAATTCACACCCTTACCAAAAATCATGATTTTTTGAGTTCCAAATCCCACTTTTCAGACGAATTTTTCAGTTCAACCCATATAACCATTTTTATGGTTGTAGTACCTGTGTAGGCCAAACTGTTAAAGTCACTCACAAAATGAACTTTGAGTGATTTGAGTTCATTTCTGACGTCACGATTTTCTCCTCTATAGAGGAGTGAGTGACTCTCCTTTTTCAAGTACATATACACTCAAAGTCAGAAGTATCCTTCAAAAGGGCACTTTCAATCCTCAAAAAGGATACTTTCTATCCTTTTTTAAAGGCCACCCGGCGTCACCCTTTTAAAAGGGTATGTCAAATTCAGTACATTTTCGATACCCTTTTAAAGGGTGACGACGGGTGAACTTGAAAAAAGGATACTTTTTACTTTGAGTGTACATGTGTGAAATAATACATAAATATTATTGAAACAGAAATGCATAGAATTGAATCAGAAATAAGAATACATTGTTTTGATACAACATAACAATTTTAAAATGATTTGTCCATCCTTGATAAAAATTAATTCGAAAAGTTGAGCAAATTATCTACAATTTGCTTTTTTGGACAATATAAAATTTTATAAAATTTTCCCAATTAACCCTCGAATTGCTATTGATGATATCTTGAAAATTGTTGATCAAATTTTCAATGTAAAAAAATATTTTTGATTTTTTTATTTTGTATACAAATCATCCGCCATACCATATAACTCAAAAGTTCTCGCTTTTTGTCTACTAAAGAGGTAAAAAATGAAGAAAAAAAACGAAGGGATGATTTTTTCCCAAAATGAACATCAAATCGATCAGAAAATCCTTCCTAGAGATACAGACCTTTATTTTTTTCACAGCGCTTTTCTATAGCTCCCAAATTTCAATGAAGACTTGTATAAAGAAACTAATGACGCAAAGAGCTTATTGAGTATAAGGAATCGTTGGAATAAGTTTTATACAAATAAAAGAAATACAATGGAATGTCGGGTTTGCGAAATTCTAGCAAATAGCTCTTAATTTAAATTTGTTTTCATAAACGACTTGAAGTTTGAAATAGTAGTTTATGCAACAAGTTGCAAAAAGAGGATTTTTTCAGCACGAGTCGTACATTTATCCAACGAGGTTCACCGAGTTGGATAAATACGACGAGTGTTGAAAAAATCAAGTTTTGCAACGAGTTCCATACAATATTTTTTGCAATTTCGAAAAACACTCATTGAAATTTTAAGTAAAATTTTCATGTATTTTGTCAATAAATCGTTTAAATAAAAAAAATGTTGAAAAGTTTTACTTTTCGAAACAAGTGCTGAAAAGTTCAACTTTTCAGCATTCATTTCAGTGCTGAAAAGTAGAACTTTTCAGCATTTATTTTGAAAAGTGTTGCTATTCGATTCTGTTATTTTTGGTAGGAAAAAGTAGGCCGTTTCATTTCTTCAGAAGGCCAGGAAAAGTTGACAGTTTCACAGCGGAATTGCAAAAAAAAATTAAACGACCTTGTGGAATTCAATCTGATTTTTTTTCAATTTTTTTTGTCAATTAAAAATTCAACCGGAAAGTTTATTACATAAATTTTGAAAAATAATATAACGAAATTCTTTTTTGAATATAAAAGATTTTAATGCGTGAGTTGCAAAATTTTATTAAAAATTTAATCTGAATTTTATTTTGGATAACTTAAGGTTACTTCAAATTCACTTTCGTATCTGCATTCTGATAGCGCCACACTGCTCGCTCTGCACTGTTTTTACACGATAAGTCTGTGTGTATGTGTGTGTGTGTGATTCGGTACATTTCCCCAACTGGAAATCCACCCTCATACAGGTGGCTTTTCCGGTGCATCCGTACGAGAAGGTGTGGTGGTAACGGTAGTTGGGGGGAGGAACAATGTTTTCACAGCTTCATTTCACTCATGGGCGTCAGTTTCGACCAAAAGTTTTATTATTGTTCGTCAAATTGGTTCAACCAACGTCAACGATGGTGTGTGATGGTGGCGTTGGAGGGTGTTGATTTTAAATTGTGTTTAAATTCAAATTGACTGATTTATGGTGGAAAATTGGGCAAACGAAAAAGTTGGTCCAGGGAAAAAAATTCTGGTGGTCTGAATATAGAGCGTAGAGTTGGTAGTATTTTTGTGATTAAATGAGTGATTTAAAGCTTTATGACTGAATCTAGAACATTTTGTTGGAATTGATTTATCAATGACGTAATATTTTCATGTTTTCCCCAAAAATATCCCTCTTTCGCATAATACTCAATAACACTAATGGTTGCTCCAAACAAGATTAAATGTGCAAAGTTTCAAGAGCCTCAAAACTTTATCCTTTTCCCTGTTTCATCAAAACTTCAATAATCAATTCCATGAAAATGTAAATCCCTCAACCACTACAGGTCGGGGCAAAGTATCACCGCACAGTGCAAATATTGAAAAGTTTTACAAAAGAGTCCACTTCCACTTGTGGAAAACTTTTAAACAGATTACACAACCTCGGTTTGACCCCAAAGCCGGCCCCGACCCGGGAAAAGGACCGTCATCCACTTTGGGGCCAATAATTAATGCCACCCTCGCCGGGCAAAACTTCAATCGATTCCACCTTCCCAGATGGGTTGGCCGGTGGCAACCCTCGTTATTAATTTATGGCCTCAGCAAATCGTCTCACTTTCAATCTAAATAAACAACCTTCTCAGGAGCGAAAGCTTAGCTAAACTTTCCCCTTTCTAACTCCTCAAAGTAAGCTTCATCAAACAAAGTTTTCCCAGACTAACAAACATCGCTTTGCATACGTCTCTCTCGATGCTCCTAACCTCTTGCAAAAAGTTCATGACTTTCACCCCTTCCCTAAGTCTTGAAGGACAGTAACATGGACCCTTAATAAGTGAATGCAAGCCTCAAAGTACACACTCACTGCTCCATGTTCAGAACTAAGCTCAATCCCTTGAAAGGATGATGTTTTCCGCAAAACAAACCAAGGTCTGACGATCCAAACATACTGGGGCGGAAAATCCCTTAAGGGGGCGTATCGGAAAACAACCCCAACAGACAACGGCAACCTTCGTTAAAAATTAAAGTCTATTATTGATTATGCTCCGTTCCGTGAACTGTGGTACCAAGGAGGAGCCGGAAGACTTGGACGCCTCCTTTTTGGTGTTAAAGTTGAGCAAACATGCAATCTGCGTGACTTGCTTCTTCTCAGTGTGCTAGGACAGGACGAGGTTGACGGATAATATCATCACTTATTCAGTATTTTGACAATGCTGAAGAAATGAAGTTCGTGTTGGTGAAGAAGACATTGATTGACATTGTTATGTTTTTGATATTTTTTTAATCTCGTTTTTTTAACGTTACGCCCTTTTCTGAAAGGTCAATCGAAATTTGAAAATTCTGAACTTATTTGAAAAAAATAGAAATTTTCACAAAGATTTTTATTTTTGACACAGCAAGTCAATTCAACAAATCGCTGATTGATAAATGAGAGCTTATTGGGTAGCACATTTCTCAGCATCCAAAAGTTTGATCAGCAATGTGAATAATTGAAATTGTAGAAGGTTTTCTTAACTTTTTTTAAAGCTTAACAAGGATGGACATTATCATTAAAATTAAAATAAGACATTTTTCGAAAATTCAATCAAACTATTATTCTTATTCGGAATGGTAAACTCTATCCAAGTTTCTCAAAAGTACCTAATGATTGCAAATTCAGTTTAACATTCAAGCATGTTTTTTGCCAATGTACTTGAATGTTTTTTTAACATTCCAAACAACTTTTCCTAAAACTATCGTATAATTACATATCGTCCGTCATGTAGTTTTGTCCATGAAACACTAAAATAAGAAAAATCGGAGGTAGGTAAATCTATCAGAATAGAATGTTCGTTCAAAATTTTTCCTCCTCGTACTAATTTTTCTTGAAAAGTATTGATCAACAAAGATGCAAAAAAAAACTGAATTTATAAATAGAAATCCTTTTTGAGACAAAGATTTTCGAATATTTTCGTAAAACAGCTCCAAAGTTTTCTAAGGAGAATTGTATAGAACCAAGGGTTGCACCCTTATTTGAGAATCGATAGATTTTTATTTTCAAATTAAAAAAAAATGATAATAGACTGCAAAAAATGCTAGAAGCTTTTTTCTTTTTGAAACAATACAATCATTCTTCTAGAAAATTTTTAGAAAGTAATTTTTAAGAAAAATCTACAGCTTTTTAACATTTAACACATTAATTTTTTAGTTTTTTTTTTCTTTAGAAAATCAGATAAAAATGTTGTTAAATTACTGTCTGGCAAATAACAAAACTTCAAAATACATGAACTTCTAAATTTTACTGTTTTTTTTTCTTTTCTTTTGCTGAAGTGATGCTTTTTGAAATGGTTTGTGACATTTTTTTGAATAAAATTTTTGCTGAATGTATTTTTTTTTTCATCAGGCAATGAATACCGAATGGCCTTAAAAATAAAAATCTCATTTATATTCTCCAACCTTTTAAAATGCTGTAGGAATTAGCTTGGTTTACCCTTCCATTAAAAAAAACTGCACAGTAAAAATAATCATGGTAAAATCTCTTCTAAAAAGGAGTACATCATTTATGTCAACTGGATGATCAAAGTTAATGTAGTTCTATGTGTTCCGTGCATTGTATACTGTATTTACTGCATATACACAGAAAAAAAATATGTGAATTTACTCGACACGGAAAAATGAATCACATGTAAACTCAGTTGATGTAAACTTAAGATTCGACGTAAACGGTTGAATTACACGTAAAATCATGTTTTTACGTATAATTTGTTGCAAATTTACATCAAATTGAATTTAAATTTAAATGTTTAATGACGTGCAAAAGTGTTACATCATAAATGATGTAACATTCGGAAATATTTTTTTGTGTGTAGGGTACATATATAACATACGAAATATTTCGTATACGTAGAGGTACATTGGCTTTGATAATTCAGTTTTCACAGCGGCGAGATGGCCGTGCGGGTTAAGGCGCGAACTAATTAAGCTAGATATAACTATCGCCGGTTTGATATTTTTTTGGGATTACAGATATTTTTTCCTAGCGTCTGCCAGATGTTAACTTACACATTATTAGAGGCAAAATTAAAGCATTTTTCTGACATAAAAGATGTACTCCTTTATAGGTGAAATTTTACCAAGATTTTTTTTACTGTGTTACATGGTTTGTCATTGAATTGAGCATAAATTCCAACTCCCCCAGTAGGATTTTTGCGAAAAATTTGGTATGTATTTGAAAGATTGAAGTTCTAAGCTCTGTGCAATCTATGAAAATGGAATTCATAAACTAATAGAAATTAATAAAAAAATGTATTGAGCGTGAGCGTAAGAGTGGTTGACTCATGAAAATAAATAAAAATATCATCACCGAAATATAAGAAATATCGTCTTAAAAATAATACATGAAACACAGAAACTTATATAATTCCCAATAATTTCTAAGAATTTTTAGATAAACAAAAAACTTTCATGTGTTCATGAATTTTGCTCACAGTAAATCATTTTTGGAATAAATTTTGTTTAGTTGTTGTTTTGCATTCTGTTTTGTTTTTTTTTTTTTCTTTATTGTTAGAAACTATATATCGAAGCTTGTTAAATGTTTTTCAATAAACTTTTATACGATTGAATAGGATTTGTCTCAAGATTGACCACACCACGACCAGGTAACTCTCCAAAATTGTTGATTTTTTTTAAAGTGACTTAAGCATAATAGCATTGTAAGCAAAATGATAGTTTGTTCAATTCCAGGTTGTCTTTGTTATATTGACATTTGTATGTTTATTTGACTAAGGTCATTTTTCATGTAAACTGCAAATATTTTTTGGTAAGTAGATGAAAAAAAATAAAAATTCTAAAAAAAAATCTAAATCATTCGCTCTACACAGCATTGCCTTGCCGTTCTCGATTGCGAGATTCCTACTCAAAATTAAGTTTCCGAAAGCTCGATTGTTGAGGCAATTGCAAACCTCTTTTTACACCTAACTTCCATCCACTCCGGAATTCGAACTGACGACCTTTGGATTGTTAGTCCAAGTGCTTACCAGCGACTCCACCGAGGCAGGACCCAGGGAGACGACTCGTACACCTGGACTGAGCTATCGACCTAACCCTTTAGGTTAGACCGGAGCCTACATTTACTTCCCCATCAGACAAATATCATCTTGAAAAATGCCACCGGAACCATCTGGAATCGAACCCAAGCCGACTGGGTGAGAGGCAACCACGCTTACCCCTACACCACGGTCCCGGATACAAATTCTAGAAATTGTTAAATATTTTTGAAAAAATGTGCACACACACAACTTCTGCAGTCAACTCTCTGGTTGTCGATCTTCCCTATTTCAATATTACTGCATGTATCGATTATTTCTTCATTCCCTGCTAACGTCAATTATTTTTTCTTCGATGTTTACTTTTACTATTTATTACTTCATGGTCCCTTGGATTTGATTTGATCTGAATTTTTTTTCCATTGTTAAATATTTCCTCTTTCGCATGTATAAAATAAAGCTTTGAATGGTGTTTGGAATTCGTTTTGGTTGAACATTAGAAAAAAATATCCAATCAAGTAATAAATTTTAATCGTTCAATACTCTTTTACTATTCTTCCTCGATTGTCCTATGAATTAAAACAACCAGAGAATCGATGGTAATTTAGAAATATTTTGTGTATGCTCTGAATATAGTGGTTTATGCAATAAGTTACAAAAAGAATATTTTTTCAGTACGAGTCGCACATTTGTTCAATGAGGTTTACAAAGTTAGATAACTACGACGAGTGCTGAAAAAATCATAGTGGCAACGATTCGCTTACAACATTTTTTGGAATTTCGAAAAACGTTTTTGAATGGAATTTGATGTCAAACATGGTTACTTTTTGATACTTGAGCTGAAAAGTTCAACTTTTTATCTTTTTAGCACTATTATCGAAAATTATTAATTTTTCATTCTGTTATTTTTTGGTAGAGAAAAGAAGGCCGTTTCGATGTTCGAGAATGACAAGAAAAATAGTTTCAAGACGGAATTGCAAACAAAAATTGTGACATTTTATGAGTCTAAAGTTAACTAAATTCTCCAAGATTGTTGAAATGTGCTTCTTTAGCTGCCCCAACTCTTTACTACGCTTAGTTTGATTCCAAGGTGTTTTGTTCGTATTTCATTCGTGTTTTTATTTTGCAAGGAAATCTTCATTGTTACGATAATTGGCGCAGTGATTATTTACCAAAAAGTTGTTGTGACTTGTAACTTTTGTAGCTTTTTTTTGTTTGCGTACACAGAAAAAAAAATCATGGTAATATTACATCTGGGAAGGGGTACATCTTTTATGTCAGAAAAAAGGTGTAATTTTACCTCTGGAAATGTGTAATTTTACCACTTTTCTGGTGTAATGTCACTTTTTCAGTCTAAATTGAGGTAAAATTACATCATAAAAGAGGTAATATTCAACCTTCCAAAATTACAGCTTCCAAATTTACATTATTTTTTTCTGTGTACAAAAAGCACACAAATTTTCTGTTATCCTTGTCAAATTCGAATCTTCTCCAAAGACTTCATAATTGAATTTCAATCTTAATCAACATAATAAGTAATAACATTAATTTAGAACTCATCATCTCAACTCAAAAACAAATAATTTGTTCCAGCCGATATCACAATCACAAGTAATACCAGTATTTCCTCGCGTATTGCTCTTTTCCCTCGAAATGAGCCATTTTCCCACAATTCATACAATCAAATCTCACCAGCGAAATAAACCGAATTTGCCTCTTCCTGCCCAACCCTCCCCGTTCAGTTTCCACCCACAAGCAAATGGAAGTCAGTTGGAAGTAAAACAAAATTATGAAATTTTCCCACCCACCGAGAAATTAAACGCCAAAAATGTGTGTGTATGAGACACGAAAGAGAGCTTCGTTTAAACTTTTTCATTTGTTTAATTTCGGGACGCTTTTTGCCTTCTAATACGAGTGCGTAATTTTTTCGGAGTTTTCATCCATTTCCCTTCTGCCGCTACAAAGGGCGTGTAACAATGCTTGAATTTCCTTTTCTCAATTTTTCGGAGGTTTTTTTTTCTTTCTTCGGTGGGTGGGCAAACTTTTCCCCGCAAAGAAAAGCTCGTCTCAGCCGGAAGAGGTTTTGTATATTTTGCCTGGTTAGAGGGGGAGGGAGGGATGGGGAAATGGGGAGAAGATATTTAATCTTCTCTGCGGTTTCCTCGGTGATGGTGTACGCAGGCTAGCATAGAGAATTTTACATTTTTGGGGCTCGCTTTTAATTTGGAAAATTTTACCGGAATAAATTTATTGTGGTTTTTGGTGTTTGCTGTAGGTTCTGGAAGCCTCACCCCCCTCGGAAGGTTGATTTGGATTTGGGAAAGGTAAGGTCACAATTTTGGAGTTTTGTTTTAGTTTACTGGGATATTTACAGATTCGAAAAGTGATATTCCACAATTTTTACAGTTGAGTAACGCAAAATGGCAGCTTTTTTAAATCTTTTTTTTTATTTCTTGATGAAACCTACGAAAAAAAATTGTAAATGACTCACGTAGAAAAATGACCACTAAAGGTCCAAAAACCCTTTTCAAGCAACTTGCCCCCGTTTGCAACCAACATTGGGTACCGTTGATTAGGAGAATCCAAAGCATCGCCGGGTGGACGGGTTTTAATTCCCAGGGAAAACATCTTCCAAATTAACTTTTCTCATTTGCTGAAAAGGGATCAACGGGGGATTGTGCGATTTCACCTCACTCGCCTGACCAGATAATATAACGGATGGCCCCCGTTTGGTCCTGTTCCAGTTTCAGGTCGCTGGGAAGAGATCGGGTTAAGCCCGACACCACCGGGCGAGCAAGAACGAGTCTAATCCCTCTTTTCCTGAGCTGTTTCGAACGAAATGCCAGTAATCATGTCACGTCCAGCAGCGTTCTACACTGCAGAATGGCTTGCGTTTTCTTCCGGAAGAAAAGTCGGGAAATAAACTGATCCATTGGACGACGAAGACGACGACGACGATGGGGACAGGGTCTCGTGTCCAGTGTCTTGTCCAGTTATCGTCTCCAGTCCCTCTTACAATTTTATCTGTTTATATTGCAGTAAAACTATTATCTATTATCTCACCCGTGTCTTATTGTTGAATCCGGGGAAGACAGTTGCAGGCATGATGCTGCTCTTTTCCGGATTTTCCTCTCAACTTGGGGACGACGAGAGCAGTAAATCCCACACCTTAAATCTTTAGTCTTTTTCCCCCGCAAGAAGAACAAGAAAAAGTGGCAATATAGTTGGTGCTTTCTTGTTGATCGAGCTAGAGCAATAGGAAAAAGGGGGGAATAAACGACCACTGACCGTGAGCTATCTTCCGGAGGAGTCGTTTGTCACCGTTGATTGCATCCAGGGGATCATCGCACGGTGGACGGAATGGGACGACGACGGGCACAATTACCAGCCATTGTGGATGACAGCAAATGTGTTAAAATGGAAGAAATGGACGTAGTTTTCGTTTGAACGTGGTTATCGGGATATTAGGAGCAATCAAAGCAAGTGGTCTGTGATTTAATTTTGTCAAGAGTTTTGTGAAAGGGAATAAAATTTGCCTTAAGAGCGAGTCCACGAGCAAAGCATACCCATCTCGCATCGACCTCACCAATCTGCCTGAAATTTTCAGGGGTTGTTTGTACATATAAAACTAGCATCTGGCCAAAATATGAGCTCTCTAGGTCAACGGGAAGTGGGGCAAATCGGGACACAAAGTTTGAAGGTTCAAAACGTCAAAAATCGTAAAGGCTGTAACTTGGGCAAAATTCAATTTAATTTAAAAATTCAAAATGCATCTGAAAGGGCTTAAAAAATGCAACAAAATGCAGGATAGAGCACCCCAATTGGTTAAATCTAAAGGGAGTTATTGACATTTTAGTGAAAAAATAGCACAATTTTCAAACTCAAATAAAAAAATGTTACATCCAGTTATCAACTCAGTTCGACTTGCAGCTTGTAGGGGACATCTGGGACTACCATCTGAAACTGAGAACGCTTTGGGTAAGGCAGTTTAACATATTAAATAGATACTTTTACTTTTAGTGAATTTTTTGGATGTAAATTTTTGCTCGGGGGACCCCTTAGATCCCATTTTCTGATGATAATTTTATCATATTCGTGTTCCTGAGACAATTTCACAATAGAAACATGCATAAAAATGTTTGTTTTCATTCATTTTAACCCTTTAAAAAATGAAAGTTAAAAAAAATCTTCGATTCACATTTATTGAAATTCAAGTTCGTTTCCAAGGATACTAGATGACACCAGAAAAAAAGCAGCATCTCAATTTTTTTTAACTTTCATTTTTTAAAGGGTTAAAATGGATGAAAATAAACATTTTTATGCATGTTTCTATTGTGAAATTGTCTCAGGAACACGAATATGATAAAATTATCATCAGAAAATAGGATCTAAGGGGTCCCCCGAGCAAAAATTTACATCCAAAAAATTCACTAAAAGTAAAAGTATCTATTTAATATGTTAAACTGCCTTACCCAAAGCGTTCTCAGTTTCAGATGGTAGTCCCAGATGTCCCCTACAAGCTGCAAGTCGAACTGAGTTGATAACTGGATGTAACATTTTTTTATTTGAGTTTGAAAATTGTGCTATTTTTTCACTAAAATGTCAATAACTCCCTTTAGATTTAACCAATTGGGGTGCTCTATCCTGCATTTTGTTGCATTTTTTAAGCCCTTTCAGATGCATTTTGAATTTTTAAATTAAATTGAATTTTGCCCAAGTTACAGCCTTTTTACGATTTTTGACGTTTTTGAACCTTCAAACTTTGTGTCCCGATTTGCCCCACTTCCCGTTGACCTAGAGAGCTCATATTTTGGCCAGATGCTAGTTTTATATGTACAAACAACCCCTGAAAATTTCAGGCAGATTGGTGAGGTCCAAACGACGTCCCATACAAAGGGGTATGCCCTGTTCGTGGACTCGCTCTTAAATCGAAATTTAAAAAAATCTTCACAAAAATTTTCCTAAAATATATCGAATACAGACAGTAACAGTCAAAACTCAATCATCTAAAACCTAGATAATCCGAAGTATCGATTATCTGAAGTTCGATTATTCGAAGGTTTCTTAGGAACTTTGGATAATCGAATCATGGACATAAAAGTCTTTCGTTTTATTTTATTAATTTTCTCACTTTCAACATCCAAAATAACCAAAAGACAAATTTATCAACATTGGATTTTTAATTTTCAACTCAATAGAGAGTATACAAGATCCAACTCAATCAAAGAGTCATACAAGAGCTAAACAACTGAAATCAAGAAAATGAAAAAACATACATTTTTTTTATTTGGTATGCCGAAGTGAATTTTTTTAATCGATTCTAGACTGTACATCCAAATTGGACAAGAGTTTATTTTTTGATAATTTGTTTGTGATTTTGAGTTCTTTAAAATATTTAAAAATGTTTCGAGATAACTAGACTGGCTTCTCAAAAAAACATCGTAAATTTTTTTTAACCATGAGAAATAAGTCATTTTCCGCCAAATCGTTTGGTGTGAAACGTTGCTCAAACAGATTTTTTTTGGATCCTAATCACGAATCCGAGGTCCAATTTATAACATCTCGATTTTTACTATGACATGTGTTTCAATGAATTGTAGCTGAAAACCGTGAGGAGGTAGTAATTTATTTCAATAGGACTTTTGTGTAAAATTGGACGTCCAATTTGATAGATTATTCAAAATTCCGAAAAAAAAAACATATTTTTGTAAAAAAAGTTTTTAAAAATTATTTGAAAATCGTTGCCGTTACTCAGTTGTCAAAAATCGTGATTTTTTTATTCGAAGTAACCCAGAAAGGTCATCTTTCATTTCACAATTTCATGATTTGTTTAACTTTGCATGGATACTTTTTAGAGTGCAAAAATGTTAAAAAAAAAAAACAAAAAATATAAACATAAATGGTTCGAATATATTCTTTACGAGTTATCTGAACTTTTCGAAAAAGTTTTTTTGAAAAAATAAATATTTTAACTGTTTTTGGCCAGTTTTTCGGAGTTCCAATCCTCAAAACTCAATTGTGTGCTTTTGACAGTATTTTTTCGAAATTTTTAGCAAATTTTGCATAAGAATTTATTTTTCAATGTTGTCCTTCTAGCGGCACGAGCCACAACAACATCAAAGAGACATTCCTATGCAAACTGAACTGAACAAAAAAACGATTAAGTTTTATTGGTACTTTAAAAAAATGTCAAAAATGGTCATCATTCACTTTAAAGAAAAAAAACAATCGAAAAATTTAAATAACTCGTGAAAAATTCACGACCCTTAACGTTATTTCATTTTTTTTAAGTGCAAAATATAACTCTCTCCATAACTTATTTTCTTTCGAGTTCAAAAAGAACATAACAAAAAAAAATCAAAAATCAAATTATTCGCTCTACAGCATTTCCTTGGCGTTCTCGATTGCGAGATTCCTACTCGAAACTAGGTATTCGAAAGTTTGATTGTTGAGGCAATTGCAAACCTCTTTTTACACCTAAGCTTCCATCCACCCCGGGATTCGAACCGACGACCTCTGGATTGTTAGTCCAACTGACCAACATTTACTTCCCCATCCGACGGAAGGCGTGATCAGACAAATCTCGTCTCGAAATTTGCCACCGGGACCGTCTGGGATCGAACTCAGGCCGAACATAACATTTCCCATAAAATGACATATCTAACCATTTTTTACTGTTGAGTTACAGAATGTGTGATTTTAAAACTATTTATTTACTTTTTTTTAACGAAAAAGCTGCTATTAATCTTTTTGCTTGGTATTTATTAATTTTAAAAAATCATGAAAAAAAAGTTTATGAAAACTTTGCATTTTTAGCCCATAACTGAATTGTAAATCTTATTTATTTTCCTTAAGAATCTAACTTTTGTAGTTTTTGAAAAATCCAGATTCTTTTGGATTTTTTTTGCAAAATTTGCATCGTTAAACTAAAGTTTATAATATAACATCTGAGCAACTCTCTACGAAATCGGCTGATTTCGACCATTTTTATTTTTTGTATTTTTTGATTTGGCTCAAACTTTGTGGGGGCCTTCCCTATAACCAAATAAGCTATTTTGTGTCATTGGTTCACCCATAAAAGTCTCCATGCAATTTTGGCAGCTGTCCATACAAAAATGGTATGTAAATATTCAAACAACTGTAACTTTTGAGTGAATTTTCTGATCAATTTGGTGTCTTCGGCAAAGTTGTAGGTATTGTTGAGGACTTTTGAGAAAAAAATAGGTACACGGAAAAAAAAATTGCAGATTTTTTTTTATCAACTTTTTTTTTTCTAAAACTCAATTTCCCAAAATACGTATTTTTTGATTTTCGAGATTTTTTTATATGTTTTAGGGGACAAAAATCCGCAACTTTTGAGCTATAGAGAAACATGGTCAAAAAATCTGCCGCCGAGTTATGGTTTTTTTTTAATATTGATTTTTGGAAAAAATCGAAGTTTCATGCAAAAACAAGTTTGACATTATTTTTTAACGCAAAATTTAATTTGCAATCGAAAAGTACTTTACAGATTTTTTGATAAAGGGTTCCGTTTTCAAGATATAGCCACAGAAAGTTTGATTTTAGCGAATTTTTTGCAGTTTTTCAATTTTTAAAAATAGTGACCATGAGTGACCATTTCTAAAAATATTTTTTTAGGAAATTTCTGAAAATTTGCTATAAAATTGTCTAAGAGACATTCAAGATTGGACCTCGGGTTGCTGAGATAGAGCCGCTTTAAGAAAAAAAACTCGAAAATAGAAGTTTTCTAAGTCTCACCAAAACAACCCATCATTTTCTAATGACGATATCTCAGCAACCAATGGTTCGATTTTCAATGTTAATTCATGAAACATTCGTGAAATTTTTCTATCTTTTCGAAAAAAAAATTTTTGAAAGTTTTAAAATCAAGACTAACATTTTAAAAGGGCCAAACATTGAATATTACGCCCATTTATAATGCTAGTCTTGATTTAAAAAAATTCAAAATATTTTTTTTTTCAAAAAGATCGGAAAATTTCACGAATGTTTCATGTATAAACATTGAAAATCGGACCATTAGTTGCTGAGATATCGTCATTAGAAAATGGTGGGTTGTTTTGGTGAGACTTAGAAAACTTCAATTTTCGTGTTTCTTTTTCTATCTCAGCAACCCGAGGTCCAATCTTCAATGTCTTAAAAATTGAAAAACTGCAAAAAATTCGCTAAAATCAAACCTTCGGTGGCTATATATTGAAAACGGAGCCCTTTATCAAAAAAATTGTAGAATACTTTTCGATTGCAAATTCAATTTTGCGTTAAAAAATAATATCAAACTTGTTTTTGCATGAAATTTCGATTTTTTTTTCAAAAATCACTGTTTTTTTTTCAAAAATGCATAACTCAGCGGCAGATTTTTTGATCATGTTGCTCTATAGCTCAAAAGTTGCGGATTTTTGTCCCCTAAAACATATCAAAAAATCTCGAAAATAAAAAAATACGTATTTTGGGAAATTAAGTTTTAGTGAAAAAAAAGTTGATTAAAAAATCTGCAAATTTTTTTCCGTGTACCTAATTTTTCTCAAAAGTCCTCAACACTACCTACATTTTTGCCGAAGACACCAAATTGATCAGAAACTTCACTCAAAAGTTACAGCTGTTTGAATATTTACATATCATTATTGTATGGACAGCTGCCAAAATTGTATGGAGACTTGTATGGGTGAACCAATGACACAAAATAGCTTATTTGGTTATAGGGAAGGCCCCCACAAAGTTTGAGCCAAATCAAAAAATACAAATAAAATCCATTTCCGGTTTTGGTAGAGAATTGCTCACCTGGGAATGTCGACAAATATTGCGTCAGTAAAAAATATGTAATAGTACCTCAAAAAGTGAGTAAATTCTTAGTCTTCTAAAATCAAATAATATTTCTGATGACGGCACCTTACTGAGTAATTTTATTTTATAGTTTTTTTTAAATATAAAGTTAATATTATCCAACTATGAAACCATCATGACACAAACAGAATTGAAGTGCTGTTGCATTAGTGTTTCAAACAGTCTAAGCTAATATTCATTGCATTGGTTAGATGAGTTATCTTCAGTTTATGAATCAGGAAAAAGTAATATTTTATGATTAACATAGTATAACCTAAATTAAGTTTACTATAAATATATCAAGAGCTACTCTGTAGTTTAAATGCTTCAATTGTAAGAATCATCTTAAAATCAAATGTTGTGATTCATTTTCAAAACAATGGGCTTAATAGTTTAAAAATAAATACTTTCTTTTAAATTACGAGAATTCCCAGGAAATTAAAGAAATTCGAGAAACGCGTAATACTTTTCTACGTGAATTCCTGGATTTTTTTTTTCTCGGAACGAGAAATTGACGCTCAAGACAAGAAATTTATGTTTTTCTGTTGGGCTATTTTAAGAATATTTTTTGAAGTTTTTTTTTCAGAAAGATTACATATCTGTTTTTTTGTTCAAATTCATGAATTCCTAAAATATGTCGAAAAATTATTTAAATGTTTTGGAATTGGTCTTCATACTTATTTCGTATTAGAATTTGTTTATTGATATATTATTTGAATGGAATATTCACCTTTAAACAACAAAATACCCATCAACAAAAAAAACCTCAAAGAAAAACAAAAAAGCTCACAACCCAATCCATGAAAAAACTTTTTACTCCTTCTACCTACCACCTGCTTTTCCTCATTTCGAGTTAGAAACCCCGGATACATAGTACGTTCAACTTCTTGCCCTTCATTATCATCATCATCATCACCTCAAACGGCAAACGTGAAGTGGCTCACGCCTTTTGTTGGTGAAAGCTTAATTTTTGTCTCTAGAGTGTTTGCCACTGGTTTTTTTTTCCTACCACGATCTAAATCAAACGAATCCAGCCTTGGTGGTTTGGAAACTTTAGCAACGCCACTTCCGCCAGTGTCTTGCGAACCTTCGTGGTGAACGGACACTAGAGCTGCGGTATTTTTTACTACCTAAGCTCAGAGTTATTTCAAAACAAAATTCACAGTCTTTTTAAAGACTACCTGAGTTATTTTCCAAAATTCTAAACAGTCTTTTCAAGACTAACCCCACCTGAAATTTTGTTGTATTTTACAAACGAAGCCATCTTTTTAAGAGAACTTTGCTTGCAAAATGCGTCAAAACAAAGGTAAACGCAAATCTTCTGAAGATTTGGTCGTTACGTCGGTGAAGCGTTTGAACGCTAAACCGGCTAACGGAAACAGAAAAAGAAAACAGCCTCTTCTGAGGTCTGATTCTGATTCTGAATGTGAGGTCAATCCTCCAATTCCATTGACAAACAGTTTCGGTGTTTTATCCGAAACTGATGACAAGGAACCTTCTCCTCGTACTGAGCCTTCTGCCGTCGAGAAACGAGTAAAGGCTCCGCCAATTGTAGTGACTTCCGTCTCCGATTTGGCCAGCTTTCGAACGCAACTGAAGAATTGCAAGGAAACTTGCAATTTGAAAGTTTCGTTCCAGCTTGGTCGAAGAGGAGAATGTCGCTTGTTGACGGAATCTTTACAAGATCACCAAACTTTTGTTGGTTATTTGAAAAACCACAAACACAATTTCTACACGTATGAGACCAAGAATGCTCGTCCATTCAAGGCGGTCTTGAAAGGTCTCTCCAACGACTTGTCGGTGGATGAGATCAAAAACGAACTTAAGGTGTTGCTTGGCTTTGCCCCATCCCAAGTAATACCAATGAAGAAAAATCAAACGGGAATATTTCTCGCTTTGGTTTGACTTCACAATTTTATCTGATTCATTTCAACAGAAATGAAATCAACAATTTGAAACTTTTGGACAAAGTTCAGTTTTTGTTCCATGTACGGGTAAAGTGGGAGCATTTTAAGAAACATGGCGGTAATGGCCAGAATCTGACCCAGTGCCGGCGTTGCCAGGCATTCGGTCACGGTACTGATCATTGCGCCATGGTTCCAAAATGCATGGTTTGCGGGGATTCTTCTCACGACAAGGACAATTGTCCCGTGAAAGAAGTCACCCAATTTAAATGTGCAAATTGTGGTGGAAATCACAAATCAAATTTTTGGGATTGCCCCATCAGAAAAAGGTTTTGGATTCTCGTGCTAAGCATCAGCCGAAATCCAAACCGAAATTTTCTCAAAGTCAGGTTGTACCTGCATCTTTAAATCAAACGTTCGTGCTGTCTCACTCGAACAATTCTAGAAATACCCCTACCGTGGAAAAGTTAGGTAACAACAATGGCATTTCTTATGCTAACGTCGTTTCGGGTTCATCCACGAATTTTAAATCCTCTACCAATCTTTCTGAAATTGGGCAGGTACCTCAAATCTCATTTGAAAATTTTTCTGCTGGCAACGCTTTGGGATCTTCTGATCTCGGCGATGTTACGTTTGAAAAATGACTTTTTGCAAAACTCACTGTTTGGTTTGATTCAAACAATGAGTAATGCTACATCCATGATGGAAGCTATCCAGATTGGATTAAAATTTGCGAATGATGTTGTTCTTACCCTGAAGTTTAATCATGGATCTAAGTAATTCCATCAATATTATGAATTTTAATGCTCGCTCTTTAAAAGCGAAAGAAAATGAATTTTTCAACTTTTACGAGTTCATAACGTGCATGTTGCTGTTATAACCGAAACATTTTTAAAAACTGGCACTTATTTGAAAAGTGATCCAGATTATAAAGTTATAACTAATAACCGAATGAATCGAAATGGCGGTGGAGTTGCAATAGTTATCCACCGTAGTATGACTTATAGCACGTTACGTGACTTTAAGTTAAAAGTTATTGAAAGTTTGGGCATTGAACTTGAAACTTCTTTTGGGAAAATTATGATTGCAGCTGCATATTTGCCATTCCAATGCACTGGGGAAAATAAAAATTATTTCAAAGGGGATTTGAATAAACTTACTCGGCATAGATCTCGATTTTTGATCATCGGTGATTTTAATGCCAAACACCAATCTTGGAATAATTCAAAAGTAAATTCCAATGGTAAAATTCTATTCAGAGATTGCACTTCTGGTCTTTATTCGGTTTTATACCCGAATGGGCCAACTTGCTTTTCTTCTGTTAGAAATCCATCAACAATTGATTTGGTTTTGACAAATCAAAGTCAGTATTGTGGTCCTTTAGTGACTCATGCTGATTTTGATTCTGATCACCTTCCAGTAACTTTTTCACTTTCTCATGAAGCAGTTACCAGACCCAATAGTTCTGTGTTTAATTACCACAAAGCTAATTGGGACAGGTATCAGCATCATATTGAGAATAATTTAAATCATGATTTTGTTTTAGAAACCAAAGCTGATATTGATTCAGCCTTGGAATCTTTAACTAATGCAATTTTGGATGCTAGGAATATTGCTATTCCTAAAGTCCAAGTCAAATTTGATTCTCCCATTATTGATGACGATCTTCAGCTTCTGATTCGTCTGAAAATGTTCGCCGAAGACAGTATCAACGTTCTCGTGATCCTGCACTGAAGCGAATTCAAAAGATTTGCAAAAGGTTATTGACCACAGATTCACTCTCCTGCGAAATGAAAAGTTCGCAAGAGATGTCGAACAAATTAAACCTTATTCCAAACCTTTTTGAAACTTTCAAAGGTTCTTAAGAAACCTCAAAACCCATCCCTTCTTTAAAAGATGGTGATAATATTCTATTAACTAATGGGGAAAAAGCTCAAAACTTGCTCAGCAGTTTGAGAGTGCTCATAATTTCAACTTGAATGTTTTGAGTCCTATTGAAAATCAAATTTCAATAGAATTTCAGAATATTGTTGAACAAGAATTTTCATCAGATGAAGTTTTTAATACGGATCTGAATGAAATAAAATCTATTATCAAAAAATTTAAAAATATGAAAGCCCCTGGTGAGGATGGCATTTTTACATTTTAATTAAAAATTACCAGAAGCAACTTTAAGTTGCTTGGTCAAAATTTTCAACAAATGTTTTGATTTGGCATATTTTCCCAGTAGTTGGAAAAATGCCAAAGTAATTCCGATTTTGAAACCGGATAAAAATCCTGCTGAAGCCTCAAGCTATCGGCCCATTAGTTTGCTTTCATCTATTAGTAAATTATTCGAAAGAATAATTCTTAATAGAATGATGACGCACATTAATGAAAATTCAATTTTCGCTGATGAGCAGTTTGGATTTCGCCTTGGGCATTCAACTACTCATCAGTTGTTGAGAGTTTCAAATTTAATTCGAAGCAACAAATCTGAGGGCTATTCTACTGGCGCTGCTCTTCTAGACATAGAAAAAGCATTTGACAGTGTTTGGCATAAAGGTTTGATTGCGAAATTGAAAAGGTTTAATTTTCCGATTTATATCGTGAAAATTATTCAAAATTATTTGACGGATCGTACTCTGCAGGTATGTTATCAGAATAGCAAATCTGATCAACTACCTGTACGTGCTGGCGTCCCTCAAGGAAGCATTTTGGGTCCAATTTTATACAATATTTTTACTTCTGACTTGCCTGATTTGCCCCCAGGATGTCAGAAATCACTTTTTGCTGATGACACAAGCATCTCCGCCAAAGGCAGAAGCCTTCGTGTCATCACAAGAAGATTACAAAAAGCTTGGATATTTTCAATTCTTATTTGAAAGAATGGAAAATTACTCCAAATGCTGCAAAACTCAACTTATTATTTTCCTCACAAACCAAGGGCTGATTTTCTTAAACCAAAAGTCATCACATTATAAAGATGAATGAGGTAAATTTAAAGTGGGAGGATCAAGTGAAATATCTTGGACTTGGTTTTGACAAAACCTTACTTACAAGGATCACATTGAAAGTATCCAGGTTAAATGTAACAAATATATTAAATGTTTGTATCCACTTATAAACAGGAATTCTAGACTTTGTCTCAAGAATAAACTGTTAATTTATAAACAAATTTTCAGACCTGCCATGCTTTATGCTGTGCCGATCTGGACAAGCTGTTGCTTAACCAGGAAGAAAAAACTTCAGAGGATTCAGAACAAAATTCTGAAAATGATTCTGAAACTTCCTCCCTGGTTCAGCACCAGTGAACTTCATCAATTAGCCGAAGTTGACACTTTGGATGTTATGTCCAATAAGATAATTGATGCATTTCGACAAAAATCATTGCAGTCTTCAGCTGCATTGATCCGCTCTTTATATAGTTTATAAGTTAGTTTTAAGGTATCCCTTTTCCTTTTGTACATGTAGGACCTCCTACATTTGAAATCACTGAATAGCGAAAGCTACAATATTTCATGAATAAATGAAAGTTGCTAGTATTTAAAATTGAGGTGAAAAGTCATCGTTTGCGATTGGACACTCAATAATATTTTAACTGAATGAATGTACATGGAAAAGAAATTTGAATAAATATAAATTAAAAAAAAAAAAAAAAAAAAAAACGCCACTTCCGCTGGTTGGAGGGAGGGAAAATTTGCAGAAACTTTGTTTGTTTGACACCCTTGAAATGTGAGGGAGAGTGAAAGCAATAAAGGAAAGTGGTGTTTGTCTTTTTAGATACTTTTAACTGTGGAAGTATAGAACTTTTGGATTGATTTGTTGAGGAAATTCGATATGAGGCTAAATATTCTGTATTAGTAGTACGACTTGAAGAAAAAAAATGAATTAAGTATTATTCCTAAACTATCGATTGCTAAATGAAAATAATTCAACAAAGCTTCTTCCATGTCAGAAAACCATTCATTCTCTGAATGCCAATTTCGAGAGTGGAAAGGGATTGCCTGATGTAACCGAACCAACGAATTGCCAAAGTTTGTGCCATAAATTATTATGAGTAACGTGTTCGACGTCCATAACTCCTCCCACACCTTAATCATTATTCTTCCTGTCCTGCGTTCCATCCCCTTCAGTTGCACTTTGCGCTGGATGGTGGGCTGGGGGAAGGGGGGACAACCCGATTTGTTCTATTTCTCTCTTTTTGGCAGCAAGTTTTTTTTGGGGGAGTAGAAGTTGCTCAAAGTCCCCATGAAAACCAATCCGACCAATTTGAGCCTGGTGACATCTGCTGGGGGCGAAGAAGGAGAAGCCACATCTGGTGCACTCTCGTTTTTCATCTTTTTTCATCACGATTGCGCCCAGGATTCAATCCTGGCCACTAAGAATGGACGGTGTGGAGGAGGATGGCTGTGGGTGATAATTTATGGCCTCACAGTTTGTCGTGAGAATGGCATTGTGGAACGAAAGAGCTTTTCTGGACAAATAATTCTGGAACATGTTTTGATCAGAAAATTTCTGTTTTTTTTTCAAATTTAAAAATCATTTTAAAGTTTTCATCAGTTCTAAGCTCCGTTGTATTTTTACAAAATAAAAAAAAACACATTTATTGCACTGTGCTATCTTGAATTGTAGCTTTTTACTTCCAGCTCAGATTTCAGTCCCACGATAAACTCTTCCACCTCTATTCCAGTTTCGATTCGAGTTACATTTTTCATCCATTTCTTATCGAAAGGGCACTCTCCATCCCCACAAGGTACATTTTTCTTTTCTGAAAGACAATTTTCCAGCCACGCGTCCTCACACTGATCACCGGCAACCTTCCCCAGTGATAATCGTAATCATAATTCGCGTCCCAACAGATAAGTTAAAGGAAAAATCGAAAAAGAAAAAAAAAGTTTGCGGAAAAAGGGACTCCCGGAAGGTGGAAAATCGTTTTCCGTTACGGTGTGGCCCAATTTGGGGTATGGGACAAGGAAGGGAAAACTTCCCGCTTGCTGCAGAAAAAGGTCGTAAAATCGTTGGAAAACACAAACTATACACCTGGCAGCGAAGGAAAACTCTCGGAACTTATCAGTGAAATGAGCGGATGTGTTTGAACGAGGCTTGGAAAAGTTTTCATCCTCATCAGGGGTGTTGTCAAAATGACGATTTAATGGGTGAGGAACAGTTAAAATTTATATCAATTTTATCAATTTTATTAATTTTGTAAATTTTATCAATTTTATTAATTTAATCAATTTTATTAATTTTATAAATTTTATCAATTTTAACAATTTTATAAATTTTATAAATTTTATAAATTTTATAAATTTTATCAATTTTAACAATTTTAACAATTTTAACAATTTTAACAATTTTAACAATTTTATCAATTTTATCAATTTTATCAATTTTATCAATTTTATCAATTTTATCAATTTTATCAATTTTATCAATTTTATCAATTTTATCAATTTTATCAATTTTATCAATTTTATCAATTTTATCAATTTTATCAATTTTATCAATTTTATCAATTTTATCAATTTTATCAATTTTATCAATTTTATCAATTTTATCAATTTTATCAATTTTATCAATTTTATCAATTTTATCAATTTTATCAATTTTATCAATTTTATCAATTTTATCAATTTTATCAATTTTATCAATTTTATCAATTTTATCAATTTTATCAATTTTATCAATTTTATCAATTTTATGAATTTTATCAATTTTATCAATTTTATCAATTTTATCAATTTTATCAATTTTATCAATTTTATCAATTTTATCAATTTTATCAATTCTATCAATTTTATCAATTTTATCAATTTTATCAATTTTATCAATTTTATCAATTTTATCAATTTTATCAATGTTATCAATTTTATCAATTTTATCAATTTCATCAATTTTATCAATTTTATCAATTTTTATTTAATCATTTCTTTTTTATTTAATCATTTCTATTATTAATCATTTATACCTTTCTTTTTTTTTTTTTTTAATTTATATTTATTCAAATTTCTTTTCCATGTACATTCATTCAGTTTAAATATTATTGAGTGTCCAATCACAAACGATGACTTTTCACCTCAATTTTAAATACTAGCAACTTTCATTTATTCATGAAATATTGTAGCTTTCGCTATTCAGTGATTTCAAATGTAGGAGGTCCTACATGTACAAAAGGGAAAAGGGATACCTTAAAACTAACTTATAAACTATATAAAGAGCGGATCAATGCAGCTGAAGACTGCAATGATTTTTGTCGAAATGCATCAATTATCTTATTGGACATAACATCCAAAGTGTCAACTTCGGCTAATTGATGAAGTTCACTGGTGCTGAACCAGGAGGAAGTTTCAGAATCATTTTCAGAATTTTGTTCTGAATCCTCTGAAGTTTTTTCTTCCTGGTTAAGCAACAGCTTGTCCAGATCGGCACAGCATAAAGCATGGCAGGTCTGAAAATTTGTTTATAAATTAACAGTTTATTCTTGAGACAAAGTCTAGAATTCCTGTTTTTAAGTGGATACAAACATTTAATATATTTGTTACATTTAACCTGGATACTTTCAATGTGATCCTTGTAAGTAAGGTTTTTGTCAAAACCAAGTCCAAGATATTTTACTTGATCCTCCCACTTTAAATTTACCTCATTCATCTTTATATTGTGATGACTTTTTGGTTTAAGAAAATCAGCCCTTGGTTTGTATTTATACCTTTCTTAATTTCTTCATTTGTTCATTTCGTCATTTCGTCATTTGGTCATTTCGTCATTTCGTCATTTCGTCAATTCGTCATTTCACCATTTCGTCATTTCTCGATTAAATATTCAAAAGGTCCTATCTTCATAGGAAACCCATAACTCATAGGTTTCATTTCTTCATTTCTTCATTTTTTCATTTCTTCATTTCTTCATTTCTTCATTTCTTCATTTCTTCATTTCTTCATTTCTTCATTTCTTCATTTCTTCATTTCTTCATTTCTTCATTTCTTCATTTCTTCATTTCTTCATTTCTTCATTTCTTCATTTCTTCATTTCTTCATTTCTTCATTTCTTCATTTCTTCATTTCTTCATTTCTTCATTTCTTCATTTCTTCATTTCTTCATTTCTTCATTTCTTCATTTCTTCATTTCTTCATTTCTTCATTTCTTCATTTCTTCATTTCTTCATTTCTTCATTTCTTCATTTCTTCATTTCTTCATTTCTTCATTTCTTCATTTCTTCATTTCTTCATTTCTTCATTTCTTCATTTCTTCATTTCTTCATTTCTTCATTTCTTCATTTCTTCATTTCTTCATTTCTTCATTTCTTCATTTCTTCATTTCTTCATTTCTTCATTTCTTCATTTCTTCATTTCTTCATTTCTTCATTTCTTCATTTCTTCATTTCTTCATTTCTTCATTTCTTCATTTCTTCATTTCTTCATTTCTTCATTTCTTCATTTCTTCATTTCTTCATTTCTTCATTTCTTCATTTCTTCATTTCTTCATTTCTTCTTTTTTTATTAACTCATTTCTTCTTTAACTCATTTCTTCTTTTTTGTTAAGTTTTTAATTCCTCTTGTGAATCTGTGTAGTATCCTAAAATTTCGATCAATATTTCAACTTGCCTCCTTTTCCCCCTACAACTTTTATAATGTGGTTCAACCTTTTTGCTTCTTTCTCTACTCCACTATTCAACTTTTCTTTTAGCACCTGCCTGTGAGAGCAGCCTTCTTCCAGCAAGCTCGAGCAAGTTCCAGAAAACGAAAATCTCGATGACTCTTTTGATATACCTGCCTCCCCTTCCCATATGGCTCTACCGGGTGAAACGAGGAGGAAAATTGGTGCCAAAAATCGGACTACCGAAAAGTTGCCCAGGTGGAAAATCAGAACACTAATGACCTGTCGAAGGTGCTGCAGCTGTTGCTCTAATGGCCTACATCGAACAGGATAAAAATGAGCCCACGTTTCGGCGTTCGATCTTCGATGGTGGGGAAGGTCGTCGCAAGATTTATAATATCCATGAAATTTCAATTTGGGTCAGTGATATGAAGTTTTCCTTTGGACTTTTGCACCTGCTTTTCTTTTCATTTTTTTGTGATGCTCTTCATCGGATTTCCGGTAAAAAATCTCTCAAATTTCCACCGGACACATTAAAACAGAATTTATTACCCAATTCCACCATAATTGCTCGAGAGCCCACCGAAGCAGCTGCTAACGGTCGTCATTTCCGCGGCGGCAACCTCAAAACTTTAACCATCCTTTTCGGCAAACAAAAATCTCTCCAGGCGTCATTTACAACCTCCCACCACCATTTCGAAAACCGCACCTGCCCTCGACAGCTGCTGCTGCTGGCAAACAGTTTACAATCACTCAGTGGCTCAGCAGCAGCAGCAGTCCCCGCAGAGCTTCCGGGAGTTGGTTTTAATTTTTCATCTCAACCACGTGACATTGTTGTTTTGTTGCTTTGCCTGGAGGATTGGGGGAGGAAGGAGGAGGAGTTTTTTGTGTGCACCTTGGTGTCTAAAATTTATTGCTCTAATTAATTTCATTACCTCAGCACACCACCACACCTGCAGCAACTCGGATCCCAGTCAGTCAGACAGAGTTGGCTGGCAAATTGCTGCACCAATTTGAGGGGTTTTAGCACGGAAAATGCTTGAATACAACTAATTAAAAAAAGTTAAAATATTTCAACCAGCATGTTTCATTTGTGCCAACAGAGATTCATTTTCAAATACACAGAAAAAATGTTGAATTTCGGAAGGTTCAATGCTACCTATTTTTTGAGTAACATTACATAAAAATGTGTAAAAAAGTGAACCTGATGAGAATTCACCAGTTCTTGGTGCAATATTACACATTTTTTTGGACGCAAAATCTGTCATCATTCCTTGATGAATATTACCATTTTTGTGTAAGTCTATAAAATTAAATTCAAAGTATTTTTTATGATATCAAATTGAAATTTAACTAGATATAACTCAAACATTTGTGTTAGATGAACAAAAGCGATTTTGAACTTTAACATCACATATATATATTTTATTGTTGTTAATAATTGTCTACCAATAAAAAAAAACAAAATAAGGGCAAAATCAATTTTATTCAATGTTTTGTCTTAACCCCAAACCCTTCTCAAATGTATACCAAATAATAAGTGGGCCAACAAATAAAAAAAGAATAATCGAATAAATCACAATTACTGATTGTTTATTTTAAATACATTTTGAATCGTTTATTTCTTTCAATTGTCATGATGCAAAACTATTTTTAGCATTTGTTTCAATGATAAATTTATTTTTATAATAATTTTATAAATTTAGTACATTGTTTTAATGAAAAAAAAAAAAAACTGTAAAGATTAAAAATGTCATTTATACAGTGAAAATGTTCGTTCAAGTGACGATCTATATTTGCTTTTTAAAAAATTTCCAAAACAATGGGAGCAAATGAATCTTCTTTGATTTTAGTTTCTATTGTATTAAAATACTTGTTAAAAATTTCGAATTCAAAGTATAGTACTTTTTTCTTAAAACCATAAAAATCTTTAAAACTTTTTTTTTTTCACAATGTTTTTTTTTTTATTAAAAGGCAGTTTATGGAAACTTTTAGGAAAAATAGGAGTGTTTTTTTTTTTAATTCTGACTTTTTAAATTCCTAACACTGAAATTTAAATCCATAGTTTCCAAGAAAACCTTTATTTTCCTCATTTTCATCACTTTCATAAAAAGAAAATTGATATATTTTATTTCTAATCTTTTTTTAGATCGTGATAAATATGGAAACGACCAATTTTTAAAGTTATTTGAAAAATGAATGTGAGTTTTTGCCCATATACTATTATTGAAAGGTTTGGTTTCTCCTGCAAGTTCTCAAAAAAACAAAAAAGAAAAATGACATTTGTTTCCTTAAAATTACTTTTTTTCATAAAATAAATGTACAACACTTATAGTTGTATGGAATATTCTGAAATTTTTTTTTTATGCGTTTAAATGGAAATCATTACAAAAGTTTTGAATTTTTGGACCTCAGACAGCTTTAACGACAGTAAACCGTACCGTAAAATGTGGATCTACCTATTTTAACTATTTTTAGTGTAAAATTATCAAGAGAATCGGAAAATGGAGTTTATTTCCCGGTTCGAACTTATTTTCATTGAGAAAATCATGATACTTTGAGAGTATTGCAATTACCCTATTTATCAACGTTTTCATAATTATAGTTAACTTGATTCGTGAACTATTTAACACTTTTTGAACCCCAATTTTTGAGGTGCTTTGAACATTTTCTATCAAGCTTAGTATGATTCCATATTGTTCCGTTTTTTTAAATTCGTATTTTTCATTTTGCAAACAAATCTTTACCTGCCAATCTCACCCCGGCTACATAAATGTCATCCCGGTTTACGGTACTCAAAAATACTCCCTTTAGCGATGACATATACTTTAATGGGTACCATTAAAGTTACATCAATTACGATTTTTTAAGTATCCTGAAAGTATAGGTCACCGCTGAAATTTTGATGTTTTTTATTATTGATTTGAACATGATTTTTTTTCTCGTTTTCTTCATTTTACCATTCTTGTGCACGGCGTGGCGAAAAACACAGATTTGATTTTCAAAAACAATCACATTTCAAAATCCAAATTGAGTTAGGAATCCTATAAAAAATGTCATACGACTTTTTGAAATGGTAAGCTAGATTTTTGAAAATCCAAACTTTTTTTCTTCGAAAGTCCTTTTATTTGGTAAAAATTGGTACGTCATTTGCGGAAAGCCCCCAATTATATTGAACCTATGATTATTTTCATTTTCTTTATAGGGTATATGACCCTATTTTGGACCTAGTACCTATTTTGGACCTATTTTTATTAATCGAGGTAGTTCAGGCTTTTAAAGTACGAAAACACTGAATCCAACCAACAGAAAGTGTAAGCAGGATCGTTTTGTAGCTTACCTCTTCCAAAAATGTTAACATTTTTGATTATTTCCGCTTTTTCAGCCACTTTTTCCAATGCCATTCGTATTTCCTACCATTTTCCTTACACATAGATTAGGTCCAAAAATTCCAGCCTCGTTGCTTATCAGATTTGGCTCGCGACACCTTGATGTTTTTTTCTGTTTTGCACTGACACCAAGCAATTTCGTCCAGTTTCCGAGCCATGTAACTGTTGTTTATTCAATTCTTTTATGTTTTTCATCACTAAACCATTGAAATAACTATTCTATTATCGAAAAAAACTCAATTCAAAATATTTTTTCAAATCAGTCGCGTTGGATCAGTTTTTGGACCTACTTTGCCGTCGGTTCAAGGCTATCACCAATACATGTATAACAAGGTGTTGCCAGTTTAGTTTATCAATTTATTTCGATATTTCATTGAAATTCATTGATAATTTTTAATTTAATGTTTTGAATTGAATTTCTTTACTGTAATTATTTGAAAGAAATCTAAGTTTTAAAAAGCAAATGATTAACAGCAACAACGAAAATATGTTTTTTAAACGATAAAATGGCAAATTGATGATAGAGATTTAGATGATTGTTAGGACCGATTGCAAAGTATCCCAAAATTTATACTGATGTTGACTTATTTTTGTCGTAACATCATTATCACCAATTTAGCTGCATATATTTTTAATTGTTGCTTCAAAAAATGCAAACTGGCTACCCTGTTGGAATTGAAGGGGAAACGATTGAAAAACCTAAAGGGTCTAGTTCATTAAATCGTCAGCTGTCACCGTGACAGGAGCTGTCAACATTGCTTACGAAAGGTTTTTGAAAAAGTCGTATGAATTAAATTTAAAATATCTTGAGTTAGTTTTGAAAAGATCCTAAGCGCTAGTTATAAACAAATCTTTTTTTTCAATGCTTTGAATTGTCATCTGCACGTCTTTTAAATGCTCTTTACTGGAGAACAAACAAAATTTGGTTTGATTCAGAGAAAAAAATCAAATAAGTGTCGGAGATCGTGATGGCTGTTACGACGTATTGCAAACTAATCAGAAAAATATTCATATGAAAAAAAATTACCGTATCAATCATGTTAAAAACACAATCGAACCAGCTAGAAAAATAAAAATCATCGAAAAAAAAAAATTTGTTAAAGAGGTGCGATGTAAACTTTATGAATTTTATGATTTGAGACATATCTGATTACCGTAAATCTGAGTGACTTTGATAGGTTTGAGATTTTTCCGCAAAATGAAGAGTACAAATTAAATACGTACGGAATGGTATGGAATCATACTGACCGTGGTAGAGAAGTGCTCAAAGTACCGCATGAAGAACTTTTCATGAGATTTTTAATGGTTTAAAAAGTTAGTTAACTATAATTAATAAAATGTTGATAAATATTATTATTTTAATCTTCTCAAAGTGTCATGATTTTCTCAATGAACATAATTTTGAATCATAAAACGGAATGCATTTTCGGATTCTTCAGACAATCTTGTATTAGGAAAAGGTAAAATAAGTTTGTTAATAATAAGTCTCATTAAATATTATATGTTTTTGAAACATAATTAAAAAAAATCTCCTAATTTAAAGGCATTTTCAGTAAAACAAATTTCATATAAAATGTGAAGACTTTTGATTCGTTCTTTAAAATCAGTTAAACATGTAATATAAAACTATAATTTAATAAACAAAACTAGTTTCAACGAATTTCAGGCAAAGTTCTGAATTTTCAACAATTTCACCTAAAACTTATATGTATAAGGTTAAAAAGCTTATAAACTTAGTTAACTAAATATTGAAATAAACGATTTTCTTAAAAATTATATCAGCAATCTAAGTGATGGTAAGTTCGAAGTAAATATAATGTTTAAGCTCTGCGTAAAATTTAGAACATTTTTTCATTGTAATTTGTTATGTATTGTGAATGTATCTCTGTCATTCATTTAATTTTAAGTTAAGGTGTTTTTATTGCGACTAATAACGGGTTGTCTTTTATGTTCTAATGCTTGAACAATTAGGTCGTAAGAATACGCAAATTGTAAATAGGACAGAGACCTGCTAAAGATGCGCGAGTTTCCATTCAATATAATTAAAACACGTTTTCAAATTCAAATCCATTGTTTTATCATAATTATTGAAATTTCTGAAATAAATATTTTCCAAAGTATAATCGTGGATAGGCCCTTTGGTTTATCCAACCGAGTTTCTGTAAGTGTGCGTGTTGGCGCCGCACGCCGCAATTCGAGGTTGTCAAAATTTCAACCAATCAGGTAGGTCCAAAATAGGTTCAGCGATGTCTCCAAAATACATTCAATAAGTCCAAAAAGCATCCAAAAAATGTTTTACTTGAAATGCTTATTACAATGAAATGGTTAAATTATTTCCAAATTTCAATAGTACACTTTGTTAAGCATAAATTAAGGCACAAAACAATCCTAAAACCAGCCAAATTAGTTAGACCGTTCCTGAGAACAATGCGAAATATGTTGACGCTTTGCATAGTAGGTCCAAAATAGGGTCATATACCCTATTACTGATAATCTGTTCTTTTGAAATTTAATTGTATCTAAACAAAATTAACAAATCATTTTCCTTTCCGTTCAATCCGCCTAGGGGGATGATTTTTTGCTTCAAGAGCCCTTTTCTCCCCTCATTCAACCCTCCTCTCAATCAATTGCCGGATGTTTTGGAATTCGACGACTACATGAAGGAGGTGTCGTCCTTCCCCCGCGATACAGGAACGTGTCCACCGCGACGCCATCAACCACCATCGAGAGTCGCGAACGATTGGAAAGTGTCGTCCCCCTGGGGCTTTGTGACGAGAGCGAGTGGTGGGGGTGGCACAACAAATGAATGAACGAATGAAACGACGACAATGGCCGAAGGGGGTTGGTGTTTTTGTTGATGGAATGGGTGGGGGGAGGTTTGTTTTAAAATTTATGATCTAGTTGAATTTGATGAATTGCATGTCGCATGTGTTGTCATAAAACAAATTACATCAAACCTGTGTTTTCGATTCGGTTGTGGGGCGTTTTGAGGGGGTGAGTTTTGAGGGGGGGTTGCAGTTGAGATTAATTGATGAAATGAAAAATTGGTTTTGATGACAAATTGGAGCTTTGCAATTACATTCAATTATGGAAATTGTAGGAATAAATTTTGCATACAGCTGCTTTCCATAACTCTTGTTATTCTAGAGCAATTTATACATTTAAAAACCCGTTGAAAAGGAAATTGTACAAAATGAACAACCAATCTTGAAAACTTCCTTCAAACACTCATAACACTATGTTATCTCGGAGATCATAATTCGTGTCATGATGAGGCACTTAGTAATATTACTAAGCGGTGTACTTTCCTCCGCCAAATGGCAACGCCATAAGTGAAGACTGTGTGCTCCTCGGAACGACCCCAGGTCGTCGTGCACAGGATGTTCTTGATGATGATAATCTGGAAAAGAGAGAGAAAAAAAACCGAGCTCAAACCACCAAGAATCTTATCGCAGCTCGACAATCTTGGTATATGGTAGCATGACAAGGGCGATGGACACGTTCGTTTCTCTAGAAGAGGAAGGAACTTGCTCCACCGCCTGACACTCTGTCACCGGTCGTTATCTTGATGTTCTGCAAGGATGGCATAAATCACTCTAGACCAACATGACCACCTGCCTTCCTTGGTCGAGTGCATTATTGACTGTTGGTGGGAGATTCAATCTGGAGATTGACGAATTAATTATGGCTCAAACTTATTTGATCCTTTTAAAAACAACCTTTTATGACAAAATTTCGATAAATAGGCAATATTAAACAAATCTTCAAAGTTCCTCAAGTCTCGCCTCACCATTCGCCAAGGAAAACACTTTGATTGACATTAATCCCTGTTTTACCCAAAATGACAGCATCCATTCAGAAGCCATCATCAGCGTTGGCAGGTACGACGACGACGACGACGAAGGTCTGCCTTTAAAGCGTTCAATTATTATAATGTAACCATTTATCAAAAACAAAGAGCTTTGTGCCGAGTGGAAGGGGAACGACGAAAGGAGGAATGGTAATTTTAAAAGCCAGACCTGTGCAGATTATAGCTTTTAGCTTCCGAGTGAAATGCCATCTTCCTGGGAAGGGATGGAATGAGGGGTTGGCTTGTCTTAAGTTTTCCATTCGTTTCAGATAGATCAAAACTGGAGTTTTTTTTTGAAAAGGTCCAATAAACCAAATTTCCAGTTTTTGCTTTTTGGGTGTTTTTAGAACCGCCTTGAGTCAGGGGTATTGAAAAACACCCAAAAAGCAAAAACTGAAAATTTGGTTTAGGGACCATCCATAAACCACGTGGACACTTTTTTGGGATTCTCAACCCCCCCCCCCTTCGTGGACAATTGTCCATACAAAAAAATCTTTTTTGTATGGAGCGTGGACAATCGCCATACCCCCCCCCCCCCTAAAGTGTCCACGTGGTTTATGGATGGTCCCTTATTGGTCCTTTTCAAAAAAAAAAACTCCAGAAAAGTTCATTCAACCTTTGAAAAAAAGGATGAAATCTTAATAGCCAACCGAATTTGATTAAAGTTTAATGTTTATAATGATAAAATAGAACTAAAATCAATTTACTCAAAACCATATAAATACATTTTCAACTATAGAAATCCAAGGGCAGTTTCATAACATTTTTACCAAAAAATAGATCGAAGCTGTGAAATAAACATGATTCTGAAAGGTAAATCACAAATATGTTTTTTTTTTTCAAAAATGAAGCTTTATTTCTGTGTTATCCATAAACAACACAGTTAAACCTTGCATAGTGCGCAGGCGTTACGCTTTGTATTTCTTGGATTACTCTGAAAAGACATAATATTTTTGCAATCTTTTTTAAGCAACTTGGTCGTCTTGTTTCAATCTACAATCAGCTTGAAAAATATTGCAAAAATATTATGTCGTTTCAGAGTAATCGAAGATATACAAAGCGTAACGCCTGCGCACTATGCGAGGTTTAACTGTACTATCAACCTCTTCGCAGACCAAAAGTAATCAGAAAATGAAATGCTAAATCACGCTTTTTGAATACCAAACTCATTGCATTTTTGTAAGAACAACCCCCTGACGAAACAAAGTTTCTTTGGAATTGAGGCAAGTTACAACAGAGTTTCAGCCAAAAAAATAAAAGCCATATCCGGGTTTTGAGAGAATTCTGAGGTTAATATTATTAAATTACTTTCTTTTGATTAAATATGTTGGAAGGCCGATGCAAATATTTTAAAATACATTTAGTTTTGATTTGATTTAATTTTTACAGTAAAAAAAATTGTAATAATATTTCATATTTTTTATTGATTATATTCTATTTTATTCTCCTATTTTTTATTGCCGAAAGTATCAAATCTATCAGATCTCATCTCAAGATACTTATTTTCGAACATTTGATATTTTTATTGAAAGCTGCCAACATTGCATGAAGTCTTTTATGGGAAGAATTAATTGGTCATGGGGAAGCCATGGGTGCTGAAAAGACAGAATGCGTAACGTGATTTTCGAAAGCTCCCCACTGCTCCCCACGTATACAGCTGCACTACAGCTGTAAACATAAACAAAGTAGAAGACTGTGTTCAAGCTCAAGCGTGACATATTTTTTGCTGCTGAAGTGAATTGTTTTTAAACATTTTGGATCTGTTAATATTAAAGTTTTCGCTGAAAAATTAAGTGCTTCGCGCTTTTTTTTTTCTAAGTAGACTAAACGATGGGAGGCCAAAAGAGGCTTTTTTTGTTTTCCATGTGATGACAAAACAAAATAAACTATAGAACAATCACAATACTTGCCACTTCTTGGGAGCATTTTGCAAACAGTAAATTGGTTCCGCTTTGACAGTTCTAAATTGAGACCACTTTGCAAACCACTATTCTGCACCTGGAGAAAGCCCACAACAAAAATTAAGTCCAATAAAAAAAATACGAAAATTGGAATTTCATTAAATCTCCCCACTTGGGGAGAATTGATAACTTTTGAAGATATGTATTGAAAAGATAAAAAATGAAGAACGCTTTTTTTGTTTTCGTGCTATCTTGTCGCAAGTGCAATTTGGCCTAATAGTTATGTTAAGAAGAACGTCATTTTATGCAGTTCTCGTAAAAAAAAATATGGAGCGTAACACGGCATCCGACGGCCCTTCCTCCCCCCAACTGCGTTGCTTTATATATGATCTTTAAGAAAATATACTTTTCCTTTAATGTCTTCTTCCGATCTGTGGACACAAAATTCGAATAATTGTGCAGCTTCCTGCTTTTTTGTGGAATTTCTGAAGCGAGAGGGAACAAATCTTTCATTAAGAATTGCATGATTTATACCATTACAGTTAATATTCTAATTGTAATAGTTTTTTTCACAAAATGTCGTTATATTAACAAAATCGCTTAAAAATATTTATGAAATGTTTTCTTTTTAATTTTGTAGATTGTGATATTGAATTCAATAATAACCTTTTGAGATTTTTTTAATTTGTCCTTATCTTTTCCAAATATATTTATATTTTCAAACAAATATTTTGTTTGACAACTTTCCATTATTTTTTTCAAAAAAACATTTATATTAAAAAAATATATATCTCGGATACCAGACCAACCTAAAATCTAACGAGAATTTTTCAACATTTTAAACTTAAAATTAGGCAGGTGCAAATATATTTTGAAGTTTATGTTGCTCGGCTCTGACTAAAGTCGTGGGTAGGGGAAGGTGGGGGTGGGAGGGACAAAAACATAAAAAATACAAAAATTGAAATTTAAGCCTAGTTTAGAACATTTAGACGAAAAAATTGTTTTAAAATGCTTTTATTTCATGAAAATTTAAAATGTTTTCAGAGGAGTTCAAACATGCTAAATGTGATTATAAACGCAGGAAAATACATTTTAACTGGTTTTCAGTTGATTAAATTTAAGAGCGAGTCCACGAACAGGGCATACCCCTTTGTATGGGACGTCGTTTGGACCTCACCAATCTGCCTGAAATTTTCAGGGGTTGTTTGTACATATAAAACTAGCATCTGGCCAAAATATGAGCACTCTAGGTCAACGGGAAGTGGGGCAAATCGGGACACAAAGTTTGAAGGTTCAAAACGTCAAAATCGTAAAAGGCTGTAACTTGGGCAAAATTCAATTTAATTTAAAAATTCAAAATGCATCTGAAAGGGCTTAAAAATGCAACAAAATGCAGGATAGAGCACCCCGATTGGTTAAATCTAAAGGGAGTTATTGACATTTTAGTGAAAAATAGCACAATTTTCAAACTCAAATAAAAAGTGTTCCATCCAGATATCAACTCGGTTCGACCTGCAGCTTGTAGGGGACATCTGGGACTACCATCTGAAACTGAGAACGCTTTGGGTAAGGCAGTTTAACATATTAAATAGATACTTTTACTTTTAGTGAATTTTGGATGTAAATTTTTGCTCGGGGACCCTTAGATCCTATTTTCTGATGATAATTTTATCATATTCGTGTTCCTGAGACAATTTCACAATAGAAACATGCATAAAAATGTTTATTTTCATCCATTTTAACCCTTTAAAAATGAAAGTTAAAAAAATTGAGATGCTGCTTTTTTCTGGTGTCATCTAGTATCCTTGGAAACGAACTTGAATTTCAATAAATGTGAATCGAAGATTTTTTTTAACTTTCATTTTTTAAAGGGTTAAAATGGATGAAAACAAACATTTTTATGCATGTTTCTATTGTGAAATTGTCTCAGGAACACGAATATGATAAAATTATCATCAGAAAATGGGATCTAAGGGGTCCCCCGAGCAAAAATTTACAACCAAAAAATTCACTAAAAGTAAAAGTGTCTATTTAATATGTTAAACTGCCTTACCCAAAGCGTTCTCAGTCTCAGATGGTAGTCCCAGATGTCCCCTACAAGCTGCAGGTCGAACCGAGTTGATATCTAGATGGAACACTTTTTTATTTGAGTTTGAAAATTATGCTATTTTTTCACTAAAATGTCAATAACTCCCTTTAGATTTAACCAATCGGGGTGCTCTATCCTGCATTTTGTTGCATTTTTTAAGCCCTTTCAGATGCATTTTGATTTTTTAAATTAAATTGAATTTTGCCCAAGTTACAGCTTTTTTACGATTTTTGACGTTTTTGAACCTTCAAACTTTGTGTCCCGATTTGCCCCACTTCCCGTTGACCTAGAGTGCTCATATTTTGGCCAGATGCTAGTTTTATATGTACAAACAACCCCTGAAAATTTCAGGCAGATTGGTGAGGTCGATGCGAGATGGGTATGCTTTGCTCGTGGACTCGCTCTTAAGTTTTAATTAAATTCAGAAGTTTAAAAAAAATGGTTTGCTCCCTGAATGGCCGACCTTGAAACTTTGAAAAATATGTGCAACGGCCTTATTGAAAATCATGTCTTTTTGCGAGTGTTAAAAAGTGAGCGGGTCGTACCGCTCCTCCGTCACAAAATATCGAAAAAATGTAATTCGGATTCATTATCTGAGTCTTAAGTTACTGAGACGTTTCTAAATATTTTTTTAAACTTTTTTTTAAATGAAAAATACGATTTTTCGGATTTTTGAGCACTCCATAGAAGAGATAGAAATTTAGTGTCAATCGGACTGTTGTGTAAAATAGGACGCCCGATGTTATGCAGAGCCTAAAAAACGTCTTAGTAAAAAACCAGAAAATTAAAGGAATCGCACTGCCCCTCCGTGTGAACACTCTTTTGGACACCCCCCCCCCCCTCCATCGTGGTCAGTTTCAATACAAATAAAATCTATTTTGTATGGAGCGTGAACAATCGACCCCCCCCCCCCTTTTTCCCAAGGTGTCCACGTGGTTTATGGATAGTCTCCTGAGAATGACCAAATCCTCGAACCCTCTTCCAAGTATGTCACAATTCATTCTCAATTCGATTAAGTAAACAAAACAACATCTTAACTGAATAACATTTCAAGCTTTTATTTATAACATTTTGATATAAAACGGTAGAATATATGTTTCTCTTCCATACAGTGTCAATTTGATCCATGTTTTGTAATAAATATATAAATAAATAATACCAAGTAGTTTAAACTTAGAATAACATCAAAAGGTAAAGAAAAAAGAGAACTGAACCCAAAAAACTAAAACGCGACAAAGAAAACGTTTCAACTTAAAATAACACCAAAACGATACAAAAGGGGTCAGCTTTATACAATTACGTGCCAGTTCTTTTCGAGTTCATCTGCGCTTCCTATCCGGCATCCGGGGGGCTCGTTCCGGCCGCCTAGCGCTTCGCGTACCACTTCAGGTAGCACGTTTCTCCGAACCGGGCACACACCGGAATCAGCTTGCGCCGGGACAGGGCCGTCTCGTAGTGGCACTTGAACTGGATGATGACGAACTTTTTGCCCTCCTTGCAGTTCCGGATCCCGAAGAACACCTACCGGATTAAGGAGTTAGCACGCGTTAGTTTTGAAATGTTTCTAGGTTATGGTCAAACAAAAAAACACTTACGCATTCTCCGCCGCAAACTTCGCGAATCACCTCCCGGATGATAAAGTTGTCGATGGTCGGATCGATGTCGAGCATGACCAGCTTGCTCAGGTTCAGGCTCCGGCATGCGTACAGCAGGAACCGCGGCGTCAACTGCAACTCGTGGAAGATCGTGACGGCCCGCTGGAAGTCCTGCTCGTTCGTGTACCGGACGTAGGCGATTCCGCGGTTCAACCCGGTGAAGCACATTAGCAGCCGGATCTGGTAAACGAAGCCGGCACTGCTAAACAGCGGAACCAGGTCCCTTTCGAAAAGGTGCCGCGGCAAGTTTTTCACAAACAGCTCGAACCGGTAGGACGGTTCCGGGACGAGCTCCGGCGGACCGATGAATCGCTGGCCGTTCACCTGCAGCGTAGCGTAGTGGAAGCCACACCAAAATACGGACATTTTCACTGGTTCTATTTATGAATGAGATTCGCGGGAAACAACACAGCAACGTGGACCGATTTTGACAAGTGCACCTTTGTGAATGAAACGGCGATGAACGAGAGCGCGCGTGGCGAACGAGCTTGACGGATGACACCAATACAGTTGCGTGCCTTGGTTAACGACCGCGCAGCGTTTGAGCTGGTGTGAGTGGGACGAGTGGAGCGAGCACTTTCGTTGTGTGAAAGAGATGCACAACAGAAACGATGCAGCGTGAGTGTAAGGCAGTGTGAGTATGAATGAATTCAACAGAAGTACAGTGAAGCATCGATTTTCAGACCTACCCAGTAAAAAACAATGTTAATTTAGATGCCTGTTTTATGTTTTATCCTCAAATGACACAGAATGTTTTTGAAGATTTTTTTTTGTGGTTCTTAAGAATGATAGAATAAGATTGAAAAAATATCTTGGAACCATGTTTTGGACCCCTCCTGCAGTTTTCTTATTTGCTACCTCAAGCTTATTCCTAGTTAGGTTGCCAACATTGCTTTCTAAAAATCTGATATTGAAAGAATAAAAAAACCTGTCGTACAGATAATGAAAGCGTTCATTTAAAACGTAACGCAAAAATGAGATTTTTGACCCCGTAAAAAAATTTCCGTAACACAGCCATCGACCCCCCTCCCCACCCTACGGCGTTACCTTATAAAAGAACGCTCCCATTAACAGTCTGGACCCGGAGCCTAATTTTTCTGTTACATTCTTATTGGAATTCCATATAAACTGTAACGGGAACTGCAGGCACCGGGTCCTGACTATTAATCAAAATATCGAACTAAATCATTCAATACTTTCATAAGTCCTAAAATGAAACTTAAATTTGTGATATTATGTATTGCTCACAACGAAAAAGCTAATTATTCTGAGTACAATGACCCATTCTGAAGTTTTTTTAAAGGTCCAATAAACCAAATTTCAAGTTTTTGCTGGGTGTGTTTTTGGGTGTTTTTGAAACCGTCTGGGGTTTTAGAAAACACCCAAAAAGCAAAAACTGAAATTTTGGTTCATTGGACCTTTTTCAAAAACAAAAAAACAACTTCAGCATTGTACAAACGCAAAGGATTTGAAATGGATTTTTAAATCAATAAAAAAACTTCACGGTCTTTATTGACAGAAAAGGTCCTACTTGACAGCTCGTCCATCGCAAAAATGATGTCTTGTCAATTTCTTGAGGTTTTTTCTAAAGGTCCAATAAACCAAATTTTAAAAAACACCCAAAAAGCAAAAACTGAAAATTTGGTTTATTGGACCTTTTAAAAAAAAAACTCCAGATTTATTGTTTTTGCATATAAATTGAAAAAAGGTCAGAAATGGTTTTTATTTGTGTTTTTTACCATTGTACATAAAAATTTACATAGGGCTTTTAGACCCTATTGTTTACTGTTACTTTGTACTCTTAAATATATAAAGCATTCATGTTATGTTGTTAGTTTAAAAAGTATTATCACTGACGTGGTATTCTGTCATTTAGCAATGTTTTTTTCCAAATGTAAATCTTTCCATAAACAAACGAAAATTTAATCTTCATAAAAAGGAAAGAGTTGATTGAAACAATAATATTGATATAAGAATAATAATAATTAGTTTTCGCTTACTGTTCTGATTTCATATTCCAAAAAAATCCGAAGTATTTATTTCAACAATATTTAACTTCGGAAAATCAAATCATGAAAAAATCAAACTGTAAGATCTTAAAATACTGGTGGTGATGAAACATTGAATTATCTTCACGCAGAACGCGTAAAATTTCGTTAAATCTGATCTGATAAAGAACCAAAATATATAAAAAATAAAAATTGCCCGCATTTCAAACATAATTTTGCAGCGTATTTCAAAACATTCATAAATTACTGTTATGTTTCTGCAAAATTTCATACGTAAATTAAAAAAAATCCATTTAAAAGATTTTTTTCTTGTTTCCATAATCTGTCGCAAATTTACTGTAAAAGAAAATTAATATTTCAAAACAAATTTGAAAGTCAGTTTACGAGCGTTCGATCAACGAAATTTTTATTATTTTGGTAGTAATTGTGTAGCTCCTTGATACTATTTCAATTTCTTTTTTGAAATGGCCTTTGCCATGAAATACATTATAAGAAAATTTTAGCATTATAACGAGGTTTTTACTGTTAGTAAATATTGTTTGGATTTGAATTCAATGAACTTTAAAACACATTCGTATCAATCGAATGCAACATATCGTTATTTAAATGGGTGAGGATAAATAAAAGTTGATTGACTTATTTTTACTGCTAAACCAAGATTTTTACTAATTTTAAGAGTTCTCAATTCTAGTGCTTTTTGGCAAATATTAATTGGTTTTATAATTAATAACACATCATGTCTGAAGATGGACTTGGGTCTCTAAGGGGTAAACAAAAGTTCGAAAATCATAACTTTTACTATGTGAGCTGATATTATATCAACTAGTAATCTTTCGTTTTTGGAAGCGGCAAGACTGGTTTAAAAACAAGATCCTTTACCTTATTTGGCGTTATAATAAAACATTCGGGGATTTGAGATTAAATTTACTTTCAGACAGTTTAGTTTAGGTTGTTGATTAAAGTTAGATAGTTTTCCGTAGATGAATAATTGGACTTAAATGATTAGTTGATTTGAACGAAGTGTAACATTTCATTGGCAGATCTGTTTCTAGTTGTAATGTACGACAAGACTATTGACGGACGTGACAGGTCGGCAGTTAGTTTTCATCTTTTTTCTCTAGTATTTTTATTTCCTTTAAATTTGGAATACATCATAGGTTTCTTTTGTATAGATCTCCGATTAGTTACATTTTCTTATTTAATTAACTAATAATTTAATTTATTCCGGGCCTTCTTACTTTGAATCACAATTTCAGATTTTCTTTATTCAGTGTTAAACTTAGATTACCGTAACTGCTCAAATCATCCAAGTTCTTACTACTCACATCAACACTAATTTTCTTTCACCTCTCCCCTCCCGATCCCCTATATCTTCCGGTGGTGTTCATTTGGTATGCAATACTAGTTCGGCCACTACCCTTTTTTCCACAAGAAACCGGACTTGGACTGACTTGAGGCCGCGTCCCCCACCTTGCTCCGTAAAACGAAAACGAAAACGAAAACGAAACTAGTAATCTTTCGCTTGATTTTTATTGTCATAATCATGCCATTTCACGAGGAATCCTCTTGTAATGAGACGCAATTCCAATTGGAAGATGACTAATAACATACTCTCCTCAATATTTCGGGGAGAAATCGAGGAATTGAGTTTGCTGAAACTTTGGCATAGATTGAACCATCTGTGCAAATAGCAAGGTAATAGACTGGAATCGAAAACTTTTTTTTGTCGAATTTGCACAACTGTTCAAGCAAGATTTGCTTATGTGCTCTTATTAATAATAGTACAAAAGTGAGTTGAAATTATTTCAGCTTTCTGGTCACAACATTTTCGGCCATCACTTTGGCACACAAGTATTTCAATATTTTATATTTAAACAGTGCGTCATCATTTCCGACAAGGCGCGCGCTTCTCGCGATCGATCGCGTAGCATCCCAAGTCTGTAATCACCAGACGAACGAACCAACCTCCAGCCCAAATTAGTAGCAGCTACTACGTTTAACTCCTTATCAGTCTAGGAACTGCGCCCGTTGCGAACAGAACCCAGTGTGTGTAATTATTGAAAACAGAGTATTCCTTCCTGATTAGCCTCTAGGATGATGTTTAAGCTACTGGTGGCCTTGGTGGTTCTTCTAGCCGGAATCGGTTAGTGACGGTTGACTGTGTTGTTGTTGTTGTTGTTGAGTACGAAGTTGATGGTCATGCTTGGAATGCTTTTGCAGTGATCGGTGCCAAGGACTGTCTGAACAAGTCGCCGTTCCAGTTCCACGAGTTGAAGCAGCCGGTACACTCGGGCCGGGTTTCGGCCACGCTGGAAGCGGTCTTCAACCGGAAGGGCTTCAACTATACGGTGCTCGAGGGACACACTTGCCGCAATACGAGCGGAACCGTGTTCTGGTACCACGTGATCCACGACGGCGAGGACGATGGAAGGTCGGAGGTTTCCGTGCTGGAGCAACGCAATGGGGTCAAACGGGTCCGCGTGGACTACCTGGTGCGGGAGAATGGCCAACAGAACTACGTGTACCGCTGGAAGGTGGCTCTAATAAAGTGACACTGCGGGGGTGAAAAGTTACACCTGGATGTAGTAGCAGCTTTTTTGCAGCTTGATTTTTCTCCGAACTATCCAAAAGTGATGTAATCCGATCCGGGAAGACGCGCGAGGTCGGAATTTAAAATCGTTCGCGGAACTCCACCCCAACTTGGCCGCGCAAAAAGTTCGATTACGCACGGATGACCTCCGGGGACGGAACCAGATCCCAAATCGTTGATTTCCCCCAGATCTCGACGCGATGGATGTGTTCAAACTGGGAAAGAAAACAGACTCAAAAAAGTCGCTACGTGGTTTGTGTTTGTTACGAGAAGAGGTTCGTCTGTTTTTTTTTTGCTGCTCTGAAAATCAGAGGAAAAACGCCCCAAACCCAAGTCCACATCAGCCGAGCTCGTGTTTGTTTGCATTATTATCCCATTCAATCTGATTGGGAATAGCTTGCCAATCCCCGCAGGCTCTCCCACACTGTTTGACGACGACGACGACTCTGCTGGCTGTGGATCTGGGTTTGTTTGCAGTGCGAACACACTTGGTTGGGTTTGTTGGTTCCGCGCGACGTTGGATGTATCCAACGGGGTTGATGTTCAGTTGGGTTTCTAACATTTTTAGGGTGAAGCAATTTAAGTTGAACTTTTATGTTATTGTTTTCAATCGGATTTTAAGTCAAATGTCCGGTTTGTTTATAATGAAATGTAATTTTTCTTCAATAAACAAGGTTTTTATGATGCTATTATTTTGTGCAATTTTGAGGTTATAAGTTTTTCGAACAATGTTTTAGTTTTGCTTTAGATACCTCTTGTTTTTTTATTCTTTCTATAAATTTATGTGAAAAAGTCGCTCAACGCTCAACCAAACCACAATGAAAAAGTTGCATTTAAAATAGAACTAGCAAAGTAAAATAAGACAACCTAACTAATTTTTTTTAATTGTTATCAGTTGATCAAACTTATATTTTTATAAAATCTTTGTGATTCAGTCCAGATTATCCGATGCCTCGATTATCCGAAATTTCGATTATACGAAGTTAGTACTTCGGATAATCGAATCATGAACAAAAAACTATGATTCGTATCTTTTTAGAGCATGTTTGGGGTCATATCCAAGCTAAACAATCAATAACAAGACCACCTAAAAATATATTTTTTCGTTATTCGATAATCCAAAGATTCCATTATCCGAAGTGGAATTTGCCCGAGGCCTTCGGATAATCGAGTCTGAACTGTACTACTTTTACTTGAAAAAAAAAAAAAAAAAATATCCAGATTTGTAACAAAAACAAATCTCCAAACCCTGCTCAGACACACTCAAATCCCGATCCCGGATCCGGATGCTGACACGTTAAACAATGAGCAAAAAAAAAAAATCTGAAAAAGACGAAGGGATCCCAACCAACACAAACTTCAGGAAAGAGCAGCACCGAGGTGATTGTTGGATTTTGCGCCCTCAGGGTGCAACACACACACACACACACGACCATCGAAACGCTCAAAGTATCATGAATGATGTTGAGACCAAACGAACCCAAGATCACAAAGAAATTCAGGACGAAAAAAATAGAGTAAAAGTTCTTGGAAGAAACAAAACAAAAAAAAAAAAAACGAAGCGGAACCGGATGCACAGATGAGGGTCGGAAAAGACAACAGAGAGAAATCTTAAGCAACAAAAAAGTGTTGCTCACTCTTTCTCCATAGTCGAGCGTCGAAGGCAAACAAAATTAAACAAACTTTTGGCGACCGACCGGGAATCCAAACAATTGTTCTGTGGTCGAGAGGTGGCCTGAGGGATTCATGGAAGAATCCGGACACGTTCCGATTACTTGTAGGAGTTTTGTGAAGTTGAACTGGGTTCAGTTTGAGTTTAATTGTAGAAAGTGGGTTTTGAGGTTATCTTTCACGTTATTTGATTCAATTATGTTAAATTTTTATGATTGAAATTTAATTTTAAAATAATCACAAAAAAATCAAATAGCAATCTGAAACTTTTTAAAAGCTTCTCGCAAAGTAATATGAATATTTTATACACAATTTCAAAATACAACCGGCATGAATTTTAAATTGTCTGCCCGTCAAACTTAGCGGTGACAGTTGACGGTAGGGCTTTTATGTAAATGTTTGGCAAACAAATTCCTGCTAGCGACCTGTAACCAGTGGAACCGTCGCCGGAAAGCAATGTTTCATTTCGCCGGAGCCGAAATGTCAGGAAACTATTCGCCATAGACAATTCAGTTTGAGCCATATTTTTTTAAATGAATATCATTGAAGTATATTTTGATTTGTAAAACGTGATTTTTTGCAAACAAAAGTAAACTGAATTCTCACCAATAAAAGGTAGACATGATGTAACACGATGAAGAAAAATATTTCTGAACTCTAAACAGAATATCTAAGACTACAAGATGTTTTTATTAATGTCTGTGTTATTTAACATATTACTCGTTATGATATCTCAAATGTTTACAAAATTCAGTTGCCTATGTAACAAAACATTGTGCAGCCTCTGCCAATTTACATCTGTATTTATTAGAGATATTAAATTTCCTCATAACATTCTCAAAACTCTTTTACAGTATTTGTTCGGTAACTGGGCTGAGAACGTAGCCCAGTCACCGAATGCTGTTCGCTAACTGGGCTTAACGAAAAATAACGAGGGGACTACCAATGCATAATATATTCTTGATGAGATATAAAAATAAAAGTTACTCAAATTTATCTACAATTCTTACTTTTCATATTTCTTTAATTGTGACTTGAAATCAAATAAAAGTTTATAAAAAGTATTTTTCTTTATTGAACAGGCTTTTGCATCCATTAACCCCTCGTTGATTTCGGTTTGTTTTGGTTTTTTGACGTATGTCTGCTTTTTAACTGGGCTACGGCCCAGTTATTGAGCGCCCAGTTAAAAAGCAGCCTAGTTAAACAACGCTCAGTTACCGAACAACTACTTTATTGATCTCGGTCATTTTTAGTTTACCGAACTGTTCAGCAGTTCAAAATTCGGTAAACTTTTGCCTTCCTCACTGAGGTAAGGCTATAATCCTGCTCTAAAAATGAACTTTGTATAAAAACGTCGTAGACCCACCTTCATGTACACAGAAAAAAAAGTGTGAATTTACGCGACACTGAATCGATGTTTTCGATGTAAACATGCTCAATGTAAATTTGAAACTTAATGTAAAGAGATGAATTGCATTTAAAGAACCTTCATGTATAATTAGATTCAACGTAAAGCGTGTATTTGATGTAAATGAACTCAAAAGTTCTGAAAAATTGCAAATTTGAAAAAATAAAAAGCATGTAATTTGAAAAGGAACGTAAAATTGTGTCAACATAAATTTAAAACTTTCAAACTTGTAAATTTCAATTCTGAAATGGTGTTCAAACTGACAGCAGACAAAAACAAACCAGTAGAATGTTTGTCTCGTAATGAAAAGGAGGTGATTTCAATCTCGGGCGATTATTGTGGAAGGTTTGTGGTCAGTTTACAAACAATAGTGCATTCTGTTCACGTTGATGTATGTTTTCGTCTATAGATGCAGTTTGTTTACTAATTGACAAGCAAGTCAAGCAAAAAAATGAAACTGTGTCAATGCCCAAGTGTAAACAAACAGTGTATCCTGTGAAAGCATCAACTGACGTGAGCAGGATAGACGGTTTGTTTACATTACGGCATTGGCTCATTTTTATTGCATGTTTTTCTTTAAAAAAAGTCCTGGATAAACATATTTGTACCGGATGAGCTTTCCCTGTCCGGTGGTAAATCCAGCATAGGTGCCGGATAACAAACATTACACTTAACAATGCTGCAGGTGCAGATGTGCACAGGTAAAACGCACTTTTGTTTTCAAAACTAGATTATTTACCAATATTGCAGAATATCTGCCGGCGAACCAGGCTAAAAAGGCCGATCCTGGAAGGGAAACATCAGTAGGCTGAGCTGCGCCGAAGTAAACAAAAAAGAATATTCGTAGTGGCTTCTCAAAAATCCTTTCGGAGAAGCATCATCTCAAGGATTTTTCTGGTTGGTTTCAAAAAGAACAGACTCAGACCAACAAAATGTGTACATCCATTTCCAAATTTAAAAGCTTAAGTGCTCTAAAAACTGCTGTCCCTATTCATACTGTAGTCCCGATTCACCCCAGATTACTTTTATTTAACTCCGTTGAATTTAAAATCTGACACTACTTTTCAAGCGCTAAACCCAATGTAGTTTGGAATCATTTACTTTTGTCTTTTATGATCAAAAACAAGTACTTTTTGAACGAAATCAAGTGTTTGATTTGATCAGGAAGGACAGAAAAAAAAAGTTTTCAAACATCATTTGGCCATTGAAGCAGTTGAAATTTACGTCGGATTCAAAATTCAACGGAGTAAAAAAAATTTTTGGTTCGGTAAATTTACATCATTTTCATCGGAAATTTACATCTTTTCAAAGCGTTGATTGTTCGCCACGTTTACGTCGGAAGGCATGTAAATTTAAGTTGAAGTTAATGTAAATTAGCATCATTAATGACGTGCACTTTTGGTACATCATAAATGATGTAAATTTACCCGAATTTTTTTTTCTGTGTATACATATCGACTCAGAATCGAAAACTGAACAAATGTCTGTGTGTATGTGTGTGTGTATGTGTGTGTATGTGTGTGTGTATGTGTGTGTATGTGTGTGTGTATGTGTGTGTATGTGTGTGTGTATGTATGTATGTGACCAACAAACTAGCTCATGTTTCTCGGCACTGGCTGAACCGATTTGACCCGAACCTGTTGCATTCGACTTGGTTTAGGGTCCCATAGATCGAGTTTTGTACAGATTGAAGTTTCTATAAGTAGTTCAAAAGTTATGTATAAAAATGTGTTTTCACATATATCCGGATCTCACTTAAATGTATGTAAACTATGTCCGGGTCCATCATCCGACCCATCGTTGGTTAGGTTATCAAAAGACCTTTCCAACGAGTTTAGAACATTGAAGATCTGGCAACCCTGTCTCGAGATATCGCCACTTAAGTGATATTGATGTACTTTTTGGAAGCCGGATCTCACTTAAATGTATGTAAACTAAGTCCGGGTCCATCATCCAACCCATCGTTAGTTAGATTATCAAAAAAACCTTTCCAACGAGCCTAAAACAATGAAGATCTGGCAACCCTGTTTCGAGATATGGCCACTTAAGTAATATTGATGTACTTTTTGGAAGCCGGATCTCACATAAATGTATGTAAACTATGTCAGGATCCACCATCCAACCCAGCGTTGGTTAGGTTATCAAAAGACCTTTCCAACGAGTTCAAAACATTGAAGATCTGCCAACCCTGTCTCGAGATATGGCCACTTAAGTGACATTTATGTACTTTTTTGAAGCCGGATCTCACTTAAATGTATGTAAACTATGTCCGGATCCACCATCCAACCCATCGTTGGTTAGGTTATCAAAAGATCTTTCCAACGAGTCCAAAACATTGATGATCTGGCAACCCTGTCTCGAGGTATGGCCACTTAAGTGATATTTATGTACTTTTTCATTCCGGATCAAAAAAAAAATAGATGAAATTTTTGTACAATTCCATCATATCAGTCATTGTTGGTAATAAGTGAGGAAGGCTCCAACCACATAAGTGGATTAAGTTAGTTTTTACGTTTCGTTAGACTTAGGTCTGTACGCATTTAATTTTTTACCGATTTCGGTATCTGAAAAATCGGTCAAGTTAAGATCGTTTAACCATCTGTTAAAATGATTAAAATTTTACCGAAAATCAGTAGAGTGATATACAACAGTTAACCTCATTACCGAATTATAGTAAGATTTTACTAATTTCGGTAGTATTAAGTTTACCGAGTTGTTCAGCAGTTGAAAAATCGGTAAAATTTGCCGATCTAAATGTGTAGGTCCTATGAAATGTAAAAAAACACCTATCTGTATGTCTGTGAAAGTGAATACTTTGCTGAAACAAAGCAGTACCTCAATGTGGGGATGGACAAATTTCAGTCGGCTATTTGATGTCATGCCTAGACGGTACAGCCGGTCTTCACGTCTAGTCGTGTATGAAATAGTAATAAATGTTATATCAATCACTTTCACTCTGACTTGTTATGCTGATTTATGACTTATGAATTTAGTTCAACGGTTGGTGTTACTGAGGTTCTTTATTCACTGTTAGCTTTTTTCACTGTGGCATTTAATTTAATTTAGTTTTTAAATGTTTCATGTTCAAACCTGTTTTCATTATTGAGTTTTTTTTTGTAATTTGAACACATTTAATCAAAATATTTTACTTCCAGAAAACAATCTACCAAGTATCAACAGACAATTCCCATCAAAACATTTAACCATCCCTTTGTCCTTCATCATAAATATGATACTTTCCCAACAAACAGAGACTCATTATCCTCAATCAAATCCCCACACGTCTCCTCCCTTCAGTGGAGAAGAGAACTATGACAAATGACATCAACAATCAGTTTCGTCGGCAAGTTTTGCCCACACAAATGATATCCAACCACCACCACCAGCAGTTTCATCATCATCCCCGTCCTTGGCAATCCAAACCAAATCTGACACATCTGAAAAGTTGTCCGGGCAGAAAACAAAACCGCAAAGACATAATTAAGTGCGAGATGATACCAAGTTTTTCCTCCCAGCCGCCACCACCCTCTCAAGATCCGGATGGGAAGGATCATTTTCAACCGTGGCTTGGTTCGGTATCTTCTGTCCACCCACACAGTTGGTTGATGGAGAGTCCTTATTTTCCAACTCATCTGGCTGGTTCGGAGAAGTTTGCCATCCACTAAATAGTGGGAAAAACGTGTTTTTTTTTTTGTTCAGAGGAAAATTGAAGAAAAAATAACATTTCATTAAACTCGATTCATTTTACTATTTCAACCCAAAAAATCAAATCGTAGTTGTCATGCTATCTTGACGCACGTTCATTATAGGACAAATTGAGTTAAGAAAACCATTTTGCGCAGCTCTTAATGCCTCACCTTTTGACCTTCACAGATCGCAAAAATGCAATTAAAATCCAGGTATATTCAATAAAAACCCAGATTACTCCGTGTATTGTTGTCACTTTTTATATGAAAGGAGTTTCAATCTTGTCATGCTATCTTGACACACCCTGAATATTGCTGTAAATGCGACAACTGGCCAAAGGAGTTTAAGGTCAGAACGCGTTTGACACACGTACATGCCCGACTCCGGACTCTGGACTCCGGCAACCAAACTCAACAAAATGTCGGGACAACGCACAGAATTGTCAGCGAAACAAAACGTGTTGGTTATTGTTTACATTGCGTTTCCTGGTTTTGTTTATTTAAGGTCCAAAATTTGTCCTCTTTTCACGCAAATCTGCTCCACCATGCCAACCAGCTCTGCTGTTCGAATTGTAATTTGATTCAATTCGTTGATAGCCGCAAGGAATGTTTTATCTTGTGGAATATAAATTTCACTCGTTCTCGCAGCTTTACCCCAGCGATGCTCTGCTGGAACTCTTCTGTTACACACTGGAAAACGAGGCAGACTTCTTGTCAAAAAGTCCACCACCGGGCTGCCTTTTTCCGATTCTGTCATTTGATACACGGAGAGAGATTCTCCCACCCCACCGGAAAAAAAATCGACCAAAACTTCCTCCTTTCTTCTATTGTTTGTCTGGTGCCCATTGTGCTGTGCGGGACGGATACCTTGCCTTTCTTCTCGAAAGTCAGTCGGAAGAAAATCGCAATCCGATCGGAAAGTTGTGCCCCCGAGGCGCGGCAAACAACACGCCAAAGACGTCCGAGGAAAATTGTCTAAAAGTGACTTAAACGAGCGAATGCTTGTGGGTGGTGGAGGAGGAAAAGAGAGGGGGTGGGTGCACTGCCAGTCAGTGCGGAAAAACAACCAAGTCTCGGGGATAACTTCATTAGTCAATTAACTGGCGGGTTACATGATAACGAAGCCGGTCGGGACCGGAATATTAATTGACATTCGGGGAACCGGCGGGGTTGATATTTTCGGGATGGTGTCGGCGTGCGCTGGGGGTTAAAGACCGCTGGAGTTGTAGAGCAGGTTTTGAAGATGACGTTGTAGAGTGATTTTGAGAATGTTTCAGGAACTAAATTTTAAATTACATTCTGTAAATTGCACCTTAACCACTCAAAGCACACCCAGTGTGTTTTTTTAGAAGCTACAAAGATAAAATCTACAAAATATTTGAAAAGTTATGGTAAATTTTAAGAGTTCTATAAAAACAAATATTCAATGTTTTGTTTTTATAAATGATTTGACAAAATCATATGAAGATTTCTTGAGGATGTAATGCCATGTGATATGAAATCTAAAACCTGGAAAGTATGATATTACTTTATTTCTTGTCGTATTTTTTTAGCCAGATGCTGGATAAACCAGTGATCCCCGTGCACCGCGTTCAACCGCGTTCTCTGTTTTCTGTACTCGATCAAACACCAGCACCGCGTGTGCACGCGTACAAGCAAACCTAAACTCTGCCGTGTACAGGCTGTACCCGTACACGAACCTCAAGTTTAAACCGAACCTTGCACCTCGGGTACAAACCCCGTGCAGGCCGACGACGCAAAAAAGAGACAAAAATATTTCCCTCACGCTCCCTCTGCTGTAAAGTGGTGTTTCATTCTCCGCTGCAGTCACACTACAGTGTTTGCCACAGAGAGAATGAGAAGCAGTCATTTTTTTCGTCTCTTTATACGCTCTTCGCTCGCACGGCGTTGTACCCGAGGTGTGCACCCCGTGTTTATACCGCGTGTAAACTTGAGTGCGCCGTGCGGGGAGAACTCGAACATGGTAGCCTGGTGTGTTTGAGGTTCATCTGCACTGAAAACTTGTACGGCGTGTACGGCGTGCGCGCGTTTCGGGAAGACTGGGATAAACAGTTGTAGTCAAAGCACGAAATCAAAAAAGGTGCTCATTTTTCGTGTCTAGAAGCAAATCGTGTAACAAGCCAGTTTTTTTATAGATCGACCCTCCTGAATCCGAATCGGCCTGTTGATTTTCCCGATTCTCAAAGGGAACCGAGATATTCAAGATGGAGTCCAATATGGCGGCTGAATGGAAAAATCACAATAAAAAGATTTTTAAGTTCAATCAACTACTCAAATTTAACTAAATTCGGGTCGATGAACTCGAATATGACCCCTAGAATACTCTAAAGTACTCAGAGAATGTGCAATCCAAGATGGCGGCCAATATGGCGAAGTCAGAATATTGGAAATGTTTATACAGAAATGTAACAGGCAATCAACAGGTCAAATTTAACTAATTTGGCGTCGCTGAACTCGAATATGATCCCTAGAATACTCCAAAGTACTCAGGGAATGTGCAATCCGAGATGGCGGTCAATATGGCGAAGTAAGAATATTGGAAATGTTTATACACAAATGCAACAGGCAATCAACAGGTCAAATTTAACTAATTTGGGGTCGCTGAACTCGAATATAACCTCTAGAATACTCCAAAGTACTCAGGGAATGTGCAATCCAATATGGCGGTCAATATGGCGAAGTAAGAATATTGGAAATGTTTATACAAAAATGTAACAGGCTATCAATAGGTCAAATTAAACTAATTTGAGGTCGCTGATTTCTAATATGACTCATAGAATACTCCAAAGTACTCAGGGAACGTGCAATCCAAGATGGTGGCCAATATGGCATTTTCAAAATATTATTTGGGTCATACTCGAGTTCAGCGACTTCAAATTAGTTAAATTTGACTTGTTGATAGCCGGTTACATTTCTGTATAAACATTTCCAATATTCTAACTTCGCCATATTGGCCGCCATCTTGGATTGCACATTCTCTGAGTACTTTAGAGTATTCTAGGGGTCATATTCGAGTTCAGCGACCCGAATTTAGTAAAAATTTGAGTAGTTGATTGAACTTAAAAATCTTTTTATTGTGATTTTTCCATTCAGCCGCCATATTGGACTCCATCTTGAATATCTCGGTTCCCTTTGAGAATCGGGAAAATCAACAGGCCGATTCGGATTCAGGAGGGTCGATTTAGTCTAGATCCATAAAAATCTGGCCTGTTACACGATTTGCTTCTTGCATCGCTATTTTCGGGTTTTGAGCCTTGACTATTGGGAGCCGGAGTTGGAGTTGAAGTCGGAGCCAACGTCGGTTCGATCGGTTTGTTTTTAGAAAGATGAAGCGGAGTCAGACTTGGATTTAACAAATTCTGGGGAGACTATTCTTTATAACATTGTATGGAAGTTGTTGAAGTGGGAGTCGCTAAATTTGTTGTGAGAGTTGGATTCAGTTTCTCCATTATTTTTTTCAAAAGCAGGTGTCGCTTAAAAATTTATGTCACTCTGTAGCTCTTTTGAAAAAAACCCCAATTTGAAAAATGCCAAAAAGAGTAAAGTATGGTTTGTTTAAATTTGCTGTTACTAAGATAAAAAAAACTTCTTTCAGTTTGGTTCCAATGTCTCATAAAAATCAGACTTCAATAACGAACCAAAAACTGTTCCAATTTAGAAACTTTAAACTACCGAATGCTCTTAAGATTTATCCATCTGGGAGCGATGATTTCCAAAGTTTTATTCTTTATCCTTCGATTTCGCAACCACTCCACTTTGGTTCAACAAACAAGAAAAAAAAACTTTTCCCATCCAAATCGTCCCCAACCATTGATCCCATCTCAACCATATGCTGCAAAATACCTTACGACCAGAGGGGAAAAAAAAACTTCTTCGCATAAAGAGACCACCGAAAATCTTCCGCTTAGTCCGTGGAATAAAAATCAAGCTCGTAAATAAAATTAACATTTTCCGTCCGTCTTCCGGTCCCATTTTTTTCCCTCCATCTTCTTCTTCTTCTTCCCTGTCAACCAATTTTAGGTGACTCTCGGCACCTTAAAAAGTTGCTCGTTTCGACTTATCCCCGAGAGGACTAAACAAGCAGAAATGCAAAAAGTGAAGCTCAGCTACGAAAGAAAAAAAAAAAGAATACAAATTTTCATACTTTTCCAACAGTTTATTGTGGCAATTCCATCGTCGGGAGAACAAGAAAAGTGCATCGGCGAAAAAGTCACTCCAAAAGTGCGCGCGATTGCCACACCGGAGTTGGTCCTGCGGGAGTTCGACAATGTCCTTATGCTTGGCGCGGGAAGGTTGAAGGTGGAAGCGAACAGCTAGTAATATTGTCGAGTGAAAAGTTTTGCCGGAGGAGATAGAAATTCCATAATCATAAAATTATAAGAAAAATGTCATTTTTCTCTTTTCCAAAGATGGTAAAGTTATCGGAGTTTGAAGTTTTTTTTCCGTTTTTCGTTCTTGCAAAGCTGTGCATTAACAAGTTTGTAGAGGTGCTTTGGCTTCGTTTAAAACTTTGTTTTTTAGTTCAGCAGGGATGAACTTTTGATTTTGGTTTGAGTTGTTCAATTCTTATCATGTAGGGGAAATAAACCCTTTCTCAGCCTATTTCTATTAACGGCCTATCAGCACTTCGATCATAAATTATAGCTTTCATATAGTGTTTTTGACTGCTCCAAAGTGAGCAAGCAACTCTTCTTTGTTGATGTATCTAAAAATGGTGATTTAATAGCGGAAAACTGCAAAAGTGATGAGAATTGGTCGAAATTTCGCGTTCCAAAAAGTGTTAATTCATCTTAAAAAAATAAATGAAAATTATTTTCAATTTCATATTTATTAACCCAAAAATAGAAGAATGAGAACAGTAGTTTCAAGGTAATTTAAATTTAAAATCGGACCAATAGTTGCTGAGACATCGGCTTTAGAAATTAGAGCGTTGTTCGGGTCGGACTTAGAAAACTTCAATTTTCATGTTTCTTTTTCTTTAAGCCGCTTTATCTCAACAACTCGAGATCCTATCTTCAATGTCTTTGGCAATTTTATAGCAAATTTTCTGAACTTTAAAAAATATAGTTTCAGAAATGGTTACTCATGGTAACTTTTTTAAAAAATTGAATTACTGCAAATATTATACTTTAATCAAACATTCGGTGGCAATATCTTGAAAACAGAGCCCTTAATCAAAAAATCTTTAAATTCGTTTTCGATTGCCAATTCAATTTTACATCAAAAATTAAGTCAACAAAATGATATGTGTAAAATTTTGATTTTATGCGAAAATTATTTTTTTCTTAAATGTGTTACTTGGCACCAAAATTATGCGGGTTTTTTTCCCATAAAATATATACAAAAATCCTGAAAATAAAAAAAAATACGGATTTTGGTAAGTTGAGTTTTTGTGAAAAAAGTTTATAAAAAATTGACAAATATTTTTTTTTCCGTGGACCTTTTTCCGAATAGTCCTCATCAATTTTTTTTTTTTTTTTTAATTTATATTTATTCAAATTTCTTTTCCATGTACATTCATTCAGTTAAAATATTATTGAGTGTCCAATCACAAACGATGACTTTTCACCTCAATTTTAAATACTAGCAACTTTCATTTATTCATGAAATATTGTAGCTTTCGCTATTCAGTGATTTCAAATGTAGGAGGTCCTACATGTACAAAAGGGAAAAGGGATACCTTAAAACTAACTTATAAACTATATAAAGAGCGGATCAATGCAGCTGAAGACTGCAATGATTTTTGTCGAAATGCATCAATTATCTTATTGGACATAACATCCAAAGTGTCAACTTCGGCTAATTGATGAAGTTCACTGGTGCTGAACCAGGGAGGAAGTTTCAGAATCATTTTCAGAATTTTGTTCTGAATCCTCTGAAGTTTTTCTTCCTGGTTAAGCAACAGCTTGTCCAGATCGGCACAGCATAAAGCATGGCAGGTCTGAAAATTTGTTTATAAATTAACAGTTTATTCTTGAGACAAAGTCTAGAATTCCTGTTTATAAGTGGATACAAACATTTAATATATTTGTTACATTTAACCTGGATACTTTCAATGTGATCCTTGTAAGTAAGGTTTTGTCAAAACCAAGTCCAAGATATTTCACTTGATCCTCCCACTTTAAATTTACCTCATTCATCTTTATAATGTGATGACTTTTTGGTTTAAGAAAATCAGCCCTTGGTTTGTGAGGAAAATAATAAGTTGAGTTTTGCAGCATTTGGAGTAATTTTCCATTCTTTCAAATAAGAATTGAAAATATCCAAGCTTTTTGTAATCTTCTTGTGATGACACGAAGGCTTCTGCCTTTGGCGGAGATGCTTGTGTCATCAGCAAAAGTGATTTCTGACATCCTGGGGCAAATCAGGCAAGTCAGAAGTAAAAATATTGTATAAAATTGGACCCAAAATGCTTCCTTGAGGGACGCCAGCACGTACAGGTAGTTGATCAGATTTGCTATTCTGATAACATACCTGCAGAGTACGATCCGTCAAATAATTTTGAATAATTTTCACGATATAAATCGGAAAATTAAACCTTTTCAATTTCGCAATCAAACCTTTATGCCAAACACTGTCAAATGCTTTTTCTATGTCTAGAAGAGCAGCGCCAGTAGAATAGCCCTCAGATTTGTTGCTTCGAATTAAATTTGAAACTCTCAACAACTGATGAGTAGTTGAATGCCCAAGGCGAAATCCAAACTGCTCATCAGCGAAAATTGAATTTTCATTAATGTGCGTCATCATTCTATTAAGAATTATTCTTTCGAATAATTTACTAATAGATGAAAGCAAACTAATGGGCCGATAGCTTGAGGCTTCAGCAGGATTTTTATCCGGTTTCAAAATCGGAATTACTTTGGCATTTTTCCAACTACTGGGAAAATATGCCAAATCAAAACATTTGTTGAAAATTTTGACCAAGCAACTTAAAGTTGCTTCTGGTAATTTTTAATTAAAATGTAAAAATGCCATCCTCACCAGGGGCTTTCATATTTTTAAATTTTTGATAATAGATTTTATTTCATTCAGATCCGTATTAAAAACTTCATCTGATGAAAATTCTTGTTCAACAATATTCTGAAATTCTATTGAAATTTGATTTTCAATAGGACTCAAAACATTCAAGTTGAAATTATGAGCACTCTCAAACTGCTGAGCAAGTTTTGAGCTTTTTCCCCATTAGTTAATAGAATATTATCACCATCTTTTAAAGAAGGGATGGGTTTTGAGGTTTCTTAAGAACCTTTGAAAGTTTCCAAAAGGTTTGGAATAAGGTTTAATTTGTTCGACATCTCTTGCGAACTTTTCATTTCGCAGGAGAGTGAATCTGTGGTCAATAACCTTTTGCAAATCTTTTGAATTCGCTTCAGTGCAGGATCACGAGAACGTTGATACTGTCTTCGGCGAACATTTTCAGACGAATCAGAAGCTGAAGATCGTCATCAATAATGGGAGAATCAAATTTGACTTGGACTTTAGGAATAGCAATATTCCTAGCATCCAAAATTGCATTAGTTAAAGATTCCAAGGCTGAATCAATATCAGCTTTGGTTTCTAAAACAAAATCATGATTTAAATTATTCTCAATATGATGCTGATACCTGTCCCAATTAGCTTTGTGGTAATTAAACACAGAACTATTGGGTCTGGTAACTGCTTCATGAGAAAGTGAAAAAGTTACTGGAAGATGATCAGAATCAAAATCAGCATGAGTCACTAAAGGACCACAATACTGACTTTGATTTGTCAACACCAAATCAATTGTTGATGGATTTCTAACAGAAGAAAAGCAAGTTGGCCCATTCGGGTATAAAACCGAATAAAGACCAGAAGTGCAATCTCTGAACAGAATTTTACCATTGGAATTTACTTTTGAATTATTCCAAGATTGGTGTTTGGCATTAAAATCACCGATGATCAAAAATCGAGATCTATGCCGAGTAAGTTTATTCAAATCCCCTTTGAAATAATTTTTATTTTCCCCAGTGCATTGGAATGGCAAATATGCAGCTGCAATCATAATTTTCCCAAAGAAGTTTCAAGTTCAATGCCCAAACTTTCAATAACTTTTAACTTAAAGTCACGTAACGTGCTATAAGTCATACTACGGTGGATAACTATTGCAACTCCACCGCCATTTCGATTCATTCGGTTATTAGTTATAACTTTATAATCTGGATCACTTTTCAAATAAGTGCCAGTTTTTAAAAATGTTTCGGTTATAACAGCAACATGCACGTTATGAACTCGTAAAAGTTGAAAAATTCATTTTCTTTCGCTTTTAAAGAGCGAGCATTAAAATTCATAATATTGATGGAATTACTTAGATCCATGATTAAACTTCAGGGTAAGAACAACATCATTCGCAAATTTTAATCCAATCTGGATAGCTTCCATCATGGATGTAGCATTACTCATTGTTTGAATCAAACCAAACAGTGAGTTTTGCAAAAAGTCATTTTTCAAACGTAACATCGCCGAGATCAGAAGATCCCAAAGCGTTGCCAGCAGAAAAATTTTCAAATGAGATTTGAGGTACCTGCCCAATTTCAGAAAGATTGGTAGAGGATTTAAAATTCGTGGATGAACCCGAAACGACGTTAGCATAAGAAATGCCATTGTTGTTACCTAACTTTTCCACGGTAGGGGTATTTCTAGAATTGTTCGAGTGAGACAGCACGAACGTTTGATTTAAAGATGCAGGTACAACCTGACTTTGAGAAAATTTCGGTTTGGATTTCGGCTGATGCTTAGCACGAGAATCCAAAACCTTTTTCTGATGGGGCAATCCCAAAAATTTGATTTGTGATTTCCACCACAATTTGCACATTTAAATTGGGTGACTTCTTTCACGGGACAATTGTCCTTGTCGTGAGAAGAATCCCCGCAAACCATGCATTTTGGAACCATGGCGCAATGATCAGTACCGTGACCGAATGCCTGGCAACGCCGGCACTGGGTCAGATTCTGGCCATTACCGCCATGTTTCTTAAAATGCTCCCACTTTACCCGTACATGGAACAAAAACTGTACTTTGTCCAAAAGTTTCAAATTGTTGATTTCATTTCTGTTGAAATGAATCAGATAAAATTGTGAAGTCAAACCAAAGCGAGAAATATTCCCGTTTGATTTTTCTTCATCGGTATTACTTGGGATGGGGCAAAGCCAAGCAACACCTTAAGTTCGTTTTTGATCTCATCCACCGACAAGTCGTTGGAGAGACCTTTCAAGACCGCCTTGAATGGCCGAGCATTCTTGGTCTCATACGTGTAGAAATTGTGTTTGTGGTTTTCAAATAACCAACAAAAGTTTGGTGATCTTGTAAAGATTCCGTCAACAAGCGACATTCTCCTCTTCGACCAAGCTGGAACGAAACCTTTAAATTGCAAGTTTCCTTGCAATTCTTCAGTTGCGTTCGAAAGCTGGCCAAATCGGAGACGGAAGTCACAACAATTGGCGGAGCCTTTACTCGTTTCTCGACGGCAGAAGGCTCAGTACGAGGAGAAGGTTCCTTGTCATCAGTTTCGGATAAAACATCGAAACTGTTTGTCAATGGAATTGGAGGATTGACCTCACATTCAGAATCAGAATCAGACCTCAGAAGAGGCTGTTTTCTTTTTCTGTTTCCGTTAGCCGGTTTAGCGTTCAAACGCTTCACCGACGTAACGACCAAATCTTCAGAAGATTTGCGTTTACCTTTGTTTTGACGCATTTTGCAAGCAAAGTTCTCTTAAAAGATGGCTTCGTTTGTAAAATACAACAAAATTTCAGGCGGGGTTAGTCTTGAAAAGACTGTTTAGAATTTTGGAAAATAACTCAGGTAGTCTTTAAAAAGACTGTGAATTTTGTTTTGAAATAACTCTGAGTTTAGGTAGTAAAAAATACCGCAGCTCTAGTGTCCGTTCACCACGAAGGTTCGCAAGACACTGATAGTCCTCATCAATACTTACTACTTTACCGTAGACACCAAATCGATCAGAAAATTCCTTCAATAGTTACAGATTTCCGAATACTTACATACCATTTCTGTTCGGACTGCTGCCAAAATTGTATGGAGACTTTTGTAGGTGAACCAATGTCACAAAATTACTTCTTTGGTCATAGGGAAAGCCCCAACAAAGTTTAAGTCAAAAATATAGAAATAAAATCCATTTCCGTTTTTGGTAGAGAATAACTCAAATATATATTTTTAAAAGCGGCCCAGACTTCAATGAATTCAAATTAAATTTAGTTTGCATAAAATTACCTAATCCTAACAAAAACTGACAAAAAATAAAAAGGTTGTAATTCAAACAAAAAAACCCAAGAAAGTTAGTATTTGTTTTTTTTTTTTTCAAAAACTGCCCATTTAGAAAGAGTATGAAAACTAGCCTAAATTAAAAATAAATAGCTCAGTCCATTTTGAAAAACTAAAAAAAAACTAATATTTAACCTCGGCTTATTTAGAACAATGTGAAAATTCACAGAAACTGATTTAAGCAAACACATTTTTACAAAAAGGCTCATTTTTTGATAGAATGCAAAAACTAACAAAAAGACAGCAATAAAATCTCGAAAAATAAATTTGGGTAATTCTCTACCAACTCACACGAAATCGGGAAAAGTTGCCCCGACCCCTCTTCGATTTGCGTGAAACTTTGTCCTAATGGGTAACTTTTGTCCCTGATCACGAATCCGAGGTCCGTTTTTTGATATCTCATGACGGAGGGGCGGTACGACCCCTTCCATTTTTGAACATGCGAAAAAAGAGGTGTTTTTCAATAATTTGCAGCCTGAAACGGTGATGAGATAGAAATTTGGTGTCAAAGGGACTTTTATGTAAAATTAGACGCCCGATTTGATGGCGTACTCAGAATTCCGAAAAAACGTATTTTTCATCGAAAAAAACACTTAAAAAGTTTTAAAAATTCTCCCATTTTCCGTTACTCGACTGTAAAAAATGTTGAAACATGTCATTTTATGGGAAATTTAATGTACTTTTCGAATCTACATTGACCCAGAAGGGTCATTTTTTCATTTAGAACAAAATTTTCATTTTAAAATTTCGTGTTTTTCTAACTTTGCAGGGTTATTTTTTAGAGTGTAACAATGTTCTACAAAGTTGTAGAGCAGACAATTACAAAAATTTTGATATATAGACATTAGGGGTTTGCTTATAAACATCACAAGTTATCGCGATTTTACGAAAAAAAGTTTTGAAAAAGTTACTTTTTGCGTTTCTCTTTGTTTCGTCGTCCGTGTCTGTCGCGGGTGACCATGAACGGCCATGATCGATGACGACCAACTCTTTTTTCGCATGTGCAAAAATGGAAGGGGTCGTACCGCCCCTCCGTCACGAGATATCAAAAAACGGACCTCGGATTCGTGATCAGGGACAAAAGTTACCCCTTAGGACAAAGTTTCACGCAAATCGAAGAGGGGTCGGGGCAACTGCTGTGTGAGTTGGCGGAGAATTACCCACTTAGAAAACTTCAATTTTCATGTTTTTTTCTTTAAGCCGCTTTATCTCAACAACCCGAGAACCAATCTTCAAAGTCTTTGGCAATTTTATAGCAAATTTTCTGAACTTTAAAAAAAATATTTTCAGAAACGGTCACTCATGATAACTATTTTTAAAAATCGAATTACTGCAAATATTATACTTTAATCAAACATTCGGTGGCAATATCTTGAAAACAGAGCCCTTGATCAAAAAATCTGTTAAGTAGTTTTCGATTGGCAATTCAAATTTACATCAAAAATTAAGTCAACAAAATAATATGTGTAAATTTTCGATTTTCCGCGAAAATTTTTTTCTCTAAAATTTTAACTTGGCGGCAAAATTATGCGGGTTTTGACCCTTAAAATATATACAAAAATCTTGATAATAAAAAATTCGGATTTTGGTAAATTGAGTTTTTGGGAAAAATGTTTATAAAAAATCGGCAAATATTTTTTTCCGTGGACTTTTTTTCCCGAATAGTCCTCATCAATACTTACTACTTTACCGAAGACACCAAATCGATCAGAAAATTCCTTCAATAGTTACAGATTGCCGAATACTTACATACCATTTCTGTACGGACTGCTGCCAAAATTGTATGGAGACTTTTGTGGGTGAACCAATGTCACAAAATTGCTTCTTTGGTCATAGGGAAAGCCCCAACAAAGTTTTAGTCAAAAATATTGAAATAAAATCCATTTCCGTTTTTGGTAGAGAATTACTCTAATATATATTTTTTAAAGCGGCCCAGACTTCAATTAATTCAAATTAGATTTAGTTTGCACAAAATTACCTAATCCTAACAAAAACAACAAAAAAACTGACAAAAAAATAAAAAGGTTGTAATTCAAACAATAAAAACCCAAGAAAGTTAGTATTTGTTTTTTTTTTTTCAAAAACTGCCCATTTAGAAAGAGTATGGAAACTAGCCTAAATTAAAAATAAATAGCTCAGTCCATTTTGAAAAACTTAAAAAAAAACTAATATTTAACCTCGGCTCATTTAGAACAATGTGAAAATTCACAGAAACTGATTTAAGCAAACACATTTTTACAAAAAATGCTCATTTTTTGATAGAATGCAAAAACTAACAAAAAGACAGCAATAAAATCTCGAAAAATAAATTTGAAAACTTTTTTTTATGGAACCAGTCCGCAAAATTTCAAGGAATTCACCATTTTGTTCGATATTTTTTTTCTAATTCTTACGTTATTTTTAACAATTTTTGTAAATTTTATAATTTCTTATCAAAGAATAGAACACAGACAACCAAATCCTAAAGTAAAATACACGGTGAACTTTGCAAAGCATCATTGTTAAAAATCGATTTCAATAATTAAAATGTAAAAAAATGGAAATTATGAAGATTTTTCAAGCAATCTTCACTTTAGATAATCGAATCCAATCAGGAAACATATTTTGTCGTTGATCTCAAATTTGACAAAATATTCAAATGCTTTACATTGATTTGGAAATTTGACAACGATTCAAATGGTGGTGACAAAAAATTAAGACACGAAATTAATGTTCAACGTGAAAAAAAATAAACTCGATTATCCCAAGATAATTGATGCTTAGGATAAAACTCAGTGCATTTTTGTCAATTTTCATATGCAAGAAGTTTCAATCTTATCGAGCTATCTGGACAGCGCCTGAAAATTGATGTAAGTGCGACAACTGGTCAAAGAGGTTTCAGGTCAGAACGCGTTTTACACAGGTACAAGCTCGACTACCGTTAACATGTGTAACTATAACTTGGGACTCCAGCAACCAAATTCAACCAAACTTCAAAACATTGCGTGCTTCATGTTTTATTTATTCAAGGTCAAACATTAAAATGCGTTTTTCAAGCAACGTACGACAAGATAGCACGACAACGTCGAATTGATTGTAATAATGCATCACACTTTAAGTTGAAATTAAACAAATATTTAAATGAATGAATTTGCCAAAAAAATTAAGCAAAATTTCAGCACTTCCCCATAAATCTACTTTAAACTCTGCAGTTTCGATCCCGAGCTTAACCTTCACCGCTGGGCAGTAAATTATCGGTGCAGTCTGGCGGAGACAGTCGCACTTTGGTTAAATCCACCAGAAACACCAAATGTCATTATCATGTAAAAATATATTTATTTGTTTTGTCGACATCATGGAAAAAGGGGCCCAGGATGGCGATAGGACGAACGAGCAAGCGAACGAGTCGTTGCCGGCTCTCGGCTGTACAATGTCGAGTTACGCCTCATTTGCGCGTTTTGCGGTGGTTGGGACGTAACAAATTTATTTCCATGCCATGGCAGACCACTTTTCAAACCGCTCCGGCTTGCTCACTCTCTCTTTGGATATAGAACAGACATGGGGATGTGACAGTTGGAGTTTATCGTTTGGTTTGGTTTTTTCAAATGATTTTTTTTGATTTATGGCAGAAAGAATCTGTCCACTTGTCTGTGGCCATCGTGCGGATCCGATGGTATTTTGCGTGTCCTTTTGGCGTCAACTCTCGCGAAAAACCGACATCACGGAACAGATGTTAAAGGTCCTCGCTTTACGGCCATCGTTTTTAGCTTTATCGCCGGTGGCACAACTGGGGAGAAACTCCGCTCAGACGCATTTAATTTCACCACTTTACGTGCCTAGGTCCTTGATGCTAGCTGAAATGAGGGGACAATTTAGTGCCCGATTGGACGGTACGGGCTGTTTGGAATTTATTTGCAAAAATTTAACGCTTATTTCAATGTTGTCCTGAAATATTAAAATTTAGTGCCAAATTTCGGACATCGTTTCAAATTTGCAAATCGCTGCCCTTGAACCATGAACCCGATCAGGTCCCAATTCCAAAACGTAATAAAGTACAAAATGTTACCCAAAGTCCCGCCCTTCTGTGGTTTTTCACCGGAATCATCCCACGTTCTACTCAGTCCCAAACAAGGGAAAGATTAATTCCAAGTCTCTGGTCCGGGTTACCAATCCCCGCCAGAGCCATTAAAACATTTTGCACCCTCTCGAACCGAACCATGAGGATACGAGAAAACCGTGATTAAATAGAACGTTGCAATTTTAAACATTATTTCGCCCGGGAGGGTTTGTTATTTTTCCGTTGCAAGCTTATGTGGGGGTTTTCTCTAGACTAGACGGATTCGTACAGAGATGATGAAGAAGTTATTTCTTGACTTTGACCACTATCAAAATAGAACGATGAATTTATCTCTTTTTTTTTGGGTTGGGACGTCAAAAGAGGAAAAATATGGAATGAAAACATAACGATCCTAGCCAGTTTGGGGAAATGGGAATGAAAAGCTGGATAAAAAAAAACAAAATTTTGTCTCGGGGATAAGATTATTTGAAGCATCTGCTTTTTATTATTTTGTTTGAAAATACAAAATCTGTTGAAGAGGATGAGCCGATGAAAAAATTTCGCTTAATCTCTTAAAAAGCTGAATCAAGGAAGTTTTTTTTCGTCAGGACAATAGCTTTGTTTTCTTCAGACAATATTAGTAAATTTCAAGATAAAAGATTCATACGAAAACAAATAAAATTCCTTCAAACGCACATTCCTGCACTCTTGCTATACTAGCTATCATTTTCTTCCCCCTTTTGATTTCCAAAACAATATCCTCTCCCCCAGCAAAAACAATACCTAACAAGAAAAATCGAACCATCTGCCATACAATATTTCACTCATCCTCGCAAATCAAGAAAAATGTCCGAGGGATTTCCGTGCGCCCACCACACTTCAAGAAGGATCACCCCCCAAATTGCTGCAACAAGCATGACATGCCGGCAAGTCGCAATCCGGCAAATATTAATATTGCATAAAGTGTCCAACCACCCACCACACCCTCTCCTCAATTGCTGCGTGCCTGGCCATTAGCGTCGTAAAATTGCGGCATTATTGATGTTTTTCTTTTTTTTTTTTGGTTCCTCCGTGCAACTGAGAGAGATAAACTGCACCGGAAATCCGCCGAGGGGTAGTCGACGGACGAAAATCGTCGGTGTTTCCTTTTTTTTTTCTTTGCGCTTTTTCTTTCACGTGGCCTCAGCTATGACGCGTGACAATAATTTATGCGCTTATTAATTATAAATAAGCGTCAATTTTCCATCGCTTGCCGGGAGGTAATCGGTTGGGACTAAAGAAATCATGTGTGCATTTTTCTAGTTTCATATCACTGTTAGAGCTACAAGTGTATGGTATTATTTTTGAAGTGAGCTGTAGATAGCAGAAGTTATCTTGCTAGTACTAAAAAAGCGTGTACTTAAAATCAAAAAGACATCGCCGAACGGATTTTATTTAACTTATTTATGAAAATATTTTGAGCAAAATCGAAATTATAATGCAGCCCATTTCTATAAAACCAGCTAAAATAATCTTGCAAGTTTAAATTTTAGAACGGAATTAATTTTGTTTAATTCTTCATGAAAATATTTAAACAATTATTGTGAATTATATAGAATTTATTATGAAGCCCCGTTTCTATGAAACCAGTTGATGTTATCTCGCGACTTTAAATTTTAGAACAGAATTTATTTAGTAAAATTAATTAATAAACATATTTAATCAACTATTTTTAACAAAGTCGAGGTCAAATTTTAGAATGTCATTTGTTTAGTTTAATTTGTACATGAAAATATTGAGTCAATAATTTGGCCCAGAATCGAAATTATTATGCAGTTTGGTTCTTTAAAACCAACTGAAGTTATCTTTCAAGTAAAGATTTTTATTTTTATTTTTTTTTATTTGGTTGATTGATTCATTAAAATATTTGATCAATTATTTTACCCACAACTGAAATTCTGTTGTGTTCTGATTCTATGAAACCAGCTGAAGTTATCTTGCAGAAAGTTACCTTAGAAAAAAATTGAGCTTAAGTTATCTTGCAGAGTCGATGATTTTAGAAAATAAAACAACTTCTGTACTTAAAAGTTATCTTGCAGTGATGTTTTTTTTTTTTGATTTTTAGTACCGTTAACCGAGGTAACTTTGATAGGATTTCAATTTATTTTTGGAATATTTTCCAACTGGTAAGGTTTATTTTTCAAGATTATTATTTTTTAAAACAAGTACTGGGCTACACAAAGTCCATGCACAATTTTTGAAAAAAAATCTGTAATGTCTAGATAAATAGTCACGTAAAAAATATTATTTTAGATTCCGGGGTGACTTTGATAGTCATAGTTTTTCTTGTTAAAATCAGATTAAAGGTGTTAAAACTTTATTTTTACGTTAAATGTACCATCACCAAAGCTGCTGATATAGTTTTTAAGAATAAAAAATCAATGTTTATATTTATTCAACTAAGTTTAGGCCGTTGCAAATATTTTTAAAGTTTATGTCCTTCGGCTCTGACCCAAGTCGAGGGGGGAAAAAAATAAAGAAATATAAAAATTGAAATTACAAGCCTTGGTTTCAACATTTGGATGAAAAAAGTGTTTAAACATGCTTTTTACAGGCGTACAGTTGCTTTCCAATCATTAAATTTGAAAATATCGAGGTATTGACGGATTTTTTTTTCCCAAAAATATTTTTTTTTGTGGGACTGTTGCTTGGTATTTCATGAAAATTTAAAATGTTTTCAAAGGAGTTCAAACATGCTGAATATGATTATAAACGCGGGAAAATGCATTTGGTTAAACTTCAATTTTCATTACAATTTTGAAGTTTTTCGAAAAAATATTTTTTTTGCCCCCTGATTTTTCAGGCCAACTTTGAAGGGGAAGGGGAAGGGGGCAACATAAACTTTGAAAAATATTTGCAACGGCCTTTTAAGCTTTTTAATAAAATACATATAAATTTCAGGTAAAAATGTTAAAAAGTCGGAATTTTGTCTGAAATTCGTTGAATCTAATATTGTTCATAAAATTATCGATTTATAATGCATTTTAAACTGAATTCGAAGCACGAATCACAGGTTTTCACATTTTATATGAAATTTGTTCAACTGAAATTGCCTACCCGAGCAGACGGAAATAACTGGGATATAACATTTTTTGATATTTGAAATAACTAGGCCAATAACATTGTATGTTATTTATAACAATATTTGCTATTCGTCGTTATGATTTTTTTGTTATTGGATTGTTATTGTAATAACAGACTCATAACACTTTTAGTTATTCTTCGAACAAATTTTTGTTATTATTTTTTGTTATTTTAACAACTAATCCGATCATCCCAATAACAGTTGTAGGTATTCTTCCATAACAAAAAATGTTATTCCAAAGTTGTTTTGGCTTTCAACCAATACCAGACCAATAACAAATTTTGTTATGATAACAAAAACTGTTATTGAACTTTTATGTAAAATTTGGTTTTGCAAGAATATTCCATAACATTTTTTGATATTTTAACAATATTTGTTATTGTTATTACCGTCTGCCAAAAACAATTTAGAAAGAATCCAAAAATGCATTCCGTATTCCGATTCAAAATCATGTATATTGAGAAAATCATGACACTTTAACAAATTTGTAAAAATACCTTTTATCAACATTTTCTTAATAATAGTCAACTAACTTTTTAAACTTTTCAAATGTTATGAAAAGTTATTCTTGAGGTACTTTAAGCACTTCTCTACCATGGTCAGTATGATTCCAAACCATTCCGTACTTATTTAATGTGTACTCTTCATTTTGCGGAAAAATCTCAAACTTATCAAAGTCAGCCCGGCAATCAAAGTCACCCCGTTTTACGGTACTTGCAAGATAACTTCTGCTATCAAGAAGCTATTAACAAAAAGTATATTAACATCCTAAATTCAACAGATCCTAGAAAGTTTTCTGTAAAAATTCAACTTATCTAGGATCATTTATAAGGAAAAAATAAATTCCATGAGTTCCAAAAATGTTTTGAGATTTTCACCACTAAAATTCAATAGTGTGCCTTCGAAAGTATTTTTTTTTCAAAATGTTAATCGTTTTTTTTATTAGATTGACCTTTTAAATGTTTGTTGTTGCTCGTGCACTACTGGAATGTGGGGATTTTTGAAATGAAGAAGAAAATAAGTTACGGCCGTTCATTATTCAAATATATTTTTCATATTAAAGTAAATAAAATATATTTGCATTGCATGATTTAAGAAAAAGCATGTTTAATCCTGTAATGCTCATGGTTACTCAAAAGCATAATTAATTTTTGTTTTCAAATTAAATATCTCTGCAACTTTGCTCATCTTTCAACCTGCATTAATTTGTACAGAATGTTAACTTATGACCGTTCAAATGTCATCCAAATTGGTCGATCCAGATACGAGTAATGTAGAAAAACGTAAAAATCTCATAATTTCTGCTCTGGGCGGTAAGGGGTTAAAACAAATGCAATTTAAGGGTACACAACAAACAAAGAAGTTGTTGTCTAATTGTTAAAAAATCGGACAACTTATAGACCCAAGTAACATTTTTTTCCAGGAGTTCTCTAAGAGCTCTTCAAGATAGCTACAGCATAGCAGTTTGGACCGCGGAAGGATAAAATTCTCTTCAAAACTTCTTCAGGAGTTTGAAAGAGTACTTGAAGAGAGTTTTATCCTACCGTGGTCCAAACTGCTATGCTGTAGCTATCTTGAAGAGCTCTTAGAGAACTCCTGGAAAAAAATCTTACTTGGGAGACACAATACTGCAACAATCTAATTGTAAAAATAGTCAATCATGATTTTAAATCATTTTGTAAACAATACTTTAGGGGAGGAATAATTTTTTTTATTGATAGTTCCTGTAGTTTTGATAATACTAACAGAATTCTTGGTCTTAAAGCTCGAGTAGATGTGCATCGTTAATATTATTTTTTAACAGCTTTTTTAAAAAGATATTGATTGTTCCTATCGAATTTGGTGATATTTTCTGAAAAATGAAATGAACGCATTGAGGTTGAACATCTTTTTTGTCCTTGTATGTTTCCACAAACAAAATACCGCTTCACTTTAATGGGGGTGTACACTTCAAGCAAATAAAAAGCTTGTCACACCTCACCTCGGTGTCCACGTGTAAAAAGCACTTGAGTACATGGCAGCAATCGGACATTGGATCGAATGCACCGCTGCACCGTACATGGTTTCCGCGGGTGAAAATGTGCTCAAATAGGCATTATTAATAATAAATGCTGCCATAAATTATTGCCCAGTGCCCACCGGATCAGACCCCACGGAGGGTAGGTGTGGAAGATTGCGGGGGAGAGTGTAATAAAATAATCAATGATGTGAAATAATTATATTAAAATGACCCACCCGTCACTCGCTTTTGCAAGAGCAACGGACCACGTGGCTACCACGCGTGGTGGAATTGAAAATTGTCAGCACGTGCGACGTTACGGTGGGTGGAGATTGAGGGGGAAAAGGGCAAATGTTGTGTCACTCAGAATGACGGTTTTGGTCATATCAGCTACCGACGATGGCCGTTCTGCGAAAGTGTAACCCCGCGGGGACGAATAGTGGCAATTTAGGTCAGCTGGACAAATTAGCTTAATTAAGGTTGACACGGCTACTGGACACACTGGCTGGTGGAATGTTTAGATTGGCGGGTGCTAATTGCGCAAATTGGACCGTTTTGTGGCTTGGGAAAGCTGTGATTTGAATACATATTTATTGCAATGTATTTTAGTGATTCTTAAAAAATAAAAACCAGATGCTTTATAATAACTCCACCCAACTTTAATTCAATCACCAAAACTTCCCAAAACCGTTAACTTTCAAAATCCCCAAAACCATCGACAGCATCGTCTGCAAACATTGTACGTCTCACATGATGCGGGTTTCCCAGCTGTTGGTTTTATCCCTCCGTCCTCCCACGCTACGATTTTCCAGCTCAGCTTAAAGAAGGCACACCGCCGCCGACGACGACGTCTTGACGTGTACAAAAGCTTAGCGTCGCGACGCCATGAATGATAAATGGAGGCTGTAACTGCTTTCTCGCCAGCCAAGCCAACCGACCGACGTGCTCATAATATATTGAATTATACTTTGTGGTTTGCATCTGCTTCAAAGCGAGAGGTTAGGATCCCGTTAAGAAGAGAGAGTGAGGAAAAAAGTAGGGATCTTAAGGATGAATTAAGGAGCGGGGAAGAAGTGTAGGGTGAGTGTAGGTGCGTGTGTTTTTTTATTTGTGTGTTGGTTTTGGGTCACCGATGTTGCTTTAGCACGTAGAGGATTATGGTTAGAAAATGAGGAAAACATATCTTTGAATTTATTATTTGAGGCAGATCAAGCAGATCATTGATGAAGTGAGTTTACCTTTAGCCACAAGAAACAATTCTGGTAATTCCAGCTAATTTTGCTGTAGAATATTTTTCAAAACATCATTTATAGATATAAAAAAATATGAAAGACGAGTCTCGCCGTTGCTCTTTGCAAAGCAAGGCCTGTTTCGATCGTGTTTGGCCTGCGTCGTTGTTTCCACGGGATATTTATATTTATATTTTTCACAGCTTCCTTGCATTGACTGCTAACATGTATCTATTCACTTTATGATTTATTTATATTTTTCTAATCCTCTATCATACTATTTTCCCATAAAATATAAATTTAAATTGCATGAACTAACGATGCTTTAAAAAACAGCAATGGATCGATCTGGAGCATTTGTTTTAAAATTATTGCTATTTTTTACAGCTTCCTGGAATTGATTTCAATTTTGCTGCTGATATGTAAATTTATTTGAATGTTCAAATTAATTTTTTTCTTATTGCTTTCCTTTATCTCACCATTCCCTCATACCATATATGATCAAATTACATAAACTAACGACACTTACTAAAACAGCAAGGGAACCATCAGGATCATTTGTATTCTAAATGATTATATTTTTTACATGTTCATATTACTCCTCATCCTATACCTTCCCTGTAACATAACATCTCCTCATACCATATATCATCAAATTGCTTAAATTAACGAATCTTTCTAAAACAGCATGGGAACCATCTGGAGCATTTAGATTTTAGTTTACTGCTATTTTTTACAGCTTCCTGGAATCATCTTGATTATATTTATATTTATTTTATTTACTTTATTTATTATATTTATTATTATTATTACAAAACTTCATGCGTATTAGATAATACACTACAGACTAACATTTACACTTACAAACATCCAAATCATGTAATACATTACGCATTCAACCATTTTCATCGGCCCGATGAAATTCCCCTTACCCCCCATTCCAAACCTCCCAAAAATATTCCGTTCACTTTTAAAAGTCGCAAGGGGTCCCTGCACGTTTGCCACTAGTGAACAACAAAAACTTCCCCTCCCAAATCCCCACGGGACTGTATGGGCGTAGCCTTGGAGCACAGTGTAGAAATTTCCGTTCTTAGATATTTTTGGTTGTACCGAGCAGCAATCAAATTGTCTAAGAATATTGAATTGACCATTGTGACACCCCCTACAGCGTGGTGCTGACCCGTTATGCTATGCTATGCTATTCTATAAAAAAAATATGAAAAGAAATGATTATTGACGATCAAATAGCCAAAAGTTAGGACAAGGCCAAATGTTCAAGAATTCAAACAGGAACAAAAATAGATTATATTTTGCCTGATTAGACAAACGCCAAATTCGAATCAGTTGTTGACGGGGAGCGGTCTCGTCCTTCAAATTTTTTACAAAATCTTTTCAAAAATATTCAAAATATTACCTTTTGCACAAATTTTAAATGTTCGTTGATAATATATCTAAAATTTGATTTTTGACTATCCAGTACACAATGTATAACGATTATTTTGTAATTTTAATCAACTAGGGCACTTTCAGGCAATTCTATCAAATTTTGAATCATGAATCCATGAATTAAAAATGGCCTTTAATTTCAGTGTTTTTATTGCAATCGAAATTTTATAAATATTCGAAATATTTTTAAATGAGAATGTACAAAAAATTCGTCAACGCCGGAAAAAAGCATTTAAAAATTATTACACATCTATTTGTCAATCGATTTTTAGGTCAAAGGTGACAAAAACTTGTAAAATTATATGCATAAGCCAGAATTAATTAAAAATATATCATGTTTCCTTTTAATTTAAATAGAAATCCTAAAAAGAAACACATGTTTGAATTAGAATAGGGTACGTTATCCATTTGTGGACCCCTTTCCTATAGTGGACCCTCTGAAGGGTTTTTGGATGAAAAATTCAAAAAAATCGGAATTTCAAGCGTGTTGTTGTCTACATATCTTTTATTTAGCATGTTCAACATCATTTAAAACAATGTTGACTGACATTGAAGTGTCCTTTTCACTAAAATAAGTGTTTTGAGTTCAACATCTGAAATCAGCCATGGCCACTAGCATTTTCACAACAAAACTGCATTTATATTTTATAATGAAAGATCGAAGTAGGTCGCGTGGCGGGTCGGACGCAAATTTTTGTGCTCCTGTCATTTTCATGGAGTTTTGGTTTTTTTTTATGTTTGAGGCAAAATTCAAATGTCTTTAAAGTTTTTTAAACGGTTTGCGAATGTTCTAAAACTTGTGCTCTTAGTGTAGAAGGAAACTGTTTGGTCCGCGCCGGAAGTGAAAGTGAGAAGGAGACCATCAAACTGCCAAGGGAACCAAGAGAATGACTGAATTCTCGTTACGGACAGCTTTATACTGGACGGTGCTGGGTGGCGTTAGTCATCAAATTCTGGTCTGAAGAGGATTACTAGAATTTGGCCAACTACGTGGAGCTGAAAGTCTGAATTTTTGGATCCGTCAGGATCGCCGCCTGTGGCAGTAATTTGATGTGTGCTTCCTCCGGCATAGAACGGCTGTTCAAGATCATGTTGTTCAAACCCGGTGAGGAATTTCCTTTTTGCATCTTATTTAATTTCAAGCGTAGAAGGAGTGGCCGTGGCTGAATGGTTACGGTGTTCGCTTTATAAGCGAATGGTCCTGGGTTCGATTCCCATCTGCTCCCAACGAGAAAGTTAAAGAAATATAAATTCGTGAAACTCCTGAACATGAACGAAAAATCAAAGTTGCTCGAGGCGGGGTTCGATTCCCCGTCCAGGTTGATAAACAAAAAGGCTAACCACTAGTCCATCGTGGCTTGATGAGCTATGACTGGAATTAGGAATACTGTTACTGCTAACTATATACGCGCTGGGTCTTTGTCCATTTGACAAAGGTTCGGAAGTTCTAAATAACGTTTGAATCTGATTGATGCAAACGTTCTTCAGGCGGGGCTTGTCGATAAAGCTGAGGTACCTCGCGCTCGGCTAGCCAGCGTAGAAATGGGTCACCGAAGCTCGGCAGAGCTAACACCTTTCAAATGCCTATGCGAGTTATTTGCATGTATAGAATGTCAAATTCTAAAATACATGGAAACAACTCAATTTGTAAGAAGCGGCCGCGTGGTCCCGTTTGTTTGGTTGCACACACACACACACACACACACACACAAAACTGCATTTATATTTTATGATTGAATTAACTATCCAATCATTTTTTGACTGATTATTTAACGTCAGAAAAGCTAAAGAATGCAAGTTTAAGAAATTTTACGAAAAAAAACAAAGCAAAGAACTGCTCATTTTCGAGCAAAAATTAGGGGGGTCCAATATAGGACAACGAAAATCCTAACTTTTCCAAAAGTGGACCTCTGTGAATTTAACCTTCAAAAATAAAGAAAACTGTGTATTTAAGCAAAAGTTTCTCTTGAACATACAATAATTGCTTGTTATTATCAACCTAAACGCATATTTTTTTCAATTATGACTATAAATAAAGCTGTTTTCATGTTAAAAGTACCAAAAATGCTGAAGCCGTAAGAATTTATAATTGATCCAAACTATAGTTAATTGTAATTAACTGAAGCGTCATAATTCCAGTTTGAAATGATATTTTATGATGATAAATCAATAACAAAACATTTTTATTAAATAAACATGCGTGGTTGAACTGTAAACAAATCTATTGTTTATTTTCAGTCAACCATTTATGTAATGAATATGGAAAAATTTGCATCAAAATTACTTTTTTAATTTTTTTATGTTAACAGTGGTTTTTAAAACATTTTCTCTGATCTTTTTCGGAAATACATGTGTTTAAATGTCTTTTAGATTTTTTTTTGTTGTTCAAAGCCAAATTTGTTAACAAAACATGTTTGTTTGTGATTAAAAGTGAGCAAAATCCACATTTTAATCATTGTATCTATCAATAAATCTACACCATGCACCAAAACATCAATTATCGGTTAAATTTGGTATAAAAATAACAGTTTGCCTATAGTGGACCCGGGTCCACAATCGGATAATGGACCCGGGTCCACTATAGGAAAAGGGGATCCATAACAGGCAAAAAAACTTGTTTTTCAATTGGCTATTTTTCTGCTCAACAACAAATAACTGATGAAACAAATAATCAAAATTGTTCAAAGGACCTTAGATTTCATCGTTTTGTACACAGAAAAAAAAAATCGTGGTAATATTGCATCTGGGAAGGGGTACATCTTTTATGTCAGAAAAAAGCTTTAATTTTACCTCTAAAGATGTGTAAATTTACCTCATATATGAGGTAATTTTACCTCATATAATGACTAAATTTACCCTAAAAATACTGAATTTTACCCAGGAATGGAGAAAATTATATCTAAAAATGTTTAATTTTAGTCATTTTCGTTAGAGTTGGGAGCGGAGATATAAAGCTGTCATTCAAGTGAAAGAACATAAACAAAACATGAATTAAAGTTTTTTTTTTCTTTAATTTGTCTTTCAGGGGACTTTTGTGGGCATTTGTTTAATTTTAATTTGAACTCTGACGGGGATGAGAGAAGCGAGACTGGTGACAGCCCGCCAGATTTATACACATTCTCTCGAACAAGTTGTCTCGATCGTTGGCTTTGATGGTGGTTCGGCCAACTGGTTTGGAAGTGTGGCCGATGCTCGCGTTGGTCATCCGGATGCTGGTGTGCGACTTCCCACAACGCCAACCGTGTTGATCTGATCCTCAACGACGGAATGATTGGAACCGTTCGGATGGGTTGCGTTGGCCACCAGCTGAAGCAATCCTTTGGTTCTTCCGTTGCAATTACCTTTGTGGGAATCCGTTTTATTTTGGACGCTCTGACGGGGATGAGGGAGGCGAGGTAGGTACCAGCCCGCCAGTTTTGAACGCTTCCTCTCGAACAAGTTCATGATGGAAATCTGTGAAATAAATGATATAAATAAGGCTACATGTTTGCTAATCTAAACTCTTACGTTGCTGTTTGGAATTCTCGATCGTTTGATGGTGGTTCGGCCAACTGGTTCGGGAGTGTGGCCGATGCTCGCGTTGGTCATCCGGGTGTTGGCGTACGACACTCCACCAACGCCGGCCGTATCAATATGATCCACAACGATAGAATGATTTGGACACGTTCGGGCCGGTTTTGTTGGCCACCAGCCGAGGCTATCCGTCATTTTCTTCGTTGCAATGACCCAGGGCCGTTACCGGTCCGTTGGTTGTTGGGTTGGAGTGTTGAACGAGATTGGGTCAAATTATACTTAAGCAGCTTCAGGATTTTAATCCTGCCACACCCGTTGTGATCAAACATGACCAAAACAGCTTTAGAATTGCTAGATCTGAAAAAAGTAAATAGAAAAGCATCATAAATCGAGATATGACTTGAAAGCGAAGCAAATATAAAGAACATTCTACGCATCACTGCCCCAGCTGTCGCTATTTGCTCTACATGTCGGAGGAATAGGCCAGTTCCACTGCCTTCCTCCAAGGGGGAGTCTGATATCATAAGCAGCTAAGAAGAAGTACGATCAGTGCGTCAACCTTAGCGAAAATGATTACAACATTCCGATCGTGGCCATCTACGTCCTCGACCTGTTGATTTTCAGCAGAAACAGTTCGTAGACGAGCAAGCTGAAGAAGCATCATTGCAGTCACTTCCGCATAAAGGACTTGGGAGCCGCGAAGCACTGTTCGGAATCCGGATCGAGAGGATGGCAGATGGAATCGCCCTGGACCAGGAAGCGTACATCGAATCCGTCCTGAAGCTGTTCAACATGAGCGAAGGCAACCCGGCCAGTATCTCGATGAACGCGAACGCGAAACTGTCCAACGAGATAAGCCCAAAGACCGAGGTCGAGACAGCGCTGATGAAGGACGTCTCCTACCAAGAAGCAGTCGGCTGCCTCATGTATCTGATCAGAGCTCGCGGGCGGATATCCTGTTTGCGGTTAACATCGTAAGCTTATTCAACCGGAACCCGGGACGAAGCACTGAAACGCGGCCAAACATCTTTTGCGATACCTTCGTGGTACAGCAACGCACAGTCTGGTGCACAAGCGGGACGCTGAGTGGGAGATTATCGGCTATTGCGATATTGATTGGGGATCGGACCCGGACGAGCGGATACATTTTCCTGGGGCATGGAGGAGCGATTTCGTGGTCCTGCAAGAAACAACTCACGGTGACTTTTTGGAGACGAACAAAAAGCAATAAATATGCCGGAGGCATCCGGAAATTTGCACAATCACAAGGTCCCAGAGCCATCAGAGGACTGAACAACACAAAACCCCGTTCAGTTCAGCAGAAATCTGATTCGCAGCTCGAAGTAACGGAACAAATTCCGGAGACGGAAAATTGCCGGAACACACTTACCCTTTAAAACAGCGAAAAATGTGTCCTATAGAACCAAGCGGCCACCGGATCGCCTAACGTTGGCTCGTTAAAAATATCTGGAAAACAGCTGAAAATAATCTCAGTTTGAAAAATAAATCCAATAAATAAATTTTCTATCCTCACCTGAAGATTGATGGCACTAAAATTGCTTGAATTTTGCTCACTAACATCTGACAGTTCCAATCAGTTGACAGTTGTCAAAGTCAAAGCCCTGTTTCGTAATGCTTCGAAAGTATGGTTCGAAACAATGTTGTGTGCAATATTGCATCGAAAACGTAGTAAAATTACACATTCCATCGAAATTTCAAACATTTTAAGAGTAAAATTTGTTAGGCAAAATTTTCGGTGACAATTCGTCTAAAACAGATGTAATATGTATTACACATTCCTTTTTTAAACATTCTATTTTAAAGCTTCCATTTTTACACTATTTTTTGCTGTGTACAAAGGGTTATGGAAAAGTGGTTAAAATATTGAAAATTTGTGAAAAATTTGCTCTACTAGGGGGTTCACTAATGGTTAATCCTTCACAAAATTTATTTTTTTCTAAATTTTTAAAAGAATTTTTATGTCTTCAAAAGGGTTAATCTCGAAAAAGAATGTCATAGAAAATTGTGTTCTCCATAAAAATACAAGATTGCTTATTGAATATGATGATAATTCTTGTGTTTTCATCCATCACGGCCTTTGTACTTGATTTTTGCATGTATTTATAATCCCAAACTGCTCAGACATTAGTTTTATAAGAAGCGGTCAACATAGATAATAATTTCTTCCTGCGTCCACTTCTAGACAAATCTTTTTTTCGTAACATTTATTAGCCCAATTAAGATGTACTAAATTATCTCGCCTCAAACTCATTTGAATACTTGTCATCTTGTCCGTTGTCCTCTAGCATTCTGTAACACGGTGGCAAAAAATCCTCGATCCTCTTCCAGATCCCTTGCCTTCACTCCCCGTAGCTCCACCCTCGAGGGAAAACGCAACTAAATTTATTGCATTCACTTGATTCAAGTATCGGAATGAATATTTCATTTTAACCCCCCTCTCGCTCTCCGCATCCCTTTCTCAGGGAAAATGCCCTCCGATTTCGTCCTTTTGCAGCATTCCCATTAGATGACCGTTAATCCCCCGACCTCGTCCTCTTCCCCATCGCCAGCCTGGTCTCGTTCAAGAGGTTGGGATTTCTGTTTATGAATACTAAGCAGCTCCCGAAGATCTCGGTGGCCGAAGCAGCAGCTGCCGGCCGGCAGCAGATCAGAGAGGGGAGAATATCCTTAAAATGCAACGGCCATAATACTTAAGGATAAAAAGAAATATGCTGGCTGCTTCTTGCTTTTTTTCCTCCCTGATCTGAAGACTTCCTTACAAAAGGATCCAAGCAATTTACATCTTCGATGTTGGAGGAAAAAAAGAATCTTTTGAAGTTTCGCAAGTTTGGGCACCAACTTGAGTCGTTTTCGGTTGAAGGGATTTTGGATTCGGGGTTTTTTTTTTTGCTCTCAGTCTTATTTTTAGCCAAAAATTGGGGTGTGAATTCCACCACGGGATTAGCCCTGGAAAGTCTTGGGGGAAAGTGTTTGTACCGAGATTACCGAAAAACAACGGAATAGGGGACTGGATTCTGGAATTTTATTTGGAGACCATCATCAGTATCGTTCGCCATCTCTAGGGGTAAAAACATGAAGGGGCAATCGTCCAGAGGGGTATCAATGTCCGAGGGAAATTTATAGCTACTTTGGAGCAGTAGATTTATGGAGATTGGTTGGAGGAAGAATGACCACTGTACTTGAATTAAGGAAAGTGCGTAATAACATTCCAGAAATGGGATTAAAATGGATCCTGAATGTGTTCAAAATGTGCATTCTGTTTGAAAATATTCACGATTGCCGCAAACAATTTGCAAAAAGCCATACCTTCAATCTTCAATGTCATGAGAGCTTTCAAGGAAAAATTGCCACACACGTGCTTGCTGTATTTACCAACCACCTTCCACCTTCCACCACCCACGATCATCGCGATAATAATGATGATGAGGCTCGTGATGAATACATATGATGCGACGACGTTTACATATTATAGCGCACATACGGCTGTCTGATACCGTGAAGAAGCTCCCATTTTCCCATTTTTTTTTCTCTCTGCCCAGAAGCTTTCAACATTCCTCGATGCCGTTAGTTACACTCACATCAGGGCACAAATGGGTCCTGGCACGCATTTCTTATCGCCACCTTCTGTTGGGTCGGAATTTTGGGGCTGGGCTTCTTGCGCCGAAAATAGAAGACTTGCGAGGGAAACAACACGTGGAGATGGCGATGATCTATTGCCCTTTTTTTCTCTTATGACGGGCCTCGAAATGGTTTCTTTTGGCTTCGGCGAAGACTTTGATGGATGACGGAAGCAACAGGAGTGGTTGATGGGACTTGCTTTTTTTATTTTGGGAAATGGAAATCTGGCTTGATAAATTTGAATGACCTTTAAATAGTCGAGAATGTTTTTCAAAATCCAAGAATGTGACTCAAATTTGTAGTGTTTATAATGATAAAGTTCTAGTAAAACTTGTTGTATCGAGTTCATAGACTGTAGTTTGTTAAATAATTTGCCCAAATGTCAGAGAAAAATATCGAGATTTTTTACCAGTCAGATTCAGTAACTTTTTTTAACTCGAATTCCAAAGGTCGACACTGAAAGCCCGAATCACAAATATGAGCTGGTCGGAAGTTGGACTCACAATTTAAAGGTCGTTAATTCGGATCCCGGAGTGGATGGGAGCTACGGTGTAAAAAGAGGTTCAGATTGTCTCACCATTTCAAGCCTTCGGACACCTAGTTTCGAGTATGAATCTCACAAATCGAATGCCAAGTCCATGCCGTATAGCGAACAGTTTATTTTATCAACAATTGCTTCTATTATAAGCATAGTCTTTTCAAATGCAAAAGATTTCAATTTGTTTTTCTATTCCCCCAACGAATGGAAAAATCCCCCCTCGTCCTTCCGTTGACAAAACTAAGCATTTTGAAATTCATTGAATTTGTTAATAAATGAGAAGTCTAGTCACGTTTTTTTTTTTTAATAATACTATCCAATTAACATTTCACTTTCGATTGCAAATTTAATGTTATCTGTTATCAAGCAATCAGTTCAATCGATCCAACGCCAAAAGGAAATTCAATCTTTTTTTAAAAAAAATCGTGATTATCAAATTATCATTTTTTGTTTGTTTTAAAATTGTTCCTATGTCAAAATTATCAAATTGTCATCATTAGTTCAGTCCATACAAGTCTCTATAAAATTTTGAGGGCGGGTCATACAAAATGGTTATGTAAATGTATGAAATTCTGTATCTTGAAAAGGAATTTTCTGATCTTTTTGGGTCTTTGTCAATGTTGTAAGTTACGGTTCACAGAAAAAAAAAATGGTGGCAATATTCATCAGGAAATGGTGACAGATTTTGTGGCAAAATAAATGATTAATTTTACCTCTGAAAATGATGAATGTGTTACACAGCAAAAAAAGTTGAATTTTGGAATTTTGAAAATTTGGTAGGTTGAAAATTACCCCTTTTTGAGTAAAATTACCTAAAAAAAGTGTAAAAATATGAATCTAATGAATATTCATCAGGAACTGATGAAAATTCATCATTTTCTGGTGTAATATTACACATTTATTTCGACACAAAATCTGTTACCATATCCTGATGAATATTACCATCATTTTTTTCTGTGTATGACTTTTTTGAAATAACAGAGAGTAGAGGTGGGCAAAACCGCTCTTTTTAGGAGCCGCTCATTTTCGTTCGCTCTTTAAAAAGAGCGGCTCTTTTGAACGGCTCTTTCGCTTTTTTTTCAAAATTTGGATGAAAAGGGTTTTTTCAAGAATTGTGTGATTTTATAAGTTATTTCACATTGGATTTTTATAAATTAGGCCGTACCAAATATTTTTTGAAGTCTGGTCAAAGTCGCAAAAAATAAATAAATAACAAGCCATGGCATAAACATTTGAATGAAAAAAAAAGTTTTAAAATGCATTTCACACATCCCCAGTTGTATTGCAATCATTAGTTTTCAAAATATCGAAGTATTAAGAACTTTTTTTTAGCCGAAAAAAATGTAATTGGAAAAAATGGTATTAACTTTTAAATTGCGTTTATTTCTGCAAGAATTAATTTTTTTTTTGAATTTGATGCCAGTAAACGCTTTAGTGAATTTCCTGTGAGAAAGAATTCTGCAAGAATTGAGTCGTTAATAAACCGCGTCATTTCCAGAATAGCACAAAATCAGCTGATTGAGGAGGTAAACAACAACACAGTGATAGACAATAGAGTAATCTACGTGCGTATGTATTGCGTGTACGTACACGAAAAAAAGTGAGGTTAAATTTTGTCCGGCCAGCAAAATCAAATGGTGCGCTAGTGTGCGTACGTGAAACGTCATAAAGCTCTATAGAGTTATCTACGTGCGCATGTATTGTGTGTTCGTACACGATAAAGATTGAGGTTAAATTTTGTACCCTCCAGCAAATCAAATGGCGTGCTAGTGTGCGTGAGATCTCTATAGAGTTATCTAAGCCCGATCTCACGCACACTAGCACGCCATTTGTTTTGCTGGCTGGTACAAAATTTAACCTCAATCTTTTTCGTATACGTACACGCACTACATGCGCACGTAGATAGCTCTATAGTGAGAACGATACAGCTAAGGATGCGAGTACGAATAACACACCAAAATTTTACTCGCTCACCAATATTTCTGGTCTCACCCAAAAGATAACAAAAACACTGCACAAGGAATACCCAAACATACAAATAGCCATCAAAAACACAAAAACAGTAGCTTCCCTCCTACCGCTGGTCAAAGACAAAACACCAATACAAGAACAATCCAACGTTGTGTACGCTATACCGTGCAACGATTGCGATGCCTGCTATATTGGTATTACAACAACAAAACTGAAAACAAGAATGTCTGGACACAAATCAAATGTAAAACAACTACAAGAACTGAAAGCGAAGGGATACACAAACACAGACGCAGAGATCAGCTGGGCAAAAGAGAAGTCGGCGTTGACGAGTCACGTAGCAGCTATGAACCACTCGTTCGGGATCGACTCCGTACGAATTGTAGATCGGTCAATGAAGGGGGCCAATCTACCGATCCTGGAGAGTTGCCACATTAAAAACACACAACATACTGTCAACAAGCGGACAGACACGGATAATCTGCATGCTGCATATGCCGGGATTTTGAACGAGATTAAGAACATATACACAAGGAAGAAAACCAAAACAAAATAAATAAAAACAATAACAGTAGGGACAACACACACACTAACACATAATGCCAACACCTTAACACACTCACACACTAGAATGAGTTTTATTGCCATAGTTTGCGCGCCAATGGTAGAAAGTGTGTCGAATTTATCCGTGCCCCAAAAATTCTCGCGTTTCGTGTTGAAACGAACCCGTATGACGAGCGAATACCGGATAGCGGCCAGTTTCGCTGAAACGTGAGTGCACGGAGAGAAAAATATTTGTAGATTTAGAAATATTTATTTGTTTTCTGAAACTACAGATTACCCCGCTACCAGACAGTTCTGTGCTTGACGGAGCATCCCCTAACGACAAACACTCCCATTTCGGTAAGCCTAGCATAAGTGTACATTTTTTATGTTTTGTGCCTTACCCAATAAATCTACCCCTAGATTCCTTGAAAAAGGCCCAAAACGGGTCGAAACGTCGGATGAGTGTTTTGATTCCCCAAACAGACCGAAAGCCAAACCTAACCTAAAAAAAAACTAATGCGGATATTTTATTTGGAGAAAATATTCTGTGATTTCTTCTCTACATTTTGATTTCATCGATAAAGTCTTTAAACGCTTATGTTTAATCGGACAAAATAATTTATTTATTTTCCAAAATCTCTTTGATATTCAATAGATTTTTGGTAATACTTGACAAATTATGCTATTTGAAATGCTCAAATTTGTATTCCGGTATTACTTTAATGTACACTCAGTTGTACAATGAAAAGTTTATTCCATTTTGTTTAGAAAATCATTTACTTTTGGGATTAATTTTTATAAGCATTGAAATTTTTTAAATTGCATTTTCAATTCTCAAAAACAAATTTAATACTGTTTTTTTTTGGAAATTCAATAAATTATATTTATAACAAAAATCATGCCATATTGAAACGGTTTTTTCAAAACTCCAGAGTTTAAAAAAACCGCGGTTCTTTTTTTGTGAGCCATGGTTCGTTCGCTCTTTTTAGTGAATCGGCTCTTTGAGCGTTTCGCTCTTTTTTTGCTCACCTATAACAGAGAGGAAGTCAGCTTCTACCTTAAGGAGAATTTAGTAACGTTTTTTGATAAAATGTACTGTTTTATATTATGGCAAGGTTTTAATTATACATTTTTCGTAACATTTCGTATTTTCGCATTTTAAAAATTCTTGAAATAAAAGCCCCCTAAAAAAACTTTGAAAGCTCGGAAAATCTCGGAAACTACTGATCCGAATAATATTTCACCAAATTTTATAATTTAGTATGAACTATGAATTTAGGAAAATTATCTGTTTTTAGACCATTTCAGAAGTCAAGCTTGAATTCAAAAATTCGAATTCTTTGTGAGGCTTCTTCTCAGTAACCAATTGCAATTTGGAAATTAAAAAAGAATGTGTTTGGGAATTTAATTTTAGGCGATAAAAATTTTGATAAAAGATCGGATTTTTTACGTGTCCTCCTTTGTTTGTTTGCCGAATAGCCCTAACCATAACCTACAGTATGTAAAAAAAGTATTTACACCCCTTGGGCACTATGCACATATTGTGATGAAACATCTAAACAATTTAATGTTGACAGAAACCTAGTACTACGTTTTGTTCAGAAACTCATGCCAGACATTTTGCTACAAAAAGCTCATGAAAAGATGATTTCTATAAAAAGTTATATAACAAATACTATTACGAAACTAAAAAGGTGCAAAAAGTTTGTACACCTTTCGAAAAATTAACATAAATAATGTTATTTGTTGACAAATCACCATAAATCCAGTCTCCCAACTTCAAATAGGCATCCTTGACTGATTTATAAAATAATTTGGATTGAATATAAAGTTTACTAACAACTTAGTATAAAAGTTTATATAACTCTGGAAATTCTATATAAAACTTATCTAAACTTAATTTTGCAAACTTTTAATTCAACTAAATGTCAATATATTACCATATAATTGCTTAATAAACATTTTGGAGTGGGTATAACACCGTTTTGGGGTATTTGTATCGATAGAATAGATTTTCGTTGGAATTTCGTACCAACCCGGAATTACGTCGTCGGAAAATCCGCCGGCATCGAACCGGTCCACAATTCTTAAGTCAACCTATGTGGCATCGGAAAGGGCATAAAATTTCCGATCTTTTGATACCCATACATCTAGGTTTTCTATAAAACCCACGATTTTAAATATCTAGGTAAAAACGTTGTTATGGTTTTGTTTGAGCAATCTGCCAAAAATGTATGGAATTTCGTAATTTTTGTTCTCGTGGATCAAACTTACTTTTTGCCCAGGTATTTAAAAACGTGAGTTTTATAGAAAACCTAGATGTATGGGTATCAAAAGATCGGAAATTTTATGCCCTTTCGATGCCTCATAGGTTGACTTAAGAATTATGGACCGGTTCGAATGCCGGCGGATTTTCCGACGACGTAATTCCGGGTTGGTACGAAATTCCAACGAAAAATCTATTTTATCGATACAAATACCCCCAAAACGGTGTAATACCCACTCCAAAATGTTTATTTAGCAATTCTATGGTAATATATTGACATTTAGTTGAATTAAAAGTTTGCAAAATTAAGTTTAGATAAGTTTTATATAGAATTTCCAGAGTTATATAAACTTTTATACTAAGTAGTTAGTAAACTTTATATTCAATCCAAATCATTTTTTTAATCAGTCAAGGATGCCTATTTGGAGTTGGGAGACTGGATTTATGGTGATTTGTCAACAAATAACATTATTTATGTAAATTTTTCGAAAGGTGTACAAACTTTTTTTGCACCTTTTTTATTTTTGTAATAGTATTTGTTATATAACTTTTTATAGAAATCATCTTTTCATGAGCTGTTTGTAGCAAAATGTTTGGCATGAGTTTCTGAACAAAACGTAGTACTAGGTTCCTGTCAAACTTTAAATTCTTTACATGTTTCATCACAAAATGTGCATAGTGCTCAAGGGGTGTAAATACTTTTTTTACATACTGTACAACTTTGTCAAAGACAAAGTTTCATCCAAATCAAAAAATACAAAGAAAAGGCGATTTTCGAAATCGTAGAGAACCACTCTATAGGGATAATTGATTGACAAAGCCAAAGTTCCAATACAAATGGAAAACATTAAATGTAAAATTGCACTCGTCCTAACTCCAACACATTCTTTATCAACTTGTTGCTTTTTTCACCCTTTCCGCAAACTCTAAGTAATGAGTTATTTCACACTTCCCCTTGACTCACGTGCTGCACGTGCAAGGTTGTATTAAACTTTCACGCATCAATTCCCCCTCACAGTTTAATCATCTCAGTGTTGCCTCCATTCTGCCCCTTTGCTTTCTTTCTGCTGTTAATAATTGCAACAAGCCTTACAATACTCGGGGTGGTCCCGATAAGTGGATCCTCCCCATCCACTCAACTCCTCTAATATAGCCTTCCCGAAACTGTTGAATTTACGGCCTGCTGCTGCCGCTGCTTAGTGTGCACAAAATGTGGGCATTGTTCTTCGCGTACTACCCCGTGGGGGGTTTCGTGGAAAACATCAAACATCTCTGCGCGCCGTGATCCTTAACGCCAAGAGTGCAATTTAAGGAAAAGCCAGACGCCTCCGGAGGGTGAATGAAAAGTAGAAGCATAACAACACCCACGCACTTGTCTTTTGTACTGTGTGCATCGACTTGGGGGGAAAATCAAGAGGGGATTTTTTTTCCTTTTTCGCGTCTACAGTAGGAAGGGGCAGTTTTAATCAAATTGAACAATAACAGGCGGAAAATTGCCCCGGGGGTGGTAACGCAGAGTGGTGGAATGTCTACGCTTGATTTCCCCCTTTTTCCTGCGCCGATAAAAAAAAAACAGTCTGTGTGCAATCCTGCGTGAGATATTAAAAAGATTTTCCATATTGTAAGAGGCCTAATGTCGCAAACGAAGTGAAAGTAAGAAGCAGAAATGACGTGTGCACTTAAAATTGGAAAATTCTTATCTGCCAGGAAGCGATGATCCGCTGGAAGGAAAATTACAACCCTCCCTCATCTGTGTTGTCGGAAAAATGCGCCGCCTATCGATGATCTCGGAAGACGACGAATCAGGCAAATTTTCACGCTCTGCTGCCGACGAATTTTTCTCGGGAAAATTAAATATTTATAGATGCGTGCGTTAGGTGATATCACCGAATTTTTGTTCTTTTCTCGGAAGGAAATCTGATGGAATGCTCGGAAAGGGTGCCGGCATCGATTGGCCTGGGGGAAGCCAAGAGTTCGTCGCAGTGTCAACGACGAGGGTTACACTTTCTTCCGAGAAAAGTAGATTTTGAATCTCTTTTCTAAGAACAAATTATCTGTGCTTTCGAAACAATTTGATAAATATTTGTAATAATTATTTAAACTCGAATGATATCTTTTTACTGTTAAAAATACACCTCTTTGATTTTTCTGTTCAATATTGAAAACACGAATAGATTTAATAATGATATTATTTTATATTTCGTATGTGAGTGATTCTCTACGTTTTTGCACATCAACAATTTTTTTTATATTTTGTTATTTTGTTATATGAATGAAACTTTGTCGAAAACAAAAAAAAAACAACTTTGCATCATTTAACTTCCAATACAAGTATTTATGCAATAATGGTGATACAAAATCGGTAATTGGTTTGTTTAAATATTACGTCCAGAGAAATTTGGAATTTCAGACCCTCTCTCCCTCCTCCTGTTACGCACTTTTCCTATACTTTTAACATGGGTTGTCCCTATTCATGGACGTAATTTTTTAACGAACCCAATATTCGAAAATTCAAATTCGGACCATTAGTTGCTGAGATATCGTCATTAGAAAATGGTGGGTTATTTTGGTGAGATTAAGAAAACTTCAATTTTCGTGTTTCTTTTTCTTAAAACGGCTCTATCTCAGCAACCCGAGGTTCAATCTTCAATGTCTCTTAGACAATTTTATAGCAAACTTTCTGAACTTCTCAAAAAAAATATTTTTAGAAATGGTCACTAATGGTCACTATTTTTAAAAATTGAAAAACCGCACATATTTCGCTAAAATCAAACTTTGGTGGCTATATCTTGAAAACGGAGTCTTTATCAAAAAATCTGTTATGTACTTTTCGATTGAAAATTCAATTTTGCATTAAAAAATAATGTCAAACTTGTTTTTGCATGAAACTTCGATTTTTTCCAAAAATCACTATTTTTTCAAAAATTCATAACTCGGCGGCAGATTTTTTGACCATGTTTCTCTATGGCTCAAAAGTGAGTGTCGTGTGAGCAGCAGCACCGGGAAGATGGATTTTTGTGGTGTTCTTTTTGTGCTGTATTCGCGGTCGTGTTCCTTGAATTATTTTAAATTGGATTTCTACTTGTAAATTTATCTACTTACTTTATGATTTATTTAAATGTTCATATTATTCCTAATCCTATTCCTTTCCTGTAAAATACCATTTCCTCATACCATATATGATCAAATTGATTAAATTAACGAAACTTTCTAAAACAGCATTCAAACCATCTGAAGCATTTATATGTAAAAATATTATTTTTTTCACAGCTTCCTGGAATCATCTTGATTATATTTATTATATTTATTATATTTATTCTATATACTATATTTATTATTTATCATTATTACAAACCTATATGCTAATTAGATAATACACTATAGACTCACATTTACACTTACAAACATTCAAATCATATAATACATTACGCATTCAACCATTTTCATCGGCCCGATGAAATTCCTCTAACCCTCATTCCAAACCTCCCAAAAATATTCCGTTCACTTTTAAAAGTCGCATGGGTTCTTAGATATTCTTGGTTGTACCGGGCAGCAATCAAATTGTCTAAGAATATTTAATTGACCATTGTGGCACCCTCTACAGCGTGGTGCAGACCCGTTATGCTAAGCTATGCTATGCTATGCTATGTTTCTCTATGGCTCAAAAATTACGGAAATTCACTCAAAAGCTACAGCTGTTTGAATATTTACATACCATTTTTGTATGGACAGCAGCCAAAATTGTATGGAGACTTGTATGGGTGAACCAATGACGAAAAATAGCTTATTTGGTCACAGGGAAGGCCCCCACAAAGTTTGAGCCAAATAAAAAAATACAAAAAATAAAAATGGTCGAAATCGGCCGATTTCGTAGAGAGTTGCTCATGTCCCAAAAAATTGTATAGTTGAGTAACGCAGAATGGCAGAATTTTTGAAACTATTCCTGATTTTTTTAAAGATGAAAAATTCATTTTTATGAAATCTGATTACACCATCAAATCGGGCGTCCAACTTTACATATAAGTCCCTTTAACACTAATTTTCCAAACCTTCATTATTTTCAGGCACAAAAAAAAAATCAAACCATCCACATTAACGACCCCCGGGTCTTTTGTGGTCTCTATTGCAAGTTTCTGCTCGAACCTAGGAGTCCGAAGGCTTGAATGGGGAGAGCACCCAAACCTCTTTCTACTCCAAGGAACCTTCCACCCCAGTGTTTGAACTGACGACCTTCGGATCCAACCGCCGCCAGCGATTGCACCGGAGTAGGCTTGGTTTGGTGTGTTGTTTGTACTTATGGCATGGAGACGACTCCTACACCTGGAATGACTTAACGGCCTAACAACCAAGGCCGGGACCGACATTTTACTTCCTCATTCGATGGAAGGTTGCAGCAGATGGGAATCGAATCCAGAATCATCCGCTTACAAAGCGGACAGCGTAACCATTCGGCCACGCACTTTTCAGGATGTAAATTATTGAAAAACACGTCTTTTCCGCATGTTCAAAAATGGAAGGGGTCGTACCGCCCTTCCATCGCGAGACATCGGAAAATTGAGCTCAGATTCGTAATCAAGGACAAAAATTAACCCGGGACATTACCCTGATGTAAAAAAAGTAATTTCCATGCTATAAAATTCACAGGAACTACAAATCTCTACTCTGTTTGTCTAGACAGTTCCACTTTTTGCTTGTTTATGCTACCAAGTATCATATTTTGTTACTTACCTCTCTCTCCAGCTTTTTTTTAGACAGTCTACTAATGTATTTCTTCGTTCAGTTTTGCTACGGTTCCATGTTTTACAACAAAGCTTACCGCTCGTGTTAGATTTATTTTTATTAGAAATTGTTGCGGTTACCATAAATTTCCACGCTTTACTCGTTGCGTCTGGATGACAACGCTACTAAACTGCTTTGAGGGAATATCTTGCTTTTGTAGCTTTTCGAAAATAGTTTCATAAAGAAGAGTGCCCTAAAACTTTCTCTGAAAGTGTTTCTAATTGGACCGGAAACGGGGACAGAACAGACAAATTATTCTTCCAACAAATCTGCCTACAGAGTCGAAAAACTTTGGAGACACATCTTTATTCTCCCAAAATGAGTCCCCCACACAATCAGCTAATCTGCTTTCCCTAGGAAAACGCATTCATCAAGTATCACTATGTAGTACCGAGGGGGTTCAAAAGGACCATCCGAGAACGTGGAAAATTGATGACGAATCATCTCATCAACCGTTTTGGAAATCCCTTTACTCGGGCCATCCCCCCGCCCCATGTTCCGATTCCGGTCTCCGGAAGGTCCAACTCATGGAATTCGCAAAACATCCCATCCTTTTTTCCGAGAGGACGACCTGATTCTCTTGCTTCTCGGGGTGGCAGCCAGCTTCCGAAAGCAAACCAGTTAGTGGCGTTTAACATTTTGATTTATTCATTTATTTAACATGATTTATTTCGGCAGCAATATGTTTTTACACTCGAGAGGGTTACGATCCCCAACCCTCCGGAGCATCCGGAGGGGAGGGAAAACTTTTTGTTCTTTCCCATCGTCCCTACTCGGTGTTGTTTTGGATCCGGTCAAGTTGAGATTCGTTTTTTTTCTGAGTTGCTATTTTGTTGGGTGGCTATTTTTAAGCGAAAAGCTCTCTAATTTGCCTCCGGCAGCTCGGTTTGGGGAAAATTAACGGAAGGGATGCCGGAAAACTCCTCCCACAATAAAAAAAAAGAACTCGTTGAGAGTGATGAAGGTGAGGGGGTGGAATCAGAAAGGGTTGTGATTTAGTTTGCAAATGAATAGGATTTCCACTCTTTCAAACGAGGAGTCATTAATCAGAGCAACTTGCCGCTTCCGTTTAGGAAAAGTGATTGAAGGAGGAGCACGTTGAGTTTTGATGAATAAAAGCTTTTTTAAGGCTGTATTTGTTTAATTTGTTTAAGGGAAATTTAACCTTAAAAAAAATCAACATCATTGATGTTCTAATAAATGTGAAGGAAGTACATAACAATAAAGATACATAAAGTCACTCAAGTATCGTGAAATTCAAACCTCCACAATGAAAACGTTTTTTCAAGGATCACTGAGTTTTCAATGATGGATAACAATGATTGAAAGGAGTCAAAACATTACATTGCAATGAATTGAACAAATGTCTGCAAATGTCATGAATAGATGTGTTCCACGGAATGGATTTCCCAATCAATCATACTAACCGCAAAACTTTCGCTTCCAACGAAATAAGAACGCATTACATCCCTCATCCATCAAACTTACCGACTGTCAATTCCGCCCAGGTTATTACAACTCGAGTCGGGTTTCTTCATGAGGTTGTAAGTCAGTGAGCTTTTCTTCATCTTTTTCGTCTTTTCCGGCGTCGAACGAAAATCTAGCCCCAAAGGTACGTCCCTCAGTCCGGTGTAGATGACAGCAGGCAGTAGCTGAAGGAAAAACGCCAAACGGAACGGAAAGTGCAAGGAAAAATTTATGAACCGACATAAGCCTTTATGTCGACCCGAATAAATCATACCTGGCCGGCGGTGGGGGGTGAGTAGACCCACAAACTGCCTTCCATGCTGGGAAAATGGGCAAGGTGAGACCAGAATCGGGGCCAACCCACTAATGCCTACCCTTTTCTTACCGACCGCCAAACCATGAATCGCTGAAGGACGACAGTCAGTGTGTGTCCCATCAATCCTTTCGGCGAAACGGGCTTTCGTTAGTGTTCTAGCCGACGGTGAGAAGCACACGGAATTCTGGAACGGAAATTTTGACGGTCGGACTCTGACTGACTCTCAAAATTACCCAGACCTCAAACTACGAGCGCCCCCAGTCAAATCCAGCATCGAGTGCCGGAGAAACCCGTCATTTGTGATATGAATTATTAGCGCTTGTGCTGTTTCTGTACGTCGTTCTGCGGGCCCAGGGTACCAAGGATCCCGTTAAGCTATAGACTCCCGGCACTCGACGCAAGGTAAAACAGATCCCGGAAGTGGTAATGACGCCGGCAGGAAATTGAAACAAAAAAGCCGACCCAACCCAACGCAAGCCGACACAGCCGACAGTTTTGGATAGTTATGGCTAGCGACGGCAACAGGGACGGCGACATTTAGCCGTTTTAATGAGCCACCTACCCCTAGAGCTTGTGAGGTTGATGGGAATGATGGGTGACTCTGGGTTGATGAGTTCCAGCGGGTGACTCTGGTTGCTCCTGATGGCTTCCGGGGCATAAAATTAATGAGGTAGGCCCGCTGTTGGGTATTAATGCGAAAATAAGAATGATTTCACCTTTTGAAGTATAGGCTGAATTATGATGGATATCTGCAAAAAAAGGCTTCAAGAGTTCAGGTTGACGCATAAATATTGTGCTTTTACAGCATGTTTTTGTTTTATTTTGTCTTTGTAAGAACTGCTTAAAATAACATAAAAATTTAAATCTTATTATGTAACAGTACATTACAAATTTTACTATATTTCAAGTCCGTCAAACTCTAATAGAAAACTGGTTGAAAAGCCATTATTAAAAATATACAATAATTTACCTTTAATTTTCAGTCGGCCAGTCAATTGAAGGAACTACTGTGTAACAATACCAACAAAATCAACTTGGGTCAATTTGATAACATACAGATTCATTATATAAATTTCAATAAATTGTAAATATATTCAACTGGAAATGATTTCTTTTTTTAATAAACCACTTTTTGAAAGATGGTTTAAATGTTTTCAGCTTTGAAATATTTTTTACAAGCTCATTAATTTTTGGACCTGAGCTTTTCAAATTAAACTGGTTAGAAAAACTTTTCGAAGCAAAAATTAAACATGCTAATAACTGATACATAATGATAACTGAACTATAGAATTTCAGATCGTTGATTTTGGATTTTATTGTGACGATAATCTTCTAAAATATTATTCACTAAAAGTAATTGATGGTTTGACATTTTCTACAAGGTTGTAGAACATTAAATTTCCAATAAGAAACTCACCTTTGAGAAAATTTGGATGAAAGTAGCGCGCCCTGCAGACAAAACCGTAATAAAATTGGGTTTTTCATACATTTTCCCGAATTTTGACATACAAACTTCATCCTCGAGTATCAATGGGTAAATGTTAACCGATTCTGTTCATATTTGGCCCAGAGTCCTAAATAGCTCAAAGAACAATAATCAGCTTGTGGAGCGAAAAAAGTCTTCATATTCTGGGCACCCTATTGTATATTTAAAATCCAATATGATTAGATAAAAAAAATTACAAATTATTTGATAAAAAATTAAACAGTTTGAGGTTTTTCTATTCTTTTCAAACAATAATTTAAGATTGAAATTTTTAATTTAATGTGTTTCTGCGAAAGACAGATAAATATTCAAATTTTTTATTGAATAAGATGGTAATTCTATTAGGCTGGTACAAATTTTATAGAATGTTTTTTGGGGAGCCCCTTTTAAATTGACCCAAAAAATCAAGAGGCAAAAAAAATTAAAAAAAACTTAAAAATTTCAATGGAAATATGCATTCCCCTGGGTTTAGAATCGTATATTTTTGAAAATTGATGATTTCAAATCAACTTAACTAGTGTAAAATGCATTCCACAATAATTTTATATGTAAGACTATGGCTTGTTATTTATATTTTTGTATTTGTTTAAATTATTTTCCCCACCCTTGACCCAGATTAGAGCTGAGGGACAAAAACTTGGGAAAAAAATTCATCGGCCTTAGTTCTTTTTTATCCGTACTTATTTATAATTATTTAAAGTTGATATTTAAATTTAATGAAAAAAATCCATCTTGAATTTTAGACTTTTCGGATTTACAATACTTTTCCCTATATTTGTGTAAAATAAAAGAATACCGCTTAACAAATTATTTTTGATTAAAAGTGATTTATATAAACATTAGGGTGGTCCAAATCCGGACTTTTTTGGGGCTACCCCCTGAAATCAAAGATTGACCCATCACTAGGCTAAATTCCAAATTTGAGCTCATTCTGACCACGGGAACCCCTCCCTCCAATCGCTTAAAGTTTGTATGGGAAAAATCGTCAAAATGTATGGAGAAAAGCAACTGTTTTACTTTTTTACCTGTGGAAGGCGCCATAATTATCCGATTCTTTCCATTTCTCAAATGTAGAACCTTCATTAAATTTAGAACAACTTTCCCGAAGACAACATATTTTTAGGATTTTTTCCCGCGAAGTTATTAGCGCCCAAAACTGACCCTTTTTGCGCGGCCAGCTGTAAGGGGCTACCTAACAACGATGTTTATTTCCAATTCGTACACGCACGTGCTCTCTCTCAGGTTCAAACTCTCTCACGAGCTTGCTCGCCTGCCTGCCTGCCTGTTTACCTACAAGCGCGCGCTGTTTGTCTGCTTGGAATTTTGTCGTCGTCGTCGTCGTTTTCGTTTGCTATCCGCTGCGCTGCGTTTCTGGCATGTTTATTATAATTTAAATAAACTGCGCTGAAAAAAATAGTTTAAAGAAAAGAGAGCTTAGGCTCGATTAAAAAAGTACAGCAAATGTCATGAGAACAGGGTTTGTTTGTTTTTCCAAGCATTACACGCAGTTTTTCGTATATGCTAAAGAAACATGATAATGATTCAATTATTTAAAAAAAAAAATCTTCAGGTAATACAAATGTTGTTCCATTAGGTAGTTTGCTTTAACAAAAATATACTTTAGTACAAATCAAGGCAATTTTACAATTATTGCTGCAAATTTTCATTCATACTCTCTAAAATTATTTTTTATTCTTTCTGGAAATTTCTTTTTGTGATCCTAGACCACCTGCAACAAATTTTGCAACTGTTTTTCATTTTTTGTTAGTTTACCTGTAAATTTTTCGATTCAGGAAACATCTCTTTCTGCACAATCGTTAACTACCTTCAGATCTTGCAGTTGCGGCCTTCTTTAAAGATACTCATTTTTCAGATTCAGTTTAAAAAAAAATCTAAAGAAAATTCCTTCCTTTTTATCTAAAAAAAAACTGCATGGTATTTCTTGTAACCAAAGCAGATAAATTAAAATCCAAAACGTTTGTTAGATTTGGATCAGAACAGATGACGATTCATGGATGAACTAATTCATCAAATTTGTATTCTCTCTCACACGCTCTTATTATATGATATCTATTGTTGATCAAATATTGCATTAAATTTTAAATCTCAAAACAAACCTGGTATTTTAGTTCAACATTATAATAAACATGTCTAGAGTTTTTTTTTTTTAAACATATGAAAGACAATAGTTTATTGGTCCTATTCAAAAAAAACTCTGGATGTCAAGAACGCAGCGCAGCGGATAGCAAACGAAAACGACGACGACGACGACAAAAGTCCAAGCAGACAAACAGCGCGCGCTTGTAGGTAAACAGGCAGGCAGGCAGGCGAGCAAGCTCGTGAGAGAGTTTGAACCTGAGAGAGAGCACGTGCGTGTACGAATTGGAAATAAACATCGTTGTTAGGTAGCCCCTTACAGCTGGCCGCGCAAAAAAGGTCAGTTTTGGGCGCTAATAACTTCGCGGGAAAAAATCCTAAAAATATGCTGTCTTCGGGAAAGTTGTTTTAAATTTAATGAAGGTTCTACATTTGAGAAATGGAAAGAATCGGATAATTATGGCGCCTTCCACAGGTAAAAAAGTAAAACAGTTGCTTTTCTCCATACATTTTGACGATTTTTCCCATACAAACTTTAAGCAATTGGAGGGAGGGGTTCCCGTGGTCAGAATGAGCTCAAATTTGGAATTTAGCCTAGTGATGGGTCAATCTTCGATTTCAGGGGGTAGCCTCAAAAAAGTTCGGATTTGGACCACCCTAATAAACATATCCAAAAACTCTTTTCAAATTAACATAAAAAGGATAAATTTTGTGTTTTGTTTTCACCTTAACATAATGATTGTTTATTGTTCAACATTGAATTTTTTTTACTATATAGTCCTTTTAGAAGAAAAACCAAAAAAATCGGAATATAAGTGGAAATGCTTGTCGTTAATTGACAATGTCAAAACGATCTACTTCCACCCGATCAGCTCGACAATGTCCGCTAGTACCGCTACTCTCTTCTAATGTAATTAAAAGTCATGAACTCTAAATTTGCAGCATTTTTCGCTCAATTTAAATCAATTACGCCCCGTTTGATCTCGGCTCCACCCACCGCATCCGAGTTGGCTGGAGTTCCACCCACCCAAAAACTGAGTGATTTACTGCGTGTCTGTCATCGCGAGAGACATGTGTGCAAAAATGTCGAAACATAACTTCATCCACACACTGCCGACAAGCTTGGAGCCCGGCCAGGATATGTTTAATTAATGGATTACTAATTAATTTAATTACGCTGCACGCAAAATGCACCGCGTACGCATTATTTAGCTCGAAGAACTGAGTGGCCCGTCCGACCGGGGGGGTTGGACATCATGGTGACCATGGATTGATGACGGCTTGCTTGACAAGGTTCTGTCCACCGGGCCAAACCGACCCCTTTCAATTACCGTGTGTCCTGTGTGGTGACGTGCGTTATTAGCCAGAAGCGGCGGCCACAACCACCCGGACTCATCCGGAATATGACGCTAGTTTGCCGAGCTTATTGCACCGGCTGACCACGGGGTTGGGGGCAGAAATCCATCAAACTGGATGAATAACTCCGGTTGACCAGGTCCGATATCATTAAATTAAAAGTCATTGCACAGTGCCCGGTAATATGGAGAACCTGACTTCACCTCAACCAGCCTCGGTGGCCAAAGGCCGATGGTTCTCGTCATCAGGTCGATCGGGTCGTGTTTTGATGTTAACCTTCAACCTGCAAATTGATTTGGATAGCTGAGAGCCTGGAGTGGCCCCCACACCGCCGCCAATCTCAACCGTTCCGTTAAAGGGATGTCATCTTCTATTGGGGATTAGATTGATTGCCTGCCTTGTGCAAACGATGACGGATCGGGCCGGGAACCACAGCGCACTATGGGGTATTTCCATATAAGCGAGCGCCCAAAAATATTTTTTTGCTTTTTTGTGACTTTTTTGTGTTGTTTGTACTTAGTATAATGAAAACAAATGAATTTTGATATTTTTCCAAAAAAAAAAGTTTAATTTTCGATTTTTTCATATATTTGAGGCCACATGCATTAAAGTGGTGAATTTTGATATTCTTGCTCTGTCTATTTGATGCACGGAATGGCGGTTTATGCTATGTTAAAGTTTCTGATTTACGTTCAATCTCCCTCCCCTTTTTCTTGAGTTAAAATCCACCTCTCTTTGAAGACCCTCCCCCCCCCTTCCTCTCCAATTAAAATTTGATTTTTGCGGTATTTTAGAATTTTAGACGGTTTATTTTATGGAACATTGTATGGATTCTCGTCTACGTTTTTGGTTGATCCACTTGCAAAATTCACGTTTTCCACGATAAATTCTTCTAAATCAAAATCACTATGTAACCGATTGTCTTTAGATTACTTAAAATATGAACTTCTTCTATGGGCTTTTGTATACCTCGTTTTGAAGCTACAGAACAGCATGCGTAGTTTTTCCTCTGTGGGTTTTTCCTGAGTTGATCATGTGATGGTTCTGCAATGTTGTAATTCTTACAAATATACTCGAAAGCAGTTCTCACGTTTTCAGAATAGTGCTTCGTTATATCGTACAGGGACACTACGGTATTATTATCCATACTTTCAAAAGAACACAACAACGAACTGATATGAATATTCGACGAATCGTTTCTGTAAAATACTTAGAATAGGAATTTCTAATTTTATTAAACGTACCTAAGTACCGTAAACTTGGGTGACTTTGATAGCCCGGGGTGACATTGATAGAAATTTGATTTGGCCACTATTTTTGATACATCCAATGTAACAGTCACATTTTTGCATATATGTTCGATAATAAGCTTTCCCTTAATGCTTACATACTCAAAATTCTCAAAAATGTTTAAATATTAATTTGACGGGCATTTGAAAAACCTATCAAAGTCACCCCGGGCTATCAAAGTCATCCCAGTTTACGGTACCAACAAAGTCATGAATATCAAATCAATTTCAAAACATACATAGCAGGTACGTCATTTCTGCCTCCGCAGGTAAATAATGTGATTTTAACCAAGCGTATACGCGAAATCATTAATTTTCTTGCATGAATCAAAATGTTCAAAATGGCATAACTCAAAAAGTGCACATAAGTGCACTTTGAAATTTGGAGACAAGTTAGGACATGGTTCAAATTTTAAGCTGCAAAATTTTCAGATCGCACAAATGCACACAAAAAAAGTACTCCATTAACAAAGTTGAAAAAAACTAAATTTTTAATAAAAATCCATCTTTTTTGATTTTTATTATTTTTTTTTAGCCTATAAAAGTGTGTTTTGTAAAATGTTATTGAAAAGTTGAATCAATTACCTTTCTGAATATTTATAATGATGCAGGAAAAAATACATAAACAGCTACACAGTACAACTATGAAAAATAATCATTTTTGTCAAAAAAACATGTTTTTTCTTACCATTTTCGCCTTTGAAGGTCTGCAATTCAGTGAATATTGAACCTACAACTTTCAAACTCCGGATTTTTCTTAGTTAGAATGTTTATTTTCGAAAAAAAATACCAAAAAAATAATTAGAGTATGTCGGTTTTTCGATTTATGGCCGCCTGAAACCCCATAGTGCAGCGTGGCGTAGTGTGCGGTCTGGCTGGTCGCCAAGCCAGGAGTGATTCGATGGGCTGGTTAGAGGACGCCAGATTTCGAGGTGGCTATCCGAGCAGGCTATGATTAGAACAGACGGTTAGCGATGGCGGTGGACAGTGGGATGCGATGAGGGCATAACATAAAGATCACTAAATTATTTAAATAACTAAGCAACAAATCAAAACTTTTCTGTGGTACGGCACTTTACATTTTTCTGGATTTTTACTTACACGTTTATCATCAATTTATAGATCGAAACGGCGAAAAGATAGAAATTTGGTGCCAAGAGAATTTTATGTAAAATTGGACGCCTGATTCAATGCTCAGTGGTCCAGATTGAATAATTTGATTTAGACAATTTATTTTCCGAAAAATTGTAAGGTTTTGCACAAAAAAAAAACATTTTTATTTTTTGAAAAGTCAACTTAGACTTGTGAGTCAAAAGTTATAGCCATGTAAGCAAAAAATACCATTTACTTAAATATCTCCAAAAAGTGTGAGCCAAATCTGATACACCAAATTGCGTTCGAAAAGGAAAATCTAGCAAAACTAATGGCCTATCTACAATCACTCAATTTAGAAAATTGCATTTAAATCAATGATCTGATCATCTACGATGGAAAAGTAATCAAATTCGAAACTTTACGTAAGATTCAGGAAATTTCAAAATCTACGGTAAGTTGACGTTTCCATATCAAAGGTTAACAATCAATTACTTAGCAACTTTACTTATCTTTTATACTTTGCTTAATTATTCTAAATTAAGTGTTTGTAGATAGTCCATAACGCTGCAATAATCTCATGGGTGTTTTTGGTTAAACTTGAAATATTTTTATTTGAAAATATTTAATTTTCAGGTATGGGACAGCCTTAACGAATTTCGAAAATTGTTCAACTATTTGTTTTTCCATGTAATTTTGTCCCACTGAGCTTCACTCTTTGCTCAGAATTGAGCTATACTGTTAGAATATCGATTTTTGATCATGTAAAATTATTATAAATATTTATTTAAATGTTTGAGTTTTAAAATTTCAACTTTATTGCCTTAAACATACTGTAACTTTAAGTCCAAATCGACTTTTCCAAAAATTAAAAAATCTTTTTTTAGAAGTCTAAAACTGCCCGAACAACATTTTTTCTTCCAAACTCAACCCTGTAATTTTCAAGAAACATGCTCTGAGCTTGTTTGTAGAAGGCGTAGATTGCGATATAAAATTTTGGTATCTTCGACAAAGTGGCTTGGATTGGCAAGCCCAACAACTTTCTAGAAGACAAAAACCAAAAATATTCCTGTAATGTTTAATTTATTAAAAAAAACCCATGCACAATCCTAATTTTCCCATGCACAATCCTAATTTTCAACCAAGTCAAAAGTTGCCCCTTCCCATTTGTTACAACGACATCAAAGCTCTAAAAACCACAATTTAAAAAAAAATCACTGTGCAATAGCGTGCTCAAAATTCCGAATAACATATTATCATCAAAAAAGTTAAAAGATTTTTCTGTTGAATCGTTTTTCGTTTTTAAATGCTTATTTATCTAAACACAATTACACTTTGTATGTGCTAAACAATATTTAAATAGATTTTTGCATCAATTTGATTAATAAATGAGCCATTAAACAGTTAATTTGTTCCATTTTGACATCTAAAAATCAAGGCCGTTTTACGAACCAGAATTGTAGGACCCCCCCCCCCCTAAAATTTTGAATACAAAGATTTTTAATGCTTTTAACATGCCTCTAAAACATGTTAAATCACCAGCCTGACAAACTTGCATTCACAAAACTACATTAGGCTTGCCCAAATTGTATGAATACAATTTGAAATAAAAATTCTAAATCAATTCTAAAAATTTTATGACCTTGATTTTACGGATCTGCTAATGTGCTGCTTGATTTCATAATAAAATCCCAATTTGGCACAGTATACGGTACAAAGATTAAATGAAACGCTTTAAATACTTTTTTCTTTGGAAAATTTCAACCAATATTCCATCGATGATGCTTATAATCAAGATTTATTGTAGGACATTTACGCCAACGCAAATTATTGAATAATGTTGATTTTTGCATCTTTTATAAATTCGACTTATATTTTTTTTAAATCAATTTTCCCTGATCGGAATAAGACAGGACTACTTAAAAATTTATTCGGAGAATTTATAAACAAAATTTCAATATTTAGTCACTTGCATTACTGTTATAATGAATTATTCTTGAAATCAGTAATTTAATATTTCCGTAATTGTTTATTTGAATAAAAATTATATAAGCCTTATTACAATTCATAGAACCAGTTTGTTTTATCCCACTGTGCACTCAGCCGACTTTCTATTTCCAATGTCCCGTAAATTACGCTGTTATGCTTGGTTTGACAAATTAATTATTGGGAAAATAGTGATTACAAGCGAAATTAGTCCTGAACGTAGGTGGTGTCATTTTCCCGGAAAATAAGGAACCAAAACCACACACACGCACACACTTCCGTACACAACATACACTCCAAAAGCAAAGTAGCTAGCTCGCAGTGAAATGAGTCAACTTTTTGCTGTTTGCTGCTGGATTTCAATTACTCTAATGGAATTGCAGATCCGATCGGTAATCGAGTTGCTTCCGCGATTTTTTTTCCGGGGTGGGTTCAGTTGTTTTTCTACGGAAGTCGGAAATCTTTGCAGCCATCATCAGCTGCACAGACTTGCCCAGGGAGGAGAGGAGTTGAAAAGGGGTTTTTATTGCTTTTCCGCCGTTTGGGGCAGGCAGTGTTGTGTTTTGGTAAGGATCTAAAAACACGCTAAACCGTTCGTTTTTATTGGCAAAGTTTTACAAATGTTGAGATAGACGAGTACGAGCCCGAGAAATGGAAATAAAATTGCTTTTATTTTTTCACACTTTCCCGCGGTAGGAGGGATTTATTTGGTTTGGAATTGCCCGTTGGGCGTGGATGTTTGGCGGGATTTTGCTTCTTTGTTTGATGAGGTTGTGTTGTTTATTGGCAGAATCAGATAAATGGTTCGGCTCAGTTTACTGCATAGACGTAGAATATTCCTTTAATTTTTAATTTATTGAGATTTTTATTTTCAGAAATTTTGAATTAAAGAAACATGCTTCACTAAAAAATACGTCGTATTCTGATGTTATTTGGACCTGTACATATATTTCACTTCGAAGCATGTTTTATCTCACTTCCATAAATTTCCAAACTCCTAAAAGTTAAGGGTTGAGTACTCTACTAGAAATCGTACACAAAACACACCACCCTCAATGTTTCAGTCGCACTGCGTTGATTGCCGGTTTTCGGAGGTGGTGGGGTCTCATATTTATCCTTTATCACCTTCATCGAGGGGAAGGTCACATAAACCACTTCCCCCACTCTCGGATTCAACCAGGCACGGTTACGTTTGTAACCGTTGATCCGAAAGGTCTACGCAGCAAAGCGTTGCTCTAACGAGGCAAACAAATCCCGCGCCGTACAACCCGTTTGGCTCCAGTTGTCACTGAACTGCTGGCTCTACGGAGGGGTTTAGTCGGGAATTGCCGAATTTTACGGATTTGCTATAAACTTGAACTTGTGTCATTCGATGGTAGAAAAAGAACACGGAAAGCTGTTAAATTTATGAGAAAACATAGGTCTGGGAACGATTTAATTACAAATTTCTAACCGGAATGACGGGTTTATTGCTTCCTTTTTCCAAAGATCTTAAATTAAAAATGTATCATAATTTGCTTTCAACAAAAAGAATCGACATTTTTGAAGTTGGTGCCAGTAAACGCTATAGATTCGTAAAAATATAATTGATTTGAGCATTGAGAATTTGAGAATCCGAATCAACAACAATATACTTTGGGAATTCAAGTTTAAAAAAAAAAGCTTTATGAAATATTTAAAAAAAAATCCATAAACCCTTTTTTTCTGAAAATTTCTAATTATTACCTTCACAATTTTGCCGAAGATATCAAATCGATTTGAAAATTCCTTCTCAACATACAGATTCTCATACATTCACATGGCTATTTTATATGATCAGACCACAAACTTCTGCATCACAGAAAGTATCACATTGTTAAAAAAAATGGAACAAGTATCACAGTGTTAAAAAAATGGAAACAAAATCCAATGAATTCATGAAATAGTAGTTTATGCAACAAGTTGCAAAAAGAGGATTTTTTCAGCACGAGTCGTACATTTATCCAACGAGGTTCACCGAGTTGGATAAATACGAAGAGTGCTGAAAAAATCAAGTTTTGCAACGAGTTCCATACAACATTTTTTGCAATTCCAAAAAACACACACTGAGTGAAATTTTATGTCAAATTTTCATGTATTTTGTCAATGAATCGTTTAAATCAAAAAAATGTTGAAAAGTGTTACTTTTCGAAACAAGTGCTGAAAAGTTAAACTTTTCAGCACCCATTTGAGTGCTGAAAAGTAGAACTTTTCAGCATTTATTTTGAAAAGTGTTGCTATTCGATTCTGTTATTTTTGGTACAGAAAAGTAGGCTGTTTCGTCGTTCAAGAATGACAGGAAAAGTAAATAGTTTCACGACGGAATTGCAAAAAATATTATTTGACGTTAAAAGTCTTTTAAATATCAGCGGTCTAAAAAGTTTGTGTTTTAGTTTGATTCCTTTATTCAATTAAACATGCAAAATTAAACGCTTAACAATTTACTCAATGTGATTGAGAATCAAAGACAAAAACTTCAAATATAATTGGCATTGGCTTCATGAGTTTTTGGAAATTTTAAAAATAAATATAGTTTATTTTTTCAGGACAATTTAAACTTTACAGCAATTCCATTTGAAAAGAGCCTAAACCGAAAAAAATGTTCTGCGATCAGGCTGAAATGTTTTCTTTGGGTTCCTTGACCAAAATAATTAAACCCGTTTTTTTTTGTTTGGCCATTAGGGTGACCTACGTCGTGCTAGGGTGGTTTAAAAATTTGCAACCTTTGTCATTTTTCGCAAAAACCACTTTTTTCAAAAAATCATATCTCTGCGCCATTTCATCCAATTTTAGCTGTCTTAGTCCCAAAGAATGGTGGTTAGTTTGGCTATTTGAGAAAAATAGTAAGAAGTTTCAAAAATCTAGCTTAACATTTGAAAAGTCATATGAAACCTCAAAATGGCGTTTTGACCGTGTCTGGACCAAAGAGTCTGAAAATATTGTGGTTTGGTTGAGCGTTTTAGCAGAATGCATTACTGTGAATACAAAGAGACGAGTTGTTCCTTTTAATTCCGCTATATTCTGAAAATATGTTTATCGGAAAATTTTACATAACATCTCAAAAAATTGGCGATGTCAAACCGTACGTTTCCGAGATTTGATTTTTTTTTCAAAATAAAAACTGAGATTTTCCACGCGCCACGCGCAAAAACAGAAAAATGACGAAATCGGCAAAAAATCAACTTTTTCACTAAAACTGCGATAACTTTAAAATTTTTGCGATGACCTATACATGTTTGGGTATCAAAATATTTGTTATTGACAGACGCAACTTTTGATTATTTTTTTTTGCGAAAAATGACGAAAATTGCAATTTTTCGAACCACACTAGCACGGCGTAGGTCAACAAAAAAAAAATACGGGTCTAATTATTTTGACCAAAGAACCCACAGAAAAATTTTGAGCCCGATCGGAGAACTTTTTTTCGGTTTAGGCTCTTTTCAAATGGAATTGCTGTTTATAACTACGTGGACACCTTAGGGGGGTCTGAGATTGTGTCCACGTGATTTATTGATGATCCCCACCTGATTTCGACTTGTCACTGAACAATAAAATGACATTAAGAAAAGGAAATCCAAACCCAAATCCAAATCCAAAAACAAGAAAAAAAATAAAAAAAAACTCCAAATTTAATAATAACTATTATCCAAAAAGTTCGCTAGAATCAGAGTTACCAGGTCAAAATTAGAAAAATCTGGCAAAGTATCGATAAAAAATCTGGAAAAATCTGGCAGACGAAAATCTAACCATTCTCAATGGTAAAGGAGAGGGAGGATATGAATAAATTCTAAAATTTGTAGAATTCAGGTGGTTTAATTTACCTCAAAACTGTTTCATTTGAATTCCCTCTTAGACACATTCTATTTATTTATTATTTTAAATTAATTAATAGTTGATTTTAATTTAAAAAAAGTTGTTCAAAATGGGTAGAAAGTGAAAACTCTGACAAAATCTGGCACTGAGAAGGGACCATCCATAAACCACGTGGACACTTTTTTGAGAATCTATCAACTCCCCCTCGTGGACAATTGTCCATACAAAAAAACTTTTTGTATGGATCGTGGACAATCGCCAATTGCTATTTCATCACACCCTCCCCCTCGTGGACAATTGTCCATACAAAAAAAAAAAACTTTTTTGTATGGATCGTGGACAATCGCCAATTGCTATTTCATCACTTTTGAGTAATGATGATTTTTGGTTCTAAATCATGTTTCATTTTCATATAACATTCAGTTATATTTCCCTTTTAATTTCCGAACCCTTTGTAACTGTTAAAATGCTCATCATTGATGCGATTAAAATTTTCAGTGCACTCCAGATTCCATCCATCTTAAAATCAACGGAAAGGGTAATGGGTTGTCAGGTCTTGCCATGCTTACTGTCTGTGCCTGCGTGTCCCTCTGAAAGGGGGAGTGTCCCGTTTACGATTGTGTCACGCCATTTTTAACTTGACTACACAATCCTTTACCTCTACCGTGAAAATCTAGCCGTTACCATCATTCAGCCAGAATCGATACTCGAATCTCTGAAATTGTTCACAGTAAAAAAAAATCTTTTTAATTCAAAATAGATAAAAAATAAGCGATGTCAGTCGAAATGAATTTTATTAAGAAAAAACTTAATCTTATAAAAAATATATTTTTAACAGTCCCAAATCGGAGTTTTCCTCCGGAAGCAGGAGGATGCTTTTACTGCTCAATTTGGCGTGACGAGAGCTGCTCGACCAGGTACGCACTTTTAGGTCGCGCGCAACGGTTGTAAACACGCAATCAGCCCTACGAAAGAATTGTCGAGGCAAAATTGACGGGTTAAGCTTTTCCCTTCCCTTTTACTCAGTGTCGTTTTCGTGAAACAGTGGAAATGGAAGATAAATGTGTTTGTTTTTGATTTCTCTTTTTTTATGAGACAACGTTCATCAAATTCAATGCAAATAGCAATTTGGCACATTGGGACCCATTCGCTCAAAGTGGGTCCCGATCTGATTTTGAGCCATTATTTTTTCGCGAAAACCATTTCTCAACGTAATTTCACCGTCATTTCGATGGCATTATCATTCGCCCTGTCACGAGGCCAACAAAAGCAGTGGGAAAATCCTCCCCCGTCGATGGATTATGAGTTTTTCTTTTTACAACTTTCACCAGCAATTCAACCAAAAAGAATCATCAAACCAACCCCGGAGGGTGGGTCGGTGGACGCGTCAGAGCGTCTAAATGGAAAATTTGGCTTTTCATCAATAATAAACAACTCCGGGGGGATGGCGGATTCCTTTGTGTCTAGAGCATTGACATTTCCCTGCTTAGCGCAAACCAGCGAATTAGAAATGTATTATTTACGATACACTTTTCCGACCTTCTCCTCACCCAGCTGGGATCGTCTTGAGCGAGCAAGTTGGAGAGGTTGGCCCTCGATTTTTCATTTTCATCACCTTAATAAATCCCATATTTCATCGGCCTACCCTCTTTGAGGGGAGGAAAAATGGTACTTATATTTTCCTCTCCCACGGGCGTGTGCGTTGCATTCGGCCTAAGAGGGGGGGGGGGGGAATTTTGTGGCATCTGAAGTTGGGTGCGGATTATCGGAGGGTTGGGAGTGTTCTGGGCAACATCTTTTTTCTTCCGGCATCGATGGAGATGGCGACGACTCGAGAAGATTACTTTTTTTCTTCTTACATTTGGGTGGGGTCAAGAAGGTGGACTGGGAAAAGTCCCAGCTGGTTGCTCATTTGCTTTGAAGAAGGATTCTATGAATATTACTTTTCTTTAATTTTGTGTGAATAATGTCGTGTTGTCTTAACTATTCATGTTTCTATAAAAAATGTCTAGCTTTCACTATGGATCGATTAATTTCTGAAGTGTAATATTCATGATGGCTATCAATCCATATTCTTCAGATTTCGGTCAATCGATTTTTTTGAATTTTTTTAATTTGGCTGAAACTTTTTTGGTCCCTTTAGAATGCCCAAAGAAGCCATTTTGCATCATAAGTTTTTCCATATAAATTTCCATACAAATTTGGCAGCTGTCCATACAAAAATGATATGTGAAAATTCAAAAATCTGTATCATTTGAAGGATTTTTTTGATCAATTTGGTGTCTTCGGCAAAGTTGTAGGTATGGATATGGACTACACTGAAAAAAAAAAAAAGATAAACGGTAAAAAAATTGTGATTTTTAATTTCATATTTTGTCACTAAAACTTGATTTGCAAAAAACACTATTTTTAATTTTTGATATGTTTTAGAGGACATCAAATGCCAACTTTTCAGAAATTTCCAGAATGGGCAAAAAATCTTTGACTGAGTTATAATTTTTTGAATCAATACAATTTTTTTCAAAAAATCGAAATATTGGTCGTAAAAATTATTCAACTTCATTTTTTGATGTAAAATTGAATTTGCAATCAAAAAGTTTTTTTTTTTTTCAAAAATAGTACTCATGTTTGCCCACTTTTAAAACAAATATTTTTGAAAAGCTGAGAAAATTCTCTATATTTTGCTTTTTCAGAGTTTCTTGATACGATCTTAGTTGCTGAGATATTGCCATACAAAGGTTTAAAAACAAGAAAATTGAAGTTTTCCAAGTCTCACCCAAACAACCCACCATTTTCTAATGTCGATATCTCAGCAACTAATGGTCCGATTTACAATGTTAACAAATGAGTTGCTGAGATATCGACGTATGAAAACGGTGGGTTTTTTTGGTGAGACTTAGAAAACATCAATTTTCCTGCTTTTTAAGCCTTTGCATGGCAATATATCAGCATCTAAGGTTCGTATCAACAAAGTTTAAAAAAGCAAAACAAAGAGAATTTTCTCAGCTTTTCAAAAATATTTTTTTCAAAAGTGGGCAAACATATGCACTTATTTTGAAAAAATGAAAAACTGCGACTATTTTCAAAAAGTAATCTAAAAATGGCTTTAACTTGATATCGTTGCACTTTATGAAAATTTCACTAAAGTACTTTTTGATTGCAAATTTGATTTTACATCGGAAAATGAAGATGAAAATTTGTTGCGACTAGACGGTGACGAGCGGGAATTCCCGGGAAAAATTTCCCGGGAAATCGACTATTTTTGGACCTCTCAATTCCCGGGAAATTTGGTCGAGACTCCCGGGAAATTTTAAGCTTATGAATATCGAAGCAAAATTATATAAACTAATTGGCTAATCAACTAATTCGAAATTGTTTTTGTCATTGGATGTTAAATTTAATATTCGGTGTTCAAGTTTGAATAAACCAATGCATCTCTAATCTTCTTATTCAGAAAGTTTAAATTTTAACTTAAGCATACTTAGCAGTTATTCTTTCTAATTATTATTTCAGAGAGGAAAAGCCTTTTCAAGATAAGTATAATTTACATATCCTCTCTCGAGCATAGCAATCCTCTTAATCTAGTTTTTTTAGTAATGCTAAGGTTTTTTTTCTTTTTGTGTTTCGCATCAACCTCATGTTTGATTAAAAAAAACTCTGGCAATCTTTATAAAGTTAAGATCCGCCACATTTGAACATTCGGATTTTCCTAATAACTATTTCGTCAATTAATATTTGCAGTTGACATTAAAAAGGAAAAAAAAAAACAATTTTAAATTGTTGTTTCGAGTCGTTTTTTTTTTTCATATTGCAAAAATCCCGATACTGGAAAAATATATATAAGCTTTTTTTTACATCACAAAAATCTATAAACAAGTTTGTGCAACTTTTGAAAAATCACTTAGTACGAATTAAGATTCGTAAACATTTTAAACTACAATTATGAGTCCAAAAAAAAATCAAGAAACGATCTTGTATTTGCAGATTCAGAAAAAAATTAAAGGTGGACAGTTCACGAAAATAAGTATAAATTAATTGTATCTAGTATAAATTAATTGTATCTAAATTCATTGAAAAGAAACACATTAATTACTTTTCTTTATAAATGATTGGCACTAGTGGCATAGTCAAAAACAAACTCCCGTGTCCCGGGAATTCCCGGGAAATTGCAAAATTCAACTCTCGATTCCCTGGAAATTGAAAATCTCGAAAATCGTCACCCTCTAGTTGCGACGTTTTAAAAATCAGTATTGATTCAAAATTTGTAACTTGGTCAAAGACTTTTTGCACAACCTGGAAATTTCTGAAAATTTCTGAAAAGAGTGCATAATTGACAAAGGGAGAGCGTGGTCGTAAAAAATATTCGGAGTGAAAAGTGATTTTTGTTTGTGTGTGACTTTTGTTTCGCATTTTTGTCGTGTATTGTGTGCTGCGAAGAGATTTGAAATTTGCTCGCGATATCTTAATTGTAGAAACAGCAAAAATATACTGGTAAGTCCAGCCCATAGCACTAATGCTCGGTTGGCACGCGTTCGATTAAAAAAAAAAACTTTCTAAATCATCACTAGTTTATCTTTCCGCAGCCGGCTGCCTAAGATTTAAAAATTTCAACCGATAAACAAAATGCTCATGGTCACATCACTGCCACTCGTGAATCCTGACCTCATACCCATCTACTAATCCCCTCAAAACTCATGTGATACTTTGTCGGAGAAGCAGTCGATTGGGTGGTCTCTATCACTCAAGTATCGGACTAACATTCCCATCCACTTCCCCGTGACTCTACCACTGGTCGTGGCCGGCGCCGGTATTGATCAGCATGATAGGGGCCTGGAGGTCCTGGCCAATAACGGAGTAGCAACTGCGGGTGGGCACCTATGCTTATGCTTATGCTTAACCTGGAAATTTCTGAAAAGCTGGCATTTTAAGTCCCCTAAAACATATTAAAAAAAATTTAAAAAAAAAATTTTATGCTAATCATGTTTTAGCGACAAAAAGTTAAATGTAAAAACACCAAGATATTTTTTTACCGTGTATAATTTTTTTTCAGTGAGGTCCTTATAATTTCACAAATCAAATTATTAAATTGGTGATATCTAAACGTACGTTTCCGAGGTATGATTTTTTGAAAATAAAAACCGAGATTGTCGACGCCCCACGCGCAAAAACAGGAAATTGACGAAATCGGCAAAAAATGAACTTTTTTCACTAAAACTGCGATAACTTCAAAAAAATCAGCAATGTCCTTTACATGTTAGGGTACCAAAAGTTGCGCATTTTAATTAATTTTTAGTGCTGGCGAAATTTCGACTTTGTTTGTGATAGCTGACAGAACACTCCAATAGAGATCTCCACGGATTCTCTCACGCACACCATGTTTCTGTGTTAGTATTTGTATTTAAAGTATTGTTTTGGTTTTGATCGATTGTGATTGGCTGAATTCCAAGCAGCTGATTTTGTTTACACTATTTTCACGCAGACATAGGCAAATCGAGTAGACCATCCGCCTGTAAAAACCAGCTGTTTTCCACGTGCTCGTGGTATAACAAAGGACACAGCTGATTTTGACAGACGAATCATTCTACTCGATTTGCCTATGTCTGCGTGCAACTAAACTCCAAACTAACACACTCTCGCGCGTGGATATCTCTATCGTTCGCGTGGATATCTCTATCGTTCGTTTCACACACAAAGGAATGAGCGCTACGCAAAGTCACTCACCAATCATTGACTGCCCTCCAGGGAAAAAATTACCTAGAGAGCGGTCGTTTGACATTTTACCGAGATTCCGATCATCTCTCCAATAATAGCAAATATCGTTTTGGGAAATGATCGCTGACACAAAGTTCTATCGAATATGGAGCAATCCCATTCAATGATAGATCCCTTTTCAAGCATTGAAACCACTCTTGCACGATGTAGGTCACCCTTATGGCCAAACAAAAAACACGGGTCTAATTTTTTTGGCCAAGGAACCCCCAGAAACATTTTGAGCCCGAGCAAATGGAATTACTGAAGTTAGAAAATTATTTTAATTTTTTATTATTATTCGGAGGTTTGTCTAGGACTTCGGATAATTAAACTTTGGAAAATCGAAGCTTCGAGAATCGAGGCTAATTATCAAGTGTGGATTTTAATGGTTATTTAGCGCGATTTTTGTGTGAATATAAAGGATTTTTTTACGAGAGTAAATATTTCTTTCTCAGGAGTGCTAGGCAATACCTACAACTCAACTGAAGACATTAAACAATCAGCAAATTCGTTCTCAAGATAAAGTTTTTTGGATATTTCAGTAGGTAAGGTAAAGTTAAAATACCCACCAGCATTTAATTTCTCATTTTTACATTTAATTTCTCCTGCATTCAATAGGCCACTAAAATTCAAAACTCTACGAGCCATTTCCCATTTTCCGGTGCTTAAACTACCCTCATCGTTATTCCCCAAGGCAGTTAAATTTAAAAATAACGACTCTGCCTGCCGTAAACGGATCGACAACTGACTATCACCGATCTAGCGCCACCATCCTTATGAAATCTGGCCACTGTTTGGAGAAGGGAACAGGAAGTCACAACACAATTATATCACTTTTGTAGGACTTTTCTCCGCTTTCCCTTCAAGCTTTAGAGCGTTATAGTGAGAAAGCACAGACATGCCAACCGTAATTGCCCTCCGCAAGCTTACGCGAAAAGACCAAACACAAACACTTTTCCAATTGTTGGTAAGCGTTTCGCGCGCGCTTTTCCACCAAAAGGTCGTAAAATAAATATTAAAACGCCGCCACCGTGTGTCTTTGCGTTGTTTCACGTTATTAAACGTCTAATGAGCAGCCAGTTTAAATTTGCCATGAAGCGCGCGGTGGCAATCAAATGTGGATCATAATGGGCGGGCGCGTTTTGAAAGAGGAAATCGCTCCGTTTTGCGGCCTGTAAAAACGGGTTTAACTGCTCGAAATATTGCTTTTTCGGTGACGTTGAATGAATGGTGCTTTGGCTTTTCTCCAGGGATGGGGCAGTCGTAAATGGGAGCAGCTGGGAAAGCTCACTAATCCTGCCGACTGCCAACAGAAGGGAAAATATTAAATTTATCAATCTTGAAATGGCTTTCTTCTCCCCCCGCAAATGGGTTCGGCAGCAGTGCCAGCGGGAAACTGTCCCAAGTGCGGTGTCCAAATTGGATTCATAAATAACGTCATTCATTGCTGGAGAGGACAAGCTTGGGTGTATTTTTTTAAAGATTTGTGTTTAGTTTGTAAAAAATTACAATTATGAACAAAAATTAACACATTTGCTCAGGATGTGATTATAAGTTCAACAAAAGAAATCTAAACTGGGAAAATGTTACTCTCTGATAATTCATCAATTGTCGCCGCCTGATGACCTGTCATCGTAGCGACAAATTGCCACTGATCCACCTTCTAAATTAGAAAGAAAATGACGTTTTCAATCATCCTGGACCTTCTGGATTTCTGTCCATCTCCGAGACTGACACCCAACATTACCGCACATACCCACAACTTTGCGGCCAATGATGATGGCAATCCGGTCGTAATCCAATCGCTTCCGCCAGTGTCGTCACCCGCTACTACTGTCACATCTTGGGCCGTCAATAAACCGTAAATAAAATCCATTTACCGAACCCACCGGGCTCAGTTTCAGGTAAGGACCTCAACTGTCCTGTCCAAAATCTCTCACTTTATCGCAGCAAATAGACTGTGTAATAATTGAAATTGTTGAACCATAACGAGAAGATCATACTATAGTATTTTGGAGCTTTACAGAAGACCTCAAATTGTTGGTCACTTTTAAAAGATGTTTTTTAATTCATCCATATTTTTTCGAACGATTTAAAAATAAAAATATTTTTTTTCGAAACTCTGGGATTCAAAATTGTGAAAAACCGTTCCCCAGATCAAAAATATAAATGTCTCCTGGGCAGAAAAAATCGCCCCCCAAAGCAGGGATCAGTCGGCACCGGTCCGTGAAAGTGTACCCATCGTCCAGCGCAGCGAAATCCCATTTTCGACTGTCCACTTTTGACCAGCACAGGACAGATAAAAATGAAGGGGCGAAATTTCAGCCAAACTCTGCAAGAAAAATCGACCCGTCCGCCAACTGTGCTGCGAAAATAAATCGAAGAAGTTTACAGCGCAGGTTTGGTTCGGGGTTGGTACAAAAACGGGGGACACTTTCCCGGCTCACCAGTGATGGAGAAGAGCTTATCTGCGGTGAAACGGTCCGGAAAAAAAGATCGGAGAAACTGAAATTGACCATCGCTTTTGGGTGGAATTACCGATTTTTGGAGCGGCGATGGGAGGATGGGGGAGTTTTTGGGACAATTTGTTGTTTTGGGGGGGCAGGGATGAACTGAAAAAGTTAAAAAATAAGAAGTAAGAAGTAAGAAGTAAGAAGTAAGAAGTAAGAAGTAAGAAGTAAGAAGTAAGAAGTAAGAAGTAAGAAGTAAGAAGTAAGAAGTAAGAAGTAAGAAGTAAGAAGTAAGAAGTAAGAAGTAAGAAGTAAGAAGTAAGAAGTAAGAAGTAAGAAGTAAGAAGTAAGAAGTAAGAAGTAAGAAGTAAGAAGTAAGAAGTAAGAAGTAAGAAGTAAGAAGTAAGAAGTAAGAAGTAAGAAGTAAGAAGTAAGAAGTAAGAAGTAAGAAGTAAGAAGTAAGAAGTAAGAAGTAAGAAGTAAGAAGTAAGAAGTAAGAAGTAAGAAGTAAGAAGTAAGAAGTAAGAAGACAGCTGTTTCAAATCAAAACTTCAACCCTGACTTGAACTGAACCACGACGTCGTAGTTTACAACCAGCGAGCTGTCAACCATTTGGCTGGGTGACGTCCCTCCGCTGAAGTGGTGCCATTTTTCAAGAGTTTTCCACACCGAAGGATGGGAAAAGCTGGCCACTGCTAGGAAAAACCCCGACCGAAAGGATTCCCTCCGGAGTAACCTTCCGGTGGTGCTCCGGCACATGAAGAGATCGCCATAAATATCTTATTCGTTATCTGGCGTTCGTTTCAAAGCAGCCAACCAACCAACCCAGCATCAGTCGGCAGTCTGGCAGTTGAGGATTTACTTTCATTATTTATTTGCCTTGCCGTGTGCGCCATGTGATGAAGCTTTTTTCTGCTTCTTCTAACGCAGAGGACTTGCAAACACTCACAACGGGTACGTATGAAAAGGGTTGTTTTTTTTTTCTCTCTTTTTCTAAGTTGAAACTGTAAAGTCGTTGACACTTAAGCTTCTTGAATTTGCTAACAAAGCTTTTAAGAAGGGAAAAGAGAAGTCGAAAATGATGCCAAAACTTTTCTCACTGTTTATACGTACTGCTACTCTGCCCATCATTCAAAATTTGGCTATTATGCCAAATCAAGTATTCCGAGAAAAACGCGTTTTAGTGTTTGTCACGAAATATCCTTCAAGGCAATTTCCCATAAGAGTGGCATATTAGCCGTTTGGTTTTTCGCATCGGCAGCCATGTCTAAACACTATATCAGTGAAATTCAAGTTCCAGAAGATGCGTTGGAACATCCTCTATCACCTGGTGCTAATATCTCGTTTTTGCCAAAAGTGGATATTAGCCGTTTTTTCAATGGTGGGCAGTACTACTTCTTTTGTATTTTAGAAAAAGTATCTTACTATACTTTTTTATATTATTTACTTTAAAATTTGCATGATTTTGATGAATCCGGTCAAATTAAAGGATATTCATTGTAATGTTGTAGACAATAAATTCCATTTGTGCTTGACTTAAACAGCAATTTTCTCGTCATAAAATTATCTCCAAATCCATCCTCAAACTTTTGCTGAAATTCCTTCCCTCTCAAAACGCTTTATCCACTTTAATCCAGCCCAGAAAGGCGAAAAAGCAAAAAAAAAAAAAAACAATCTCACAGTAATCCCTCGCACATCCTGCGAGCACCAACTCTGCGAATCTGCGCTTCCTTCCCAACCGTCGTCGTCCTGCCCGTTTGTTCTGTGTTTTCCTTTTTCTTGACGCATTAACACTGCATTGAATCCGTGAGTCCTTCCGGAGTATCCCCCACTCCCCACCAGCATTGTTGTGTCACTGTATTAAAATTATAAAAGGAAAAATGATAAAATAAATTTATGTCGGTGCGTTTCCGGCCAAACTTTATCTCCGGCTGCGCTGCGTGCTCCTCTGTCCAGCAACTGAACCATCCACCAGAGAGGATGTCTGTCGAGGACGCGTTGAGACGATCTCCCACCCTTCCCGCTGCTCAAAGATGGTCCATCGTTGCGTTGAAGATACGAAACAGACATCGTCCTTCGCAGCGCACATTTTTGAAGAAGTCTGACAAACACAAAGTAATTAAGATTTTCTGTTCGTTTTGAGCGCGAGGATCTCGGACCGGACTGACGGAAAACGACGGAGGAAAAACGCGTCAGACGTGCTGCCGGAATATGCTACATCCCTTAAGGATTGGCGAGGGGGAGGGGGGAGGATGTAAATTTTAAGGGGTCCCTCGTGGAAAGCCAGCAGCGCAGGAACGCTCCCATGCGAACAATTTTACATTGTTAGGGAGTTATGATGTTATTTTTAAAGAAGTTGTTATATTTAGCAGAGCAAGAATAATTTCTTCTTTTTCAAGACTTCAATTTCTCATAACTTTATCAACATTCCAAAAATTAAGCTTATTACCATTAACCCATTTTCCTCCGAAATCACTCGAGGCACTTTCTTTCAAACTCAAAATAATGTGATAATGTCAACAACAGCTCCGTCGAATTATCCCAAGTGCTGCTCATCCCTAAACCCACTCGAAAAATTAGTTCCAATAACAATCAAAACTCAATCTCATTCGCGCCATCCCCAACCCAGAAAACACGTGTCACCCACCTCAGCGTCGTGCGTGCGTACCGAGCGTTCTTTCACTTTGCCACGTGTTGGAAAATTTGATTATTTTCGTGTTGAATCAATTTTCCACCCTGTGGAGGGTGAAAAAAGAGTTTTCGTCGCTTTCCGTTACTGCTTCGAGTTTATGACTTTGGTGTGACCTGGTTTATGAGTTGCTTTTTGGAAAATCAGAAATTGACAAAGAATATGCAAATGAAGTTGAAGATGCTCTGCTAAGTCAATGAACCGTAACATTTGGTTGTGACGATTTTCCTGTATTGCTAAAATTTCGTAGATTTTTGAAGAAAAATAAGATGTATGTACTATTCTGAAGCAAGATATGAAAACTTTGTATGAGCATTTGGAAATATGTTGAAAATGTTCATGTTTTTCAAAAATCAAATCAAATTATTCACTCTACAGCATTGCCATGGGCGTTCTTGATTTGCGAGATTCCTACTCGAAACTAAGTGTCCTAAGGCTTGATTGTTGAGGCAATTGCAAACCTATTTTTACACCTCAGCTTCCATCCACCCGGGATGATTTTTGCACAATAATACCAAAATTTGGTATTTTCATACCATTTTTAGTGCAGCAGTTGCAGTTAGTGAAAAATATTCAAGTGCCCAAACACATGAATGATTGAATAAGGCCACATCATAGATCTAGTGTGTTCGTTCGGACATTATTTTTACTCCGCGTCTTTTTGTAGTTTTTGCTTGTTTCGGTCCATAAAATATGTATAAAAGTGATGATAATGATTAATAATAACGCGTTGTAGTGGAAGAATATCGAATTCTAAGGATTTCCCTTGAATTTCGTCGAAAAAAGACAGTTTTGTGTACCGGCCCGCAAAGGTTTTGTTTTTTTTGTTTTTTTCATCTACGGGAGCTTTCGCGCGGTCCCACGTAGCGACGTTCGTTTTCTTTTGTTCCCACGGGAGCTGTCAAAAAGCTCGCGCGCTCGGGCGGTTGTTGCAGGAGAGCTTTTGAGCCGGGTTGCCAAATAAACGGTAGAAGAATCTGTAAATCAGATTTAGCAATCGGTTATGTTTTGTCACAGACTTTTCCAACAGTTTGCGCGTGCCGCGATAATTTTGTTTTAGGGTGAAAATTGTATGTTTTGTGGTCGATCCAGTTTATGTTCGTGGTCTTGTTTACCACAAGATGACTAGGACGACAGGATGTGTTCCGAAGCAGCATGAGAAAGCTCAAACTGCTCGTGATTGAGGACCCGCAGCTGGAAGACCGACGCTGCAAAAAGGACTGAAGCGAAGACACTAAAGGATGTTTCAGAAAATTGGTGAGATCTATCCAAACTGAATCTTTCAATTGTTGCATACTTTCTGATCATTACTAAATACGCGCTAATCCCTGTTCTGCATTATGGGATTGGAAGTTTAAAGATAGATCGAGAGTCCTTCTGATTCTTGCTTCTATGTTTAGGCGGGGCCAGACAATGCCCAATGACCTCGGAATTGGACCGCAAGGAGCTCTGTCATTCTGAAATGGGTCATTGGAAGCAGCGCGAGGGCTATCACCACCTAATACCCGGGACTGAGATAAGCTGTATCAGCATAAACAAAGCCTGATACAAATTATACTTTCCCATAATTTCGCTGCCGGCCAGCGGGTATTGGATTGGACCACACACACACACACTCAGCTTCCATCCACCCGGGATTCGATCTGACGACCTGTGGATTGTTAGTCCAACTAGTCTACCAGCGACTCCAACGAGGCATAACCCAGGGAGACGACTCCTACACCTGGACTGAGCTAACGACCTAACCTTTTCAGGTAAGTCCGGGGCCAACATTTACTTCCCGTCAGACGGAATGCGTGATCAGACAAATCTCGTCTCAAAATTTGCCACCGGAACCTTCTGGGATCGAACCCAGGCCGACTGGGTGAGAGGAAATCACGCTTACCCCTACACCACGGTTCCCAGCGGTTCATGTTTTGGTAGCTTTAAAAAAAAAACTTGTAGTATCGTCAACTTGGGTAATGTTGGTTCTAAAGGGAGAGATTGGATGGTACAAATCTGTGCATTCAAATATTACATTCATAAATTTTCGTGATTTTGAGTCATAAAGAAGCACCGGAATTTTTTTTTTCGAAAAGCCTTACTAATATTTTTTTTACTACAAATTTTGAAGAAAAAAATAATTTTGCAATCGAAAAGTACGTAAATTTTTATACAGGGTACCTTTTGCTTAAGAGCGTAAAATTTTCCGTGTTGGTTAAATAAAATCCCTAGATTTCCCATTAAAAATATTTTCTGTTTACGAATTTCTCAAAATCACAGCGTAATATTTTTTTTTCCTTTTGTACCGACATTTTGAATATGTATTCCAAAAAAGGAAAAATGAAGGAATTAAATTTTGTTGAATTTAATTCAATTATTTCAATCGGCTCTTCTGAAAATGTCATTTAAAAGTTTATTTTAAATAATTCAATAATTAAACCTAAAACATTCAAAGCAATTTCTCACATATTTTGAAAGGAAACTAAACTATTCTATTTGTGTAACTTTGAAAGAATAATTGGTCTTGTTTCATGTAATAAAGCTACAAACCCTTTCCCACCCAGTGCGAAACTGTGTAATACGATCGAGCAAGAAGAATTAGATCATAGAGCAAATCCAGTTCAAATTAGGAATTTTTCTGGTACTTTTGTACCCGACCCGCTTCAATTTCAATGAAACTTTGTAAACATGTTATCCTAGGCCTATATAAGCCATTTTTGTATATATGGCCAATAGTCCTCGAAAATAACATTTGAGAAGGGCGTAAGGTTTTTAAATATTTCTGTGTTTTGTAATTTAAAAATTACTGTATCTCGAAGCCGTTGCATCGTATCAAAAAGTGGTCAAAGATAAACTTGTAGGAAATTGGACGGGCTTTCTAAAAAAATACACTGAAACAAAAATACACGCCTCACCTATGAGATTTTTTGATTTTTAAGTCTAAAACTTAAATTTATAGGTGACGTCACAATTTTTTTTCGTTCAAAATTTTTGAGGAAATAGCCAAAACTGTTATCAAAAGACTGACGAAAAATGTAGGATAGTATGTCTCTCCTAAAAAAATACAAAAATCATTTACTTAAACAGTTTTTTTGAAAAGTGGTCTAAACGTCAAAATTTTTAAAAACCGGTAGTGGCAATCGATTCTCTAGACAATTTTACAAAAAAGTCTCCACATTGACTATTGTCCTATGCCCAATCTTTGGCAAGATACAGCGGTTTTAGAAATTAAAAATGTTGATAAAACGGGTTTTTTTGTGGTTTTTGTCAATTTCTATATGACAGACTTCGGTTTTCAGTCTCGTAAATATTTTTACCGAAAAGCTCGTCCAATTTTCCATAAGTTTGTCTTTGACAGTATTACAATTGTATTTTAGGGCTTACAGATATAAGCTTAATTACATTGCTTATAACTGAAAATAGAATATTTTTTTCAGTGTGGTAGAAACCTGGATAGTAAATTTGCTTACGTAAATATAAAAAAACGAGTCAAATCAAAAAGTTGTCAAAGGCAAACAGATGGGAAATCGGACGAGTTTTTCGGTAAAAATATTTACGAGACTGAAAAACCAAGTCTGTCATATAGAAATTGCCAAAAACCACCAAAAAACCTATTTTTTCAACATTTTTATTTTAAAACCACTGTATCTTCCCAGGGATTGGACATAGGACAATGGTCAATATGGAGACTTATATGTAAAATTGTCTGGAAAATCGATTGCCACTACTGGTTTTTAAAAATTTTGACTTTTAAACCACTTTAAAAAAAAAAAACTGTTTAAGTAAATGATTTTTGTATTTTTTAGGAGAGACATACCATCCTGCATTTTCGTCAATATTTTGGTAACAGTTTTGGCTATTTCCTCAAAAATTTTGAACGAAAAAAAATCGTGATGTCACCTTTAAATTTAAGTTTTAGACTTAAAAATCTCATAGATGTGGCGTGTATTTTTGTATCAGTGTATTTTTTTTCCAGAAAGCCCGTCCAATTTCCTACAAGTTTGTCTTTGACCACTTTTTGATACGACGCAACGGCTTCGAGATACAGTAATTCTTAAATTACAAAATACAAAAATATTTTTAATAACTTACGCCCTTCTCAAATGTTATTTTCGAGTACTATTGGCTCCATATACACAAAAATGGCTTATATAGGCCAAGGATAACATGTCTACAAAGTTTCATTGAAATTGGAGAGGGTCGGGTACAAAAGTACCCGAAAAATTCCTGATTTGCGCTGGAATTGCACCATATCATCATTAATAATCATTCCGAAGTTCAATTTTCATTTATTAAGAGGCAGTATTTGTAGATTCTGCTCGGTTTGTTCTAGAGGTCGTATCGAGGTGCTCAGATTTGGATGAAACTTTCAGCGTTTGTTTGTATATACATGAGATGAACCAAAATATGAGCCCTCTACGGCAAAGGGAAGTGGGGTAAAACCATTATGGAAGTTTGAGGTCCAAAATACATAAAAAATCCTAAAATTGCTCGCATTTCCGTAAAACTGTATCAATTCCAACTCTCTTAGTTGCATTCGAAAGGTCTTTTGCAAATTACTGCTTAAAATTGATTTTTTTTTTTTCAATAACTTTTTGCAGCAGCCTCCATCACCAATACTTCCATAGGTCAAAAGTTGGGGAATTTCATAAACTATAATAAGCCTACGGAATTAGCTTTTTGGCCAATCGCAGGTTTTCTCATAGTTTTTTGATTTTTCTATAACAAACTTTTTACAACGTTAGTTTTTGTCCTGTAGGCTCCCATAGCGGCTTTTTTTGGTCTCAATTTTGTTATATACGGAATCCTCGGAAAATGTTGCTGTTCGATGCTCTAGTTTAATTTTAACTAAAAAAATTGTAGTTTTTATTTTTTTTTAAATAATTCCTATAAGTGACCAATTTTTGTTCTATTTATCGTTAAAGGTTCAGAAAATTTCTTATAAATTTGTCTCAGAAATATTGAAGATTCTACCTTTGGTTGTGGGATAGGGGAAGGTGGGGCAAGACGACCATATGGGGCAAGAGGAACAATCGCCCGTACGGCAGTTATTTTTACAATTTTGATTATTTCCAGTATGAGGAATTGTTGCTAGCAATGCAATTAGCTGATTCTACTACCACATAACCGCCAAAACGACGTAGACGCCAGTTGTGAATGAAGTTTTTTCAAAACCTTTGTTTTCTTATAATATTTGGAAAGTACAACATAAGGCTTAGGGTTCGTTGTAAGGCCCATGTAATCAAAATGTTTTTTTTCCTAGATCCGTAGTTTCCCTACCAATGACATGCACCTATTATAAAGTATGATTTAACTTTTGGTTATTTTTGTTGAGAGCTTTTAAAAAATCATGTTCATGTGGGGCAAGTGTACCATATGGATTTCTAGTATGGAAAAAAAATCGAATTGCTGCAACAACATATTTTATTTTGAAATAAATACATAAAAGTTCTTAAAAACTGATAAACAATTGTTAAAAAAAATGTCTTTACAAAATATAGTGATATCATGAAAGTTTTCTATTTATAATGTCAGTAATATTTTTTTTTTTTCGTTAAAACGATCAAATTTTTAGTAAAATATTATTTTTTAATCTAAAAATGAAAGAAACGTTTCAAATACATTCTAATCTGATGTATCTAAGTGATAACAGTTCAATTGTTAGCAAATTAACATGTTGTTTCATGCATTGTTCCTCTTGCCCCACCGAGTTGTTCGTCTTGACCCACTAGTTGAGTAGAACGTACGGAAAATCAAAAAAATTAAAATCAATTTTTTACATAAAAAATAGGATTTTTTAAAACTTGTTCTATTAAAGGCTCAGTCAAAACCTGAAATAAGATGATAATAAAAAATCCGACAGATTTTTTAACGTTTTTAATGGGTTAGAACGAGCATTTCCTTAGCTTGTTACACTTGCCCCACTTTCCCCTACAACGAAACAAAGAAACAAGAAAACTAATGTTTTCAAGAAAAAAACTAAATTGGTTAAACTTTGTTTGAACAGTTCCATCATAGGTTTGTATAAGCCTAGTGCCTAGTGTATATGGAGACAGTTGCATTTTATTCAAATTTATGGGTGATGCTAGGATTTTGAACGCTCTTGTTTGTGGAAATAGCCTTAGATGTTGCAAAAAGCCTCAGGAAAAATGCAGGATAGAATTTCTCTCCCAAAAATTTAAAAATCAATTATTAAAACTGTTTTTTCAAAAGAGGTTCAAATATCATTTTTTCCAAACCGATAGCAGGAATCCATTCTTCAAACAATTTTACATAAATATCACCATACCAGTTTAAAGATACAGAGGTTTAAAAAATACAAATGTAGTTGGGCAGGAATTGCACAACAACCTTTTTTATTAAAAATAACAGATACCAACAAGACAACAACACCTCGCACACAACTCATGCCTCAACCTCCAAGTGGTAAACGATGACGGCAAAATGCGATTATCCTCAACTGCTTAACGCGGTGCGGTGAGCTTCCACCATGCTTATTTTTACTCGACGGGTTTTCCCGAGACCCCCGACTGGGCTGGTGTGGTTTTTCCAGTGTGGCTCGCGCCCTTGTTGGCCAGCATCGTCGGCATCGCTGTGGCGCTCGTCCTGTAAATCCACTTTATCCTTTGTGCAATCAAACTTAATGATGTTTAATATTAGATTACCAGACGCACTTTTTTCTCTCCCCCAACTGATCCGTGCCGTGCTGCACAAACCACGTGGTGTTCCGGAAAGGTGTCCGGGAAGGCCAGGAGATACTTGAACCGCGCTGTGTGTGCGGCGCAGGCTGGGATCAGGTGTTTGGGGCAATACTCTCATCTTAACTAATCTTCGTGTACGGTTTTATGAGATGCCGGGGTTTTTGTCTGCAGGGTTAGAGTGGTGACGGAAAAGCACATTTTTTTTCCTTGTTTTAGTACCTGCTGCTGTGGAAAAGTGGGTAATTTTATCGCACTTAGCCAAGTCGACGAGGCAATACGGGAGGATCAACGCGGCAGTGAATGGGATTCGGGTTTGATGGGTATTCAACGACCGGCTCGAACTTTGCCGATATTTTAGCCCGTTTATTGTGGATTTGGGACGATGATGACAATAGGTTTTGGAAGGAGGATTTCGGAATTATTTGAGACAATGATGGCGAGAGGTCGAATATTGATGGGGATCATACTTTATGCCTGTCATCGTTATTTTAGAAATCTAACTGTTACAGGAGCTTTAAAAACATTGAAAAAATGCAATGAATACAATTACATGTAATGTAAACAGTGCAGACTTGATTTTCCTAAGCCTCGATTATCCGAAGATTTGTATTTTTTTTTTCTTATTTTTTTATTTTATTGCTTTTAAACTCAAATTTGAGTTCTGTAGCCCCATTTTAGTCAAATTTGAATATTTGATGGATTTTAAATTAAAAAAAAAAAACAATTTTCAATACTTTATCACCGCCATTTTGGCCGCCATCTTGGATTTAAAATTTTTAAATCGTTTTAGAGTAGTACATGGGTCATACTCAAGCTGATCCATGAATAATTAGGCAACGATTAGATTAGAGATTATGGAATTAAAGTCCAAGAATTCAAACAATTTAACATTATTCTTTCATCACCAAACATATTTTCTTCGTTCTATTCTGAATCATCGAGGGCCTTTTCTTGAATTATTAGATTTTTCATGTTTAATGTTTAATGTTTAATGTTTAATGTTTAATGTTTAATGTTTAATGTTTAATGTTTAATGTTTAATGTTTAATGTTTAATGTTTAATGTTTAATGTTTAATGTTTAATGTTTAATGTTTAATGTTTAATGTTTAATGTTTAATGTTTAATGTTTAATGTTTAATGTTTAATGTTTAATGTTTAATGTTTAATGTTTAATGTTTAATGTTTAATGTTTAATGTTTAATGTTTAATGTTTAATGTTTAATGTTTAATGTTTAATGTTTAATGTTTAATGTTTAATGTTTAATGTTTAATGTTTAATGTTTAATGTTTAATGTTTAATGTTTAATGTTTAATGTTTAATGTTTAATGTTTAATGTTTAATGTTTAATGTTTAATGTTTAATGTTTAATGTTTAATGTTTAATGTTTAATGTTTAATCTTTAATGTTTAATGTTTAATGTTTAATGTTTAATGTTTAATGTTTAATGTTTAATGTTTAATGTTTAATGTTTAATGTTTAATGTTTAATGTTTAATGTTTAATGTTTAATGTTTAATGTTTAATGTTTAATGTTTAATGTTTAATGTTTAATGTTTAATGTTTAATGTTTAATGTTTAATGTTTAATGTTTAATGTTTAATGTTTAATGTTTAATGTTTAATGTTTAATGTTTAATGTTTAATGTTTAATGTTTAATGTTTAATGTTTAATGTTTAATGTTTAATGTTTAATGTTTAATGTTTAATGTTTAATGTTTAATGTTTAATGTTTAATGTTTAATGTTTAATGTTTAATGTTTAATGTTTAATGTTTAATGTTTAATGTTTAATGTTTAATGTTTAATGTTTAATGTTTAATGTTTAATGTTTAATGTTTAATGTTTAATGTTTAATGTTTAATGTTTAATGTTTAATGTTTAATGTTTAATGTTTAATGTTTAATGTTTAATGTTTAATGTTTAATGTTTAATGTTTAATGTTTAATGTTTAATGTTTAATGTTTAATGTTTAATGTTTAATGTTTAATGTTTAATGTTTAATGTTTAATGTTTAATGTTTAATGTTTAATGTTTAATGTTTAATGTTTAATGTTTAATGTTTAATGTTTAATGTTTAATGTTTAATGTTTAATGTTTAATGTTTAATGTTTAATGTTTAATGTTTAATGTTTAATGTTTAATGTTTAATGTTTAATGTTTAATGTTTAATGTTTAATGTTTAATGTTTAATGTTTAATGTTTAATGTTTAATGTTTAATGTTTAATGTTTTAGTAGATAAGTTTTTAGTTTTAGTTTCAACCATTTTTTTTTTAATTTTATGGATTTCAAAAGAAAATTATTTTTGCGAACACTTTCGGATGCATGAATGAAAACTCATCACAATTTAAATTGTTATTTAAAATACTGTTTCTTTATTGTATCTCTCAATAATTCTCACCAGACGCTGTCCTCCTTCGCAGTGCCCCCTTTTGGACACTGCTGGCAATCACAAATTTCCAAACCATTCTCACTTCTTTTTTTTCTTCAGACGCATTCCTAGTTTTCCGTTTCCATTTCCCGACTGTTGCACCCTTTTCACTATATTCACGGAATTCTAGGTAATAAATTGTTTATCCTTTTTCTGTTTTTTTCTCTTCTCTTTTCTTATCTACCCCAATAACTTTTCAATCAGCTTGCATGGAAGTTTTGCGCATCATTGATTATTTTTTCTAACTCTATTTATTTTGCATGAGCAATGAGTGTGTGACGTTTGTGTTTCCTGTTTTTTGTGTTGTTTTTTCATGTGTTTCCGTGCAGTCCGTTTTCCCCAACCAGTTTGGGCTAATCTACCAACAATTTTCCTGTTTTTGCTTGCTTGTTTTTTTTTGCGTTTTCCTTTTCTAAACTATACCAACGTGTGTGTTTGAGAAGGGGTGAAAGTTGTTGCAATTGCAGCTGGTAACAGCTTTTTTTTTATTTTCTGTTTTGCTTCAGTTTAGAGAAAAACAAGCACAGTCAATAGAGTGATAGGTTGTTTTTGTGTGAGTGAGTGTTAGCTTGTTTGTTTTTTAGGTTACTTTTTTTGTTATCTACAAAAAGCGTTCGGTATGAAAAGTTTACTTTTGTTTTTGTTTATTGTTTGCGGGAAAATCAGATATGCTTTTATTCATGTTTTTTTTTTCTTTTTTTCAATCGCATTTTTGTCACTGTTTTCGATACGTAATTGCATAGTTTTGTACAAAGCTGTTTGTGAATACTTTTTTTTCGCTCACGTTTGTCAGCAGTTAGAATTATCTTACAAGCACAAATTCACTGTTTGATTGATTGTTTAGCTGATAGCTGTCTAGAACTAGCAATGCACTTTCCAACTCAAACAAGGGAAAACTATTTTTTGTTCAATTTTTGATTATAGATATGTTCGTTCATATGCTCGTTTTGGTTTTCGCACTTGCTAGAGATTATTAAATAGGTTTGCCTAGTATATTTTGTGATTGTTATTTACAGTTGCTTTCGATGTGACTATTTTCTACGCTTTGTGGAAAGAAGTTTTTTTATATACAATTTCAAGAAACTTTAGTGCCTGTACAATTTTCATCCTAGGGAAATTAAAAACAAATTACCATCTAACCTAGATATTTCCATCTCTCATTTGCTGCACCCCCTTCACAAACTTTATGTACACTCCGAGGGGCCGCACTTGCACTGTAATTGGATAAGCTATTTACAACTCTATTACCCGGGCATTGTATCGCTGCTCTGGCCTGCACCTCGTTGAACTCTGAACTACCTCCGAGATGATGACTTACTTGGCCCTGTTTCGTTCATTACACTAATGACTCTCAAACTAGCTCTGCAACAGGAGAGTCGAGCAAGAATGAGTAGTTGCAGTAGAGAAAAGAAATCTCAACTCAAGTTACACAAAACTAAGAGCGAAAAAAAGAAACTCGAAAGAAAATGAGCCTCTAGAAGTGGGGAGAAAAAAAACTTGCGGAAAATTGCCACTCTTGGTGGTAGTTTGTGCACCCGGCCGAGTTGTTCAACAGCAAGGTGCAACTCCCGAAGTCAACCTCTTCATAAATCCCAACCTGTTCTGTGAGCAGCCAGCAGACGTGAACGTGAGCTTTTCCCAGAAGCCGGAAAATGAGTCGTACGTGCGAGCACACAGAGGAAAAGTCGTGACTTTTGTGCAGCCAGCAGTGTGTGTGTGTGTCGAGTCATTATCGGGTGTATAGTAGCAATAGCAGCATCCTGACGCTAATTGCCAACCAGGGCGACGTGTGGGAACAATTGGAAGGAAAACTTGCGAAATAGAAGGGAAACGTGTGATAATTACAGGTGATTTCAGTTGGTAACTTCTGGCAAAATGCAACACGTTAAATGAAAAGATTTCTTGAACCGAAATAATGACAGCATCCCAAATAGTTCATGAAATTGATCCAATTCTTCTGATAGTCTCAATTTGAACCTCGCCAAATCAAACCTCCGGACCAACTGACGCGTACCATCACTTACGACTAATCGTCTCAAATGGGGTGTGTTCCCACCCCAAGTCGATGGAAAATTCACAGCAGCAGCTCAAAACTCAAACACTAAATAACCAGGTCAGAGGATGGATGCAAAAGGACGACTTCATCAGCTCTCCGCACCTCGCGTACTCGCGCACAGATCATTATCCGTCATCATCATCAACCATCGTCGTCAACATGAGGCAACAGTTCATCAGAGCGCCAAATGCTCACGGGTACTGGGCTTTGGGGGATGTTTTTAATGCGATACGCGCTCGTTCTAGCTGTGGATGCACTTGGCTTCCGTTTCTCTACATGGTAAATCCAACTCTAAGCACCTAAAAGTTAGTGAATGATGCGAAGGGACGGCCAAATGGCGTGGGTTCAGAGTATGTAGTTTTTGGGCTGATTCTGAATAGTGGTCCTGGTGAATTGATGAACAGGTTTCATTGGATTGGTTTATGTTTGGTTGGTTGTGATAAATGGAGCGCCTTGGCGGCAATGTTATTGCACAGTAGAGCAATGATCGCTTATTTGAATTTTAAAAAATATCAAAGGTTGGCCTTAGTTTAAATTCTCTGACTTTTTGAGTAATTGTGAAAAATAAATCTTGTCAAAATGTTTTTGATAAGACATTTTGGTATTTATAATTTGACTTGAATTTAAGTAAAATTTCTAAACAAAAAATCGACCTTTTAATTCCATCGACAGTAAATTGGCCTTTCTGTCACTTCTGAAAGTATGAACAAGATATTTCATGATTTAAGTATGCTACTGTTATCAAATTCCATTGGGAGGGGGGGGGGTGCGTGACAAGGGGGAGGGGGGAGGGTCTGAAATCCCGGAAATCTCTGGACGTAACATTTGAACAATCTCCGGATTTGGGTTAAAACTTTCCAAATTTATACCATGTGCATGCTAAAAACAAGTTATAAATAAAAAAATAAAAAAATAAGGGCCATTCCAAATTTTATTTCCAGTCTTTCTGAAAAGGTCCTGGAAGAAATTTTGTTTCATATAATTATAGGACCTTTTCAAAAAATCCTTCAAATTTTCAATCTTAAAAATACAGGAGGCAAAAAACTTAAGTGACTAAAATTTTAGTTTTCTTTTGAAATGCTTGTAAAATTAATTGTAATTTTGTCTGCTGAATTTTTTATTTGCAATTTTTATTCAAAAAAAATGTAAATCTTAAAAAAAATCAAGAACAACAGATCGGTACAAAACATTTTAGGATTTTCATAACTTCATGATATTTTGCAAAAAATTATCAATAGCAGCATATCTGTAACACTGAATAAATTATTTTTTGCAATTCCGTCGTGAAACTACTTACTTTTCCTGTTATTCTTGAACGACGAAATGGCCTTCTATTCTGTACCAAAAATAACAGAATCGAACAGAATCGAATTTTCAAAATAAATGCTGAAAGGTTCTACTTTTCAGCACTTGTTTCGAAAAGTAACACTTTTCAAAAAAAATTGATTTGAAAGATTTCTGACGAAATAAATGAAAATTTGACATAAAATTTCACTCAGTGTGTGTTTTGTGGAATTGCAAAAAATGTTGTATGGAACTCGTTGCAAAACTTGATTTTTTCAGCACTCTTCGTATTTAACCAACTTGGTGAACCTCGTCGGATAAATGTACGACTCGTGCTGAAAAAATCCTCTTTTTGCAACTTGTTGCATAAACTACTATTGTGATCATTTATTTGACAATATTAAAAAGGGTACTTATACATTTTAGACTTGTAAAACTTTTTATTAAAGTCTTAGTCCTTTGGCTCTGTTCATGGTCAAAGAGTCGGCAAAAAAAACTTAATTTTCAATTTCGTATCTGATTTTACAAAACAGGGTGTATCACAAAATATTTTGATCATTGTTACATTTATGCTGCCATTTTTTCTCTTTTGCAAAATTTAAAGAATTTCTGAAAAATACGTTGATTTTTTTACCGATCTGTTATTCTAAAATTCATTTAAAAAAAAGATTAAAAAGCGTTTTAATTTAAACGCAAAAAAACACAATTTAAACCGTTAATTTACAAAATGCATGTCACAGGTATTTTTTTATCAATCCATTAAATAAATAGCTGAGACTTCAAACAATATTTATTGCTATAATTTTTAATTGGATGAAACTTTGTGTATACTTTTTCTAAGACCAAAGGAGTCATTCGCTTTATTATTTCGTCTACATAAGTTCTTTTTTACAATTTGGACAGCTGTCAATCCAAAAAGTCTGTTGAAATTAAAAATAAAATATGTGTCTTGAAACCAGATTTTCTGATTGATTTGGTTGTAAGTGTTAAAATAAACAGTTACATAAAAAATTACCCCCGACTTCTCCAACAAAAAAAAAAATGGAGTGCAAAAAGTAAGCTTTATTGAAAAGCCTCATTTCTGGATATTTTCAAAATAACAAAAAATGCCATATTTTGAGCTATGGTACTAGTTGGTTTAAATTAATTGTGCAGGGTTGCAATTTTTTTATTAAAATTATGATGTAAATTCAAGTTTGCAATCGAAATAAACTTTACAAATATTTGGATGTAAATTTTGATTAAATTTTCTCATTTTTGACAAAATTGCTTAAAATGTAAATAAAATTTTTCCTCAAATATAAAACTTTTGTTATTAATATCCGATGACAGCTGCAAAAATTAATATTTCATTTTTTTGAAATCTTTTTAATGGGATAATAGTAGTTCAAGCAACAAATTGCAAAAAAGAAGTTTTATCAGCACGAGTCGTACACTTATCCAACGAGGTTTACTGAGTTGGAAAAATACGACGAGTGCTAAAAAAAATTGCAACGAGTAAATAGCTTGACAACATTTTGTGCAATTCCAAATTTAATTTTTAGTCAAACATCCTTGTGTTGAGTAAATTCACCGTTCAAAACAAAAAAAACACTGATTTTTTTTACTTTTCGATACTAGTGTTCAACGATGCAAGAATCATCATCAAAAGAAAATCTTTGAACGTTCATCAAGAGAAAAATCCGAAGGGATGTTCCTCTGTTGGATCTCCTCTCTCGCACACGAAAGATCGGTAAAAAGAAGCTTAAAAAATCATCATCATGATTATCCAGCAGAAATTCTTTTTAACTGCACAGCAAAAAAAAGTTGAATTTTGGAAGGTCGAAAATTATGTAGGTTGAATGTTCCCATTTTTTTTTGTCTTTTTTGAGTAATATTACATAAAAAAGGTGTAAAAATGTGAACCTTACGAATATTCATCAAACAATGATGAATATTCATCAATTCCTGATGTAATGTTAAACATTTTTTTCGACACATTTATCTGTCACCATTTCCTGATGAATATTACCATCATTTTTTTTTCTGTGTACTACACTTGCAAGTGTAACGTCACACGTCGAAAAATGACACTTTTTTTCGAATGGACAATGTATGTAAACAAAAAGAATTAAGTAATTTTAAGTGGTGCTGACAAGGAAATTCACAAAAAGTCATCAACGGATTGAAAAAGTTATTTCACATTATTTCCAAATTTCAAAACTAGCACAATTGCGCCAAAATAAAAAAAAAAATCTTTATAATTTTCCCACAGAAAGGCTATCTTGATTCTGTCATAAGATACAGCGTCCTCTAAACTGGTCAAAAACGTGTATTCTGTTTGAAAACCAAATCGACCAGTTTTGAACACGCTGTATCTTTTGACAGAATCAAAATAGCATCATACAGTAAGCACAGTTAGCGTAGGCACAGTTTTCAAAAAAAATCTCTCAATGTTTACCAGAAACAGCAAAGAACCTCATCCACATCCATGACCTCGTCAAAAGCACATCACTCTTACCCCACCATCGGCTCCATCACCATCACAGTCATTAACTACTCTACACGGAAGAACTGACCCTCTCTAAACCAAAGGGATTGCAACACACTAACTTGTCCAACTTTACACGTTGTCCGTTTTGCCAAAGCTGCTCAAATAGTTTTGCGAACTTGCACTATCGTTGCTGCTTCCAGAGCCACTGTTTTGCATTTGTAGCTGCTGCTGCTGCTGATTATCTAAATTATTTGTTTGCCCTCCGACGACCCCACAACCGGGAATTCGACCACCATTATTTTCCACCGGGGACGGCGGCAGCGGGTCCAAAATGTTGCCACTGCTGCCTCCCTTGAACATCGCGGGATGGTGCTGCTGATGCTGGGAGTGTTGCTGGTGATACGGCGAATTATTAATCATGTTGATGTTGTTTGCGGACGAGGCCGCCGTGCTGGGCACCGAGGACCACGTTCCGTCGTACTTGGACTTGATGAACAGGGGCTGCTCGGTGCAACGACCATTATCGCCGAAATTGAGTTTATTATCCTTATTGTAGCCTATTTTGTTGTACTTGGCAGCCGCGGCCGCCGCAGCCGCCGAGGACCGTTTGATGGTGCCGAACAGGGGCGTGTGGGGGACACTTACACTGGTCCCGGCCCCGGAACCTCCCGCCGGAAGCAGATTGCTGCTGCTGTTTGCGCCGTTCAGATTACAGCTCACGCTCGATCCGCCCTGGCTGTGACCGAGGTTGTTCATCATGTCCGCCATCCGGTTCTCGATGATGTTCATTTTCTGACTCTTCATGCTTCCGCCAGCGCCGTACCCGGTCCTTTTACCCTCGCCGGGAACCTGCTGCTGCTGGTGCAGCTGCTGCTGATGCCGTTGCTGATGTTGATTTATGAAATTATTGTAATGACAGCTCGTCGGCGCAGAGTAGACGTTTTTCCCGTCGAACTGGTTCTGGGCAAAGACGGGGACGCCACCCGGTGGGGGGATCGAGGAGGAGGAGGAGGAGGAGGCCTGATTTGCGACGGAACGGCCGACCAGGGTGGTGGACGCGTACGCACCGTAATTGTCGTACGACGGGGAGCCGTGGGGGCCGTGGTCGTTTTTGAACGAGGAGCAGCCGGCGACCTCGGCGTAGTCGGGCATGTTGAGCGGGGAGAGTCTGTGGAAGAAAATAGAAAAGAAACATTTGTTTATCACTATGTAAAAATTATTATTCAATAGTTTTAATAAAAAATTCACATTACACAAAATATCTAAAAAACCATTAAAATTCAGTTTAAAAAAAAACACAGGCACAAAAAAAAAATACATTTTTTTTTTATTTGAATTCATATAGAAGTGTAGAGCGATTCTATACGAAATCGACCGATTTCAACCATTTTTATTTTTGATTTGACTCAAACTTTGTGGGGGCATTCCCTATCTTCAAAGAAGCCATTTTGTGTCATTGGTTCACCCATACAAATCTCCATACAATTTTGGCAGCTTTTCATACAAATATGGTACGTTAATTTTCAAAAATCTGTAACTTTTCAAGGTTTTATTTGATTTATTTGGTGTCTGCGGCAAAGTAGGCAAATATTTTTTTTTAAATAGTGATTTTGGTAAAAAAATTAAATCTCGTACTTAACATTTTTTGACCTCACTTTTTTAATGTTAATTCGAATTTGCAATCGAAAAGTACTTTAGTTTTTTTTTGGATTATGTGCATCGTTTTCAAAATATAGCCATTCATAGTTAAATTTTGTCCAAAAAATTCCGGTCCTTGGATTTTTAAAATAATGTCCTTGATTCTTGAAAATATTTTTTTCGAAAAGTTCAAAAAAATTATTACAGTTTCGTCTTAGAAACATCGAACATTGAACCACTGGTTGCTGAGATACAGCGGATTAAAAGAAAAACAAACAGGAAAATTCTGGAGCAACACGAAAAAACGGCGGATAAGCATTTTGACAGATTGAACTTTTTTGCTATTTCTCAAGCTTCAGGTAACTTTTTCTCAAAATTCAGAGTTTGAAGCAATACATAGCTGGCCTTCCCAGCTTCCGTTTGGGAAATTTCAAAACAGTTGCAGCTGTCAAAATGCTTATGTGCCCTTTTCAAATGTTGCTCCAGAATTGATATTTTTAAATCTCATCCAAACAACCCTCCATTTTCTAATGTCGATATCTCAGCAACTAATGGTCCGATGGTCAATGTAAAAATATGAATTATTCGTGAATTATTTTCCGATCTTTTCGAAAAACATATTTTTTATCCGGACTAACATTTTAAAAGAGCGTTATATTGAATATTTAGCCCTTTTCAATTGTTACTCTTGAATTTTTTTAAATTTCATCGCACTTGATCTTTTTTTGTACAACATGATACACGGGATCCCAGGAAATTTAAAAATGATAATAATATCCTTAAACAAGAAGTTCAAGCTTTATTTCCACAATTTTAAAGTAAAGAGAAACAAAAATGTTAAAGAAATGATCACAGGTATGCTAATAACTTAGAAATATCTATTTTTGGAAAATATTAAATATTTTCCTTCCGCTTAATTTTTTGAGAATATTTCCATAGAATGGGATAGCATTATTCTTCGACATTGAAATACACGTTTTATTTCTATAGTCTTTTCCTATGTTCTAACTAAAATGATCGTTTTTTTATGTCAAACATTTTTCAATCGATTTTTTTCATATAATTTTTGAAAATTCCAGTATTTTTTTTGATTATACTAGCAAGAAAAGAATTAAAGTATTTTTCTTAATTATAAATATCAGCTACGTAGTTGTAATTGAAATATGCAACTTTTGGTACCCAAACATGTATAGGTCATCGCTGAAATTTTAAAGTTATCGCAGTTTTAGTGAAAATGGTCGTTTTTAGTCGATTTCGTTATTCTCCCTTTTTTTGCGCGCGGCGCGTCTAAAAATTCAGTTTTTATTTTCAAAAAATCGTATCTTGGAATATTGAAAACAGACCTTCAGCATTTTTCAATATGTTATGTAAAATTTTTCGAGGAATCCGATAAAAATATTTTCAAACATAGGCTCTTTGGTCCCGAGACCCCCAAAAAGCATATTAAGTTTTCATTTGACCTTTTCAAATGTTAGACTAGATATTTGAAACTTTGAACTATTTTTCCTTAAAAGACTACCTAATACCCCTTCGTTTGCACCCAAGACAGGTAAAATCGGTTGAAATGGAGCGGTGTTATGATTTTTTGAAAAATGTGATTTTTGCAAAAATTGGCGAAAATGGCAATTTTTCGGACCACCCTAACATGGCCAAAAAAATGATCTAATTATTTCGGCTTAGGAAAAAATTGAGCCCAATCGGAGAAGTTGTTTTTTCGAATCGTGCTGTTTTCGTTGGGAATTGCTTTATACTTTTATTTGCATTGAAATATGTGTTTTTTTTCCATTATTCATCTCGATTTTTGGATTCCTTGAAAAACATTTGCAATGTCCTTTTTTCTCTCTCTAAAATTACTGACAAAACTGTAAAAAATTGTTGTAGTCTCTGAAATGTTCAATTTTGCCATCATAACATGAAATGATTGCCATAAATCCACAACGATCCTCGTAAAAAACACTTCCCGGAAAACCCGCTCTCGATTGCGATCATTTACTCGTCACTTGTCCCCGGTCCTGTTCGGGCATTTCCCAACCCAAGCGTCCCACACCGGCAGCAAACCTCCGGTATAATCGGCAACAACACAGTTTCAACGTCGTTAAAGATTTATGGTGTGAGCGGAGCACACACACACAACCCCGCTGGAATCGCCTCAAAAACGCTCATCCGGATCGATCCGGGGCACAAAACTACAAATGACTCGTGGACGATAAAAACATTACAACACCGCCGAGCTGAGCCACGTCCAGTTTTGCTGGCGGACCTCCGCCATTCGAAGGGGATGAACATAAATTATGCTCTCTGCTCCCTTCTTCCCCACGCTGATGGTCCGTCGAAGAACCGGATCCGGAGGAGGATGTGTAGCTCGCAAAGCCAACATCAACATAAAATCGGACAAATGTGGCATGTTCGCTTGACGTGGCCATCGTCCGCCTGGTTGGTCACTTTTTTGATGGACTTTTGCAGCTGCTGTTTCTGCTGGGACTACATAGTAAAATGAGGACATCAAAACCTCACCATGGGAGCGAGGTGCATCGCGTAATCCGGACCGGAGAGTGTCAAATTTATGGACTGGTAATCTGCTTACAGTGGATCACGGTGTGAGAAGGGGGTCGTCACCCATCAAAGTATTGGAGTGCTCAATCAATATTTAGTTTTGAATGGTTTATGAGTGGGGAAAGGGCTTCTTTATGACATTGTAGTTGTTCATCAATTGGGAGAAAAAAATGTAATAAATATGTTACAACATAGCAATTGAGACCATGCACATGGCCTTAACAACACTCAAATCAAACTAATGCAGCCAACTGCTGATTCTGGGTTGAAAAAACACACAAAACTCCCGAACTGGGTCAAACCTCAACATTTCTAAGCTCATTGTTTGTCATTTTACATTTAATGAAAGCTCAACTCTCGCACCTTCACCCCGCCCTCCGAAAAACCACAATTCCATTGCGAAAACCTCTTTGCTTCGCTGAGCCTTCACCACCGGGTAGATATCATAGTGCGGAGCACAAACGGTATTGTCGCCGATAAAAGTTTTCCCACACGGAAATTTTCCAACCCAGCAGAAACGGGGAGAGCAAAACATCATTAGCAAGCATTAGAAGGGAAGCTTTTCGCCACAATTCCGCTGCTGCTGCTCCATTTCCCGCGACCTCAAACAACCACCCCATAATGGTTGGGAAAGTTCAGCTGCACAATTTTCGCCATCATCAGGGCGGAGGGCTTGCCGAGGCAGCGGAACCAATGCGGAACTGTGTTTGAATTTGTTTCGTTATTGTTATTGTGTGCTTTTGGGGGATCAGGGCAAGTCATTATTATCTACTTGTTTTTTTTTCTGCTGTTCTGTTGTTCTGTTGTTCTGTTGTTCTGTTGTTTTGTTGTTCTGGAACCTGAAACATTTTTAAAGAGGCTTTTGAAATTCCTTACCATTTCAACAAACAAAAATTGTCTGTTCAAAACCATGGTCCTCGAGCGATGGAGAAAGTTTCAATTTGTGTTTGCCAAAGTAGACCACTAGAAATTTTCTGAAATTCCATTATTCTATCACACCACAAGAGAAACTTTTGCTAACTATATGTGGTTTCCAGTAACCTACTTAAAAGCTGGTTTGCCTAATGATTTTACAGTTGTTATTTCAAATTTAATGAGCTGGTATGGAATTCGTTTAAGCTTCCAAAATTCTTTCACCTCGAAAGCACTGAAATGTCAAATTTCCACCTAAATTCCATCACCCAAAAAGGTGAAAACGTGTCCCACCAAAGTTTAATCGCCGTCACTTAAAACGAAATTGAAACCCTGCTCCAACCTTAGAGCAAACAAATTGCCGTCTGGCGCAGAGGACATTATCGAAGCTCTTCAAAATAAATCCCGTTCCCGGGAGGTTAGCGACACCTTCATCACTGTCTGGCGAAGCGCCAGAACTTGTAACGTATTAATTTTCTACGCCGTCATATAGAAATAAAGCCATAAAATTTAATTAGCTTTTTATTTGACCATTTGGCGCGGTGTCGGAATATCCAGGCTTCCAAGGAAAATGATGGGGGGCGGATATCCGGAAACGTCTGGGAACAAGGAGTACAAATTACACGTGTGTGTGCAGTTCAAACTCGTTTGGGGAATAAAATAAGGACCTACTTGGGGGGTGTGGTGGCAGCATGGGTTGCGGGGAGGGGCCTCAGACAAAAGTGTTAATTTCGTATGTGTGTAGAGTGGCAATTAATTTTTATGTTTCACATTTAGTACTGGATCGAGAGACTTGCTGGGAAAGGGGGGAGTGAGTGACGGGTAGCTGTTCAGCGTGACGGGGTTGAAGGGGTGGATGGGAGAAGGAGAAAAAGGAGTTTGGTCCCAAGGGTGTGAATTGGCTCAGGGTGGGAAAATACGCGGCTGCGTCATAAACTTTTCAAATTTTAATTTATTCAAAAATATCGCCAAAATTGCTCGTTTAAGTCAATGTTAGTTTTTGCCACTATTTTTTAAAACCTGATAATATTTCTTTTTTTAACCGTAACTCACACTTTGCTTCTGCCATTTTTCAGAATTTTATATTTATTTTGATAATTTTTTTTAGAATGAAATTTTGTCCATGAATTTTGAAAAGGAATTTTCTTATCGATTTGGTGTCTTCAGAAAATCTGTAAACTCAAGATGGAATGTTCAAGAAAGATATCCACGAAAAAAACCGTTTTCATTTGAACTTCTTCTATAAAAAGTTAAGTTTTCATTTTTTTATGTTTCAAAGCAAGACAAAAAGGCACTTTTGCGTTTAGGTTTAGAATGGTATCAGAGCTATTTTTTTTTAAAGTTCATTTTTAAATTCTTAAAAGTACTTTAGTGAAATTTTGATAAAGTGCACCGTTTTCAAGTTAAATCCATTTTCAGGTGACTTTTCTGAAAATTGTCGCAGTTTTTAATTTTTTTAAATTAGTGCAAATGTTTGCCCACCTTAAATTTTTTTTTTTGAAGTGCTGAGAAAATTCTATTTATTTTTCTTTTTTGAACTTGGTGATACGATCTTAGTTGCTGAGATATTGCAATGCAAAGGTTTAAAAACAGGAAAATTGATGTTTTCCAAGTCTCACCCAAACAACCCACCGATCTACAATGTTAAAATAAGAAACATTCGTGAAATTTTCCGATCTGAATGAAGTTGAAAAATGTTTGCGACCAATATTTCGATTTTTTTTTGAAAAAAATCAGTATTGATTCAAAAATTCAATGTTTTTTTGCACAACCTGGAATTTTTTGAAAAGTTGGCATTTGATGTCTCCTAAAACATATCAGAAAATAAAAAAATAAAAATAGTGTTTTTTTTGCAAATCAAGTTTTAGTGACAAAAAGTTAAATTAAAAATCACCAAAAAAAATTTTCAGTGTAGTCCATATCCATACCTACAACATTGCCGAAGACTTCAAATCGGTCAAAAAATTCCTTCAAACGATACAGATTTTTCAATTTTCATACATCATTTTTGTATGGCCAACTGCCAAATTTGTATGGAAAATTATATGGACAAACTAATGATGCAAAATGGCTTATTTGGGCATACCGAAGGCACCAAACAAGTTTCAGTCGGATAAAAAAATACAAAAAAAAATCAAATGACCGAAATCTCAGAGAACTGCTCTCAGTATACAGTATGTAAAAAAAGTATTTACACCCCTTGGGCACTATGCACATTTTGTGATGAAACATGTAAACAATTTTAAGCTTGACAGAAACCAAGTACTACGTTTTTTTCAGAAACTCATGCCAAACATTTTGCTACAAAAAGCTCATGAAAAGATGATTTCTATAAAAAGTCATATAACAAATACTATTACGAAAATAAAAAAGGTGCAAAAAAAGTTTGTACACCTTTCGAAAAATTAACATAAATAATGTTATTTGTTGACAAATCACCATAAATCCAGTCTCCAAATAGGCATCCTTGACTGACTAAAAAAACAATTTGGATTGAATATAAAGTTTTCTAACTACTTAGTATAAAAGTTTATTTTACTCTGGAAATTCTATATAAAACTTATCTAAACTTAATTTTGCAAACTTTTAATTCAACTAAATGTCAATATATTACCATACAATTGCTAAATAAACATTTTGGAGTAGAAATAACACCATTTTGGGGGTATTTGTATCGATAGAATAGATTTTTCGTTGGAATTTCGTACCAACCCGGAATTACGTCGTCGGAAAATCCGCCGGCATCCGAACCATTCCACGATTCACAAGTCAACCTATGTGGAATCGGAAGAGGCTTAAAATTTCCGATCTTTTGATACCCATACATCTAGGTTTTCTTTAAAACCTACGTTTTTAAATACCTATAAATTACTGCGATGTACTTCGAAATTTCATAAAAAAATCTAAATATTTTAAAGCGATCAGAAACATGCTTTATAAGACCGACACCCTTTTAAGCTTGTTATTTTAACTTTCATATTTAGACTAAACATGCAAGGAACGGCATTTTAAGGTCTTAAATAGGCTGTTAACAGGAAGACAATCCATTATTCTTTATTATATTATTTATGTATTTTGGAATAGACTACACTGAAAAAAAAACCAATTCTCGAAATCGTGAATTAAATTCATGAATGCGAGAACCACGAAGGAATATATTCACGTTTATGGTGCAAATGCACCATTCTCATGAATAAATTCCTTCGTGGTTCTCACATTCGTGAACTTAATTCACGATTACGAGAATTGATTTTTTCTGAGTACTATAAGTAAGATAGTTTATTTAAATTAATCTAAGACACAGATTTGATATTTATTATCTACATTATTTACAAATTTTGGATTAAACAGGCTTCAAAACGTTCCCGATTTGCAAAAAATGACGTAATGCATTACCAAGAAAACATTTTTGTGTTCCTTAAAGATACTTTTCAATTTAATTAAATAGTTGACCTTCAAGTGTTACTTCTTTATCAACATTGTTTTTAAAAATTGGACTATTTCTTCAGATAACAATGATAATTCTCATTTGTCATCTCAACTCTGAATCCTAAACAAGCTTCAAAACAAAATTTATAAAAAATCTTCGTCCAATATTATTGAGATTAGCCTATTTTCCAGCTTCCATAAAAAACAACAACAGCAAAGCTGTGCTTAAAAATAGTGTTAATATTGTATACCCGTTACAGATAAAAAAGAAAGCACATTTTGCTCAATGAGCAAAAATGAGCGCGAACGCGAGCGATAAGCATTTTCGCTCATAAAATTTATGAGCAAACATGAGCAGCAGCAAACGTGAGCTAGCTCATGTATTGCTCCTTTTCACGAATTAGCGAAAAATGCTCGCTCATAAGCGAATGAGCGCTCAAAATCGCAACACTGTATATATTTATAACTAAATCGTTTCGATATTTTTTCCTATCCCACATAATTTTTATACAACAAATGATGTGCTTCGTTAATTGCAATTGTTTTCACCTCTCGGCACCACCCTATCTTCAGTCCTCATATTCAACAACCTCAATTGTGTGACTTCACGTTTCGCATGTTTTATTGTGCCCCTTTACAACACCATCACAATTGCTGCTGGTGTTACATTGTCTGACCCAGCCCCTGACAGCAATCAGATCGCCCCACACCACCAGCGTGCGCTCACCGTGTCACGTAATGCAGTTCGTGACAGTGGCCACCACTACAACTGGCGGAGGGGAAAGACAACAAACGTTAAAATCACGACGACGACGACGACGACGAGCCCCTAATGAGTCGCAACCACTTGAATTCCACCAGAGGGTGGGGGGAACTTTGTCACTGATTGCATCGCAGCTTAACTTTACGGCATTGTATCCCCTCTGTGAGCGAAAGAGCTTGTAAGAGCTTTTGTCACGTTCCGGTTTTGATGTTGTTTGTTGACGAGCTTTTCACCAGCTTTTCTTCTACCTCGTTGGTTGCGTGAAGTTTCACGAGCACACAACACGCTCATTCACGCGTCTTCATTTCCTCTGAATGCCCCGGAATGTCCTCCCCGGGATTGTGTTTAAGATTCGCAGGACAAACGTCCGAGGGCACTCGACCAGAACCGAGCTTATCCTTGTAATTAGGACGGCTTTTCGCAAACGCAACTTCCTGTCTGTTTCTGTAGCTTGTGGTGTGTAATGGTGGCTGCTGGAGTAAATTGCTTCCCAAGTTTATCTCCCAGAGTTGGTTGATGAAGACAATCGTCGTTGTCTTCGTCTTTGTAGGTGGTGTAATAATCTATTCTGGCAAATTGACCATATGTCAAGCTAAATTGCACACGAGGATTATGGGGCCATTGTGAGCGGGCGATAAATTGATGGGACACTATGTTACGGAATGTTGTTTGCTTATTTATAGTTTGTTCAGAGTTGAGCAACAATTTAATTTTGTAAAATTTCATGTCAATTGTTTGAACATTCAATCATTATTAAATGCATCAATTCAATTTATATCAATTTATTTAGTTTGAAGCTTTTTGCCTTTCTTACTAAAGAAAGGTATAGGTTTTACTTTAAGCCAGGACGTCATTTCCAGCTTCGTAAATATGTCGATTCAGCATGAATTTTAAACCGAAAAATCGCTAAAAAATCACACTGCATCGATTTTCGACGCTTTATCGATTCACCTTGATAGAACTCGTCTATCTCGAACCCTCGAATTTTGAGAAAATAAATTCCGTGGAGGTCGAGTGATGTTCGTATGTGGTAAAATTTTGCAAAATTTTGTGTCGCGCCGTTCTCAGCTCCCATAAATCCGATTTCGATTCTCCTAAATGCAGATGAAAGCTAGTGTGCTGAACCTGGGCGAGTTGCCGCGCAAATTTCGAAATATCTATCTGTTTTCGGATGCGGCCAGACTTTTCCAGAAAATACACAGTTTTCAAATGAAAATATGGTCCAATTTTTTCATTTTCATATCTTTTATTTATCTCAAAATTGCATTTTCGAGCTCTACAACCTCCCAAATTTTCATCCAGATTCATAATATGGTTCTGGAGTTAGAGCCGTTTGATTGACCTACCATAAGAAACAAAATCCCTAAAAAAAGGTAAAAGCCCACCTGGTGACCTTCGCCAACATTTTTCATTTCTGATTTTATTCGAAATTTCTTGCTACATTCATAGTACAGACCATGAGTGAGCATCTGAAACAAATTCGACATCGATCGGCAATTCAGATCAATTTTTAGAACGATTTACTTTTTGCCTTTCTTACTAAAGAAAGGTATAGGTTTTAAAGCCAGGACGTCATTTCCAGCTTCGTAAATATGTCGATTCAGCATGAATTTTAAACCGAAAAATCGCTAAAAAATCACACTGCATCGATTTTCGACGCTTCGTCGCCAAGTTGTCAAGTTGAGCTTCGAATACTAGCGCGAGAATGCTGGCGCATATGTTTCGGCTCGACTTATACTCGTTCGTAGTAGCTTGTCTACCGATGTTTCCTTCAACATGTAAGATATCGTAGCTTTTCGGTTTCTTTTGCTCTGTCCGTTTTTGCATAACTGTCCAATGTTAATGCAAAAACTTTTTGACATAGGACATTCATCCGGGTACAATCAATTTGTTTCCGTGTGCTCCTAAAATCGCCTTTAAGTAGGCTTCATTTGTCGTGTCGTTTTATTTAACAGAGTTCATTGGATTCCAATAGGAGCTTTCGAAGCTTCTAAGCTTTATATCGTTTTCAAAGTTTTCAATGCTCGCGACGCCAATGGCTATCTACCTAAGGTATTGCGATTGAGTGTGTAGTGGTGCGGTTGTAAAAATATCTATCTCTGACTCTCTCACTTTCGTAGACGCTGAATGGCAAGCTTCCCACTGTGCGGTTAACTCGGTTTTGCTTTGCGCCTGCTTTGTTCGGTTTTTGGGCTCGTACCAAAACTAGAAAACCAAAACCGCGGTGTGTGTCGTCACTTGCGCATTGGAAGCTAAAAATTTGTACGATTAAAAATATTCGATAGGTGAAAATTGCGTTTTCAATTTCTTTTAGAAAACCCATCATTAATAATACCTTGCTTTCATCATAAGATTTTTTGTATCAAGTCGATGTTGTGAATTGAGAGAAGTTATATTCTTTAGTAAGAAAGGCTCTATCTCACCCCTGGTGGGATTAAATCGGGTTTTTTAAACTATGCTTCTTAAATTTACGGTTTACTCATAAATTATTTATATAAACATTTTATATCCATTAAATATTACAACCATTCTCAATAACTCATGTTGATCGAAAAATTGTCACTCGATTATCTACTGACTGGCTGGATGGATTTTGACCATTTTTGTCTCATTCGATCCGTCTTGTGGTCCCGTAAGTCTCTATCTATAAATCATGATGTTTAGTTAAGTAATTAAAAAGTTATGCTAAAAAAACAAATTTGGGTAAAGTTTGCAAGATTGTTAAAAAGGATGATTTTTGTAAGAAGGCATCTTATATATTTTTAGAAACGTATTTGGAAGACCTTTCAAACGAGTTCAAAACATTGAAAATCTGACAACCCTATCAAAAGTTATTAGCATTTGAGTGTTATTTATACACAGTTTTGAGGCCGGATCTCAGATATTTTCTAATCTAATCTAATCTAATCAGACCCTAGCGCAGCCAATCTTTCGAAGGGATCCTGGAGAGTGCCTTAGGTTAGATGACGCCTAGCACTCTTCTTGTCATTTATTAACATTTGCAGTGCGCCATTGCATCGAAATGCATTGAAACATCACAAGCGTTAAAGCGGCCAGGCCTACTGCGTAAAGCCGTATCGCAGAGATGACTCGTAATTGGGTTGAGTTTGAGCACTGAGTGTTCGAACAACAACACAATTCTGAATCGACAGGAGGAAGAAGCGTGGGACACACCACCATACGCTCCGAGATTTGATTGTATTCGTTGGGAGCACCATGCTAAGAAGGTTTGGTACTCCGGGACCCTCTGGGATGGGACATTGTATTTCCACGAATGCCCTGGACACTATTTGCCGTGGTTAAAGCGCCACAACTCGCTCTCTGTAACAGTATTTCTAATTCCAGTCCACGCTCACCAAGTCGTCATGGCCTAGTGGTTAGCATTTTTGCTTACCAATCCAAAGGACGGGGGATCGAACCCCGCCTCGAGCGACTTTGATTTTTCGTTCATATTCATCATTTCAAATTCATGTGTTCTTAACTTTCTCGTTGGGGAGCAGATGGGCATCGAACCCAGAACCATTCGCTTACAAAGCGAACACCGTAACCAGTCAGCCACGACCGCTCCTGAGGCCGGATCTCAGATATTTTGATGAAAAAGTCAAACCAGATGGATCCAAATCAAAAGTGTTCAAATTTTGCCCACAATTTTTGGTAGAATTTCATGGCTGAACTATATTTTCAAAAGAATTTTAAATTGAAATTTATTTAAATATTTTTATTTGAATAAATTTAAATAAAATCTTAAAACCTTCGACAAAATTTACATAACCTCTTAAAAATATAAATTTCTTTATGCCATCTGTGTACAAATTTAACTTGATTTATTAGGAATGTCTCAAACAATTATACAAATGTACGCTGTAGGTTAAGCTTTAAAATCATCTGAACAGGCGATGCTCGTCGTCTAAAATTAGTAAATGCATGAATTTTTAAAATTACATATTCATTTTATGAAATTGCAGTTTTCTTTAAAAAAAATAAATCAAATACCCTGGTATCATTGACTTTTTTAAAACATTCAAATTTAGCTGGTCGTTGCAATTTTCTTTTTTTTTTTTAATTCTTCAACACAAAAATACAAAAAAAAAATCAAAGAGGCATGATAAAATTAATTTGGATGCAAATCTTCTATACAAAAAATCACTTTTGGCAAATATTTTAAAAACACAAAAATTTAAACATTGTAGAGAAATATGATTTCTTGACCCATTCTGGGATTCTGTTAATGATTAAAAATATTCGAAGCAATTTTCATTTTAATTTTGATCAATTTGCTTTTTTAACCTTTTTCAAACGAAACTGTATCACTGAAACATTGTTTTGAGAAAAAAATACATAATTACTTGCTCACTCATGTATTTAAAAATCATTTTTATCACGTTCCTCCAGGATAAACAGTAAAAACTGATTAAAATTTAAATTTAGTGTGTTTCTGTACATTTGATACAACAATCCAGGTTTTTTCATATAGATATTTTAAATCTTTATATTTGAATTGAAAATATCAATATTGAAATGATAAGAATAAATTCAAACATAAAGAATGTTCGAAATTGAAAAAAATAATAATAATAATACAGAAGCACACGGTGTGTTTCTTAGAACAAACTTAAGATAAAAAATCGGCAAGTCTGATATTTGGCACCATGAAATTAGGGCTCTTTTCCAACATTTTGCGGGGTCCGGCGAAATATATCTTAGGGGGCCTGGATCATCTTTTTTTGAAGATTTTTTTTTTCGATTTTATAGGATTTTTTTAAGAAACGTTGACTGAAATCGATGGGTTCATATTCATAAAATTTCTTATTGATGTGCCTCTGGCGACGCTAAATTACATATTTTACCTCAAATCAAAAGTTTCCAACCCAAATTTACCAGATTTCTAGCTTTCTTTGAAACAACCCCAAAATCCAAGCTGGAAACCTCAAAACGACCGAATAAAAATCTTTTCTGTGTACAATTTGTCATAAAAACAGCAACAGATTGCCCAGATACAAATTAGAGCTTAAACCATTGCTAAACTTAGAGCAGGCCTGCCCAACGTACGGCCCGTGGGCCGTATCCGGCCCGTGAAGCTATTTCATCCGGTCCGCGACTGCATTTCAAAATAGTTCTATCAATGGCCCTTAAGGCAGTTAATGAAATATTCGATAAGTAAATTTAGAGTCTAGATTTGAAAAATAAGCTTAAGATCAAATTTTCACATATTTTCACAAAAAAATAATTGAGAAAATTTAACAGTTATTTTCTGCTTTAGCAATGTTTTTATTTCAAATTCAAACATTCTTTATGTTTGAATTTAGTTTTAAATCATTTCTATATTGGTGTTTTCATAATCAATAATTAAATTGAAAACTAGGAAAAGAAAGCATAAATATCAATTTCGTTAAATTGTTAAATGAACGATAACACACTTGATTGTTGTACAGAATAATTCTAATATTGTTTTTCTTACAATTTTGAATGAGTTTACATTAAATTTAAGTTTTTCGGTCCTGAGCTATTTTATTCACATTGATTTTTAAATTTTGTGTTTGTTTCAAATCATTTTATAATATTTTGTAAGATACTTGCACAAAATTGCACAATACAGCAAAAAGTGTTTTTTTTTGTAAAGAAGTTTTGGATCCAAATTTTGTTCAAATAAATTCTACTTATTATTTAATTTTAATTTTAATTTTAAAAGTTATCTTTGTTTTTCTTTCTTATTATCCAGATAAATGAATCTTATTTGCAATACTTATTTTTTTCGATTATTTTTAAATGATCTGATGAATATAATGTTATGATTTTTTTTGCATTTTCAACTTTTATCAAACTTTAGTTCCGGCCCGCCACTGCTTCAGAAAAATCAGATCCGGCCCACATGGCCAAAAGGTTGGCCCCCCCTGACTTAGAGTATTTAATTTAAAAGCTATTTATTACCAAAAAGGTTCCCAACATTATTTTTTCAATCCTCTGCCAAACAACACTAAAATATTGTAAGACATTTTCGTATCAATCACATTGTGGAGAACAGTTTTCTGAATAATTTCCATAAAAAAGTATCAATTTTGGTTCAATATAAGCAGAGATATACCCAATTTCGTAAAATAAAAAGTGACTTTCTTCAAAATTTGTGGATTTGATTCCCATTCAAAGATGAACACTGCCTACTATGATATTTTTAAATTTTAAGGATGAAAACATTTTGCTGAATAATAATACTTATATAAATTTTGATGAAATTTATTGAAATTATGTTATTAGAATCATAAAAACTCAATGAAAGTCACTTTTCTATTTTACGAAATTGGGCATATCTCTGCTTATATTGAACCAAAATTGATACTTTTTTATAGAAATTGTTCAGAAAACTGTTCTCTACAATGTGATTGATTTGAAAATGTTTTAAAATATTTAAGTGTTGTATGGCAGAGGATTGAAAAAATAATGTGGGAACCTTTTGGGTAATAAATATCTTTTAATTAAATACTCTAAGTTTAGCATAGGTTTAAGCTCGAATTTGTATCTGGACAATCTGTCCTTCCACCCTCTTCAAAATAGGTCCAAAAAATCGGAAAGCAATTTTTTTAATATATTTTTTTTATGAAAATATAGGTTTATTCAACAGAAAACAACCTAAAATGCATTTTCTGCATTGATAATCATATTAAGCAAGTTTGGCTTCATTTTTCTCTCCTCCTCGACTTTGATCAGACTCGAGGGACTTCAAAAATAATTGCAACAGCCTTATAGGCATTTTCAGCTTGTTTTTTTTTCTATAATTTTGTTTAACTTTGAAAAAAGTTTTATTGAACAAGGGGAGTCAATATTAAGGAATCACAACATGAGTATGAAAAAAATCAGCTAAATAAATAACAGAATGCTATACATACCTCTCATAATCCGGCAGCGGCAGCGTCGGTGCGTTCGACACCGCCGCGTAGTCCGTGATGGCTTCCTTGGTGATTTCGGACGCCTGACGCCAAACGCCACCGCCGGGGTCGATCCAGACGCCGTTCGGGTTCAGCGGAAGCGTCGGAAATTTGCGGACCGTTCCGATGGCGTGATTTCCTGTTTGAAGAAAAAATGTAAAAAAAAGTTAGATTTTTTTGTAGAACGTTTATTGCGCGCGTAAACATTTCAATCATCGATAGTTAGTCTCTACGTTGATGTGTTGTTTCAGCAAATAAAAAATCTGCCGTTCCAGGAAATGCACTTTTAGGAAAGTCGAAAAAGCCTGTAGGAAAATTCATTTGCGTCACTTCCATGTCAACCTGGAAAAACAGAATGTGCATGTTGACGTCGTCGTGCTATCTTGTCGATCTTTAATGTTGAATAAACAAAAACGAGAGCACGCAATGTAAACAAAATCTCTTTGGCCTTTTGTCGCATTTACATCAATTTTCAGGGAGTGACAAGATAGCACGATAAGGTTGAAACTACTTTTATATGAAAAGTGACAAAAATTTTCGGAGCTTTTTTGGTTTTGATTGAATATCTTAGGATTGAAATCGAGTTTTGGGGATCTGTGAAGGTCAAAAGATGTGGCATTGTGAGATGCACAAAATGGCGTTCTTAACTCAATTTGGCCCAAAATGCACGTACGACAAGTTAGCACGACGGCGACGATGTGACGATCGATAGATACACAGCGATGTTTTTTTTAAAATGATTTTGCAAAACATAAGTTTCATTGAAAAGCTTTATAAACAAATAAAAAACAACACACACAATTTAAGAGAAGTGCATTTTTTCAATTTTCAGCTTGGAAGAAGGCTGCTAAGTATTTCGATTGTTAATTTGTTTAATTTCAGTTACGAATATTTTGGTGTTTTTTTTTTTGTTAGTAAGTTAAACAGAGACAGCACTCATTTTAACCTCTCCTCATTCCACAATTTCCATAAGCATCACATCCACTCCCAGCTAGCAAGCCAACTAATTAATATTCATACCTCCCCCAAACGTGGCTGAAATAGAGTTTCCCTGACAGTAAGTGTAGAAATAAAACCGTCAAAACAGGTTTACGAATGTTGTTTCCCACCCGCTAACCCAAGTTCTTCACCCCGTTAGTCCGGTGTAGTCCATTTCCGGCCAAGTGCGCGCAGCATAAATTCTACGGAGGCCATCATAAATCCTCCTCCCCCCTGGGCGTCGAGGCCACTCAACTCCTCTGGTCAGGGGTGGACATTAGAAGCGAAATAAAGCGCTTTTCCCTCTTTTTCGCCGCTGTCCCCAAAGTTCTTTCCTGCTAAAAAGCGCCCATAAAAGGAAGCACAAAAGACCGGGCATAACTTTTTGAAAGAGAGTGGGACAACAGCAAAAAAGGAAATGTACAAATAGCGAAAATATGAAAAAAGCTCCGCGGGAAAACAAGGGTTGAGCATGTTTATGTGCCAGAGTGTGTGCTGCGACTTGGGTAATATCATAATTTTAATCCTCGTACATATTCTGGTTGTGCTGAGTTGGCAGAGCCCAACAAAAAAGTGGTGCGCGCCGAGCACTTTCCAGCGCTAACACAAAACACTAACGTGAAATATACGTTTATGAAAATGATGTGAAAACTGACGGGGTTTTTCATTGCCTCCACTTTTTTTTCTCTCGTGTGAGGATGGAAAATCTGACGGTTTGAGTGGATTTTGGAGCGCGCTCGTTTCACAGCTTAAGGGCGGAGAGAGAGGGCCCCGCCGGGTAAAGTGCAGAAGAAACATTTGGACGTACATGAATGTTTGCTTGTTTGCTATTTTGCTGAAGTGTCAAGACAGATGAAGTACGGCACAGCGTGGAGCTGGTACATTCGTTTGAAATAACGAGCATTTTTAAATTTTTATGTATGCTGATGTTTATGGTGCATAGAATGAATTTACAAGTTTGAAACATTAAATTACAGTGAAATTTTTTTATGTTGGCATTTAAAAATACAAATAATAATAAATCAAACTTTAGGGAGATGTATGAATTTTTTTTATAAAAATATTTTCCAATTCAAGCTGTGTTTATTTTTCATCATTACTTTACTTCACAGTTTTTGAATGATTGCCAAAACTACCACAATCAAAATTTTCAATCATTCAAATATTCCCAAAATTAAATTATCATTAGAAATATTAAGAGGAACATACAAAAGATGCAAAACTCGATAATAATTAGTTATCATTGATTGAAAACTACAATTCTTGCAGGAATTTTTTTTTCGAAAACTTAAGTCTTAGAGGATTTTTCAAAAATCAAACTAATATTTTTTTATTAAAATGAACTGTTGAATAGCGTGGTTCACGTTTCTATGAAAAAGACAAAAGTTGTTATTTTGTCTTGCATCAACCGGAATTTCGTTCTTTTATGTCCCCAGAAGCACTCCTGAAAATTTGAGCCCATTTGGTAAGGTCTAGGAGCTCCAGTTTTAATTTGAAATTTATATGGGATTTTGATTTATTTTCCATGGGAAACTATCTTTTTTTACATTGTATTAGGATTTTTTTTATAAATCGATGAAATGACTTGATTCCTATAGTAGGAGATAGGTTTTGAACTGGGGAACAACTTTGTAGAACATACCAACATGCTAGGAAGTGACCCTTTAAAGATACAGATACTTTTAGATGGTGGCTTTTGAAGGGGCTTTACTGTGTGGGGTGAAACGTATCTGTATCTGTATCTTTAAAGGGTCACTTCCTAGCATGTTGGTATGTTCTACAAAGTTGTTCCCCAGTTCAAAACCTATCTCCTACTATAGGAATCAAGTCATTTCATCGATTTATAAAAAAAATCCTAATACAATGTAAAAAAAGATAGTTTCCCATGGAAAATAAATCAAAATCCCATATAAATTTCAAATTAAAACTGGAGCTCCTAGACCTTACCAAATGGGCTCAAATTTTCAGGAGTGCTTCTGGGGACATAAAAGAACGAAATTCCGGTTGATGCAAGACAAAATAACAACTTTTGTCTTTTTCATAGAAACGTGAACCACGCTACTGTTGAACTTCAAAAAGAGTTGCTCATCTCTTAGTGGTGCTCCGGTGCATCACTCCAAATTCATTTTTTATGTTTGGTAGTAAAAGTTAAACATTTCCTGCATTATTATACAATTAGTTTTAGTAAATAGATCGGGGCAGAGGGTTAGAGGGTTAATGTTTTAAATTAAGCTATAAAAAACTTGCAATTTTTTACAAAGTTGTGAACTTTTAATTAACCATTTATTTTTACAAAACCATTGATATGGTTTCAATGTACAACAGCTGTTCATTGCGGAACCAAAACAAATCAACTGCGCACTGTAAAAAAGTACATAATCTTCTGGCATTAAATGAAAACTGTTTATTTTTTTCATGTAAAAGGTGATTATTTCTCAATTTATTCGTAAAACAAAATACTAAAGTTGTGATCCTTGAGAACACATTTAAAGTTGTACTTTTATTACACACTTTGCACCAAATTCTCCACCCTTGCAAATAATATCTGCAAACCAAATATTTGCACATTTAAAATCCTACCCCTGCTGTAGTTTGAGGTGTGCACTTTTGTATAGAGCTTTCCACAAAATCGCTGAAACTGTGTATTTTGACTTTTACCACAGTCAATCACAATTTATGTTATGATAAAATCAAATATTAATAGAAAAACATTTTTGTTTTTTATGTGCACAGTTTGCGCGTGACATTAATCTCAACCCCCAAGATGGCTGCCTTCAGCATCCCCCTGGTATTATTGGAATGTTTTACAACTGATAAGGTTAGTCTAAAATCATTATTTTTAAAACATGTACTGGAGTAGGCTACATAAGCAGGGTTGCCAGGTTTTTAATTATTTTTTTGCAATTCCGTCGTGAAACTATTTACTTTTCCTGTCATTCTTGAACGACGAAATAGCCTACTTTTCTGTACCAAAAATAACAGAATCGAATAGCAACACTTTTCAAAATAAATGCTGAAAAGTTCTACTTTTCAGCACTCAAATGGGTGCTGAAAAGTTGAACTTTTCAGCACTTGTTTCGAAAAGTAACACTTTTCAAAAAAATTTTGATTTAAACGATTTATTGATAAAATACATGAAAATTTGACATAAAAGTTCACTCAGTGTGTGTTTTTTGGAATTGCAAAAAATGTTGTATGGAACTCGTTGCAAAACATGATTTTTTCAGCACTCTTCGTATTTATCCAACTCGGTGAACCTCGTTGGATAAATGTACGACTCGTGCTGAAAAAATCCTCTTTTTGCACCTTGTTGCATAAACTACTATTAAACAAAATCAACATTCTCATCACAAAATTTCTTTGTTTTGGAAAATTTAATATTTTTGAATTTCAAATTAAACTTTCTAAAACACACACTCGACCAATACGATTTTGTCAAACAAAATTAACACTGTTCATTCTCTCCCAACCGTAACTGGTGCATTTTGCATGATTTTTCTAGATTTTTTATCGGCGTTTTTTTTTCAGTTTTGACCAAGTAACCCTGCACACAAGGTTCATGCACTATTTTTAAAAATAAGTTTTTTCAAAAGTGTTTGAATAAATAGTTACTTTTAAAAATCTAATTTTAAATCTCAGAGTGACTTGATAGTCATAGTTTTTCTTGTTAAATCAGTTCAAATGTTTTTTTCATGTCTTTAGATTGCTTTTATAATTTTTGAGATAAAATATCAATGTTTTTATTTAATTAATACTTTATATCAAAAACCTTTATAAATTTTGGGCAAATCTTTCGATATGTCAAAATTTTGCCTGAATTACCTTGAAACTTGTTTTGTTTTAAAATAATAGATTCAAACTAAATGTTATGCACAAACTTAAAATAAATATATATTTTACATAAAATTTGTGCTACTAAATTCAGAGAAGTTAAGTTAATAAAATTTATTTAGTTGCAGTTAAGTGCACATTTTTCAAATGGAAAATTAATTTAAACCATACTATTTAGGGACCATCCATAAACCACGTGGACACTTTAGGGGGTATGGCGATTGTCCACGCTCCATACAAAAAAGATTTTTTTTGTATGGACAATTGTCCACGAAGGGGGGGGGGGTTCGAGATTCCCAAAAAAGTGTCCACGTGGTTTATGGATGGTCCCTTATCAATTTGACATAATTAATTAAATTTACTCACTTTGAGGCAGTGTCTATCAAAGTCACCTTCACAGAAAAAAATGTTGGTAGTCAGTGCACTCATAGTTTCGACTTTGTTTGTGATATGTGACAGACCACTCCAATCGTCTTCACCACGACAAACTGATTTTGACATTCTACTTTCGTTCGTTTCACACACAAACGAATGAGTGCTACGCAAAGCCACACTCACACAGTCATTGACTTCCCTCTAGAAATAAAATCGCTCAGAGAACGGTCGTTTAACATTCTACCGAGATTCCGATCATCTCTCCCATGATCACATTCAAATGATTTCACCACGCAGCTGACGTTTTAAAAGAGAGATTTAAAACGAGAGAAAGAGCACGTGGTCTCGTTTGGGCGGCTGCTTGAGTGGTGCTCATTTTCCGTTCGTTTCGTCTTTGTGTTTACGTTCACCGACCGTCGACAAGCAATGACGATCATGATAGACGCTGTGTGTCAGCAAACAAAGTTCATTTTTAGATAAAATTTCTAAAAAAGAGTTTACATTCAACCAACAAAAATTTCAACTTTCCGAAATTCAACGTTTTCGTTATGTGATTTTACATTTTTCAAAAAACCCTATTAAAATAATAATTTTCAGCAAAACATAGATGAAAAAGTAGAATTTTGGAAGGTTGAAAACATCGCTGGAGGGATATTACCACTTTTTTTAATTAATTTTACCTTAAAAAATGTAAAAATATGAATATCAACGGAAACTGATGACAATTTCACCAGTTTATGATATACAAATACACATTTGTTTGCATAAAATCTGTTACCATTCGAAGATGTTTTATCGAACATTTAAATTTTTTCGAGGTATTTTTTACAACTTTTTGTTTAAACGTACATTAACATTGTGTGACCCAGCATGCCTTAAAAAAATAAAAGCATGAGAAAAGTCTTACAAGTTGAGTAATATTTGAAAAATAAATTAAAATCCTATCAATATCACCCCAGTTTACGATGCTTAAAAATATTATTTCGTTTTGTTTTTTAAGGTTATTATGCATTTTTTAAAATATCGAATGTACGTTTTATTTGATTTTCATACCCTTGATTTAAGAATTAATATGGAATTTCTTCAATCGGCCTCTATTATTTTTTCAACTAATCCGTCCTTCTCAAAAACAACAATCGCAACACTCTCTCATTTTGTAATTGAAATGTTATTTTCGTCTGCTCGAGTGAAATCATTCCCAAACTCCACTTCACCAAATGAATCCTTTTCTGGTCTATATTTCAGTATCTCTTTCTCTGACTTGTGCTTCGTGCATTGTTGTAACAGATTACATAACCACTTCATTTAATCTGATTGTCCGCAATAGCACTCCACCTAGAATTTAAATTAAATTCAAACAAAGGAACAAATTTACAACCCTTCCGAATCCTCTTCCAACAAACACGTCGTGCATTGCAAGTTTGTCAAAGCCAGGCGGAAAAAAGCTCGTAAAAGTAAAATTGAATAATCACATTCCCTGCTGACGGATCGCATTCGGAACATTCCCGAATCCTGTGCTGGAAAAGCACTTGAAGAACAAAAAGTTGAAGAGTTTTTCTTCCTTTTCTCAACTTTCTCCTGCTTGTTCCACACACACGCTACTCGAGTGCATGAGTGACGAAATGTTTTAAAACTCTTGACAGTCAGGGAGGAAAAAAAGAAGACGTCAGGAAGGACAAACGAAGTGGCATCACCGCCCAGAAAAAGCACACACAATTATTGAAACACAAGAAAAGAAAACATTGTTTAAATTGAATGAAAACAGGGAAGCGAAATTCAATTTTCCCGGTGTTGCTCGTTTTGCTTCCAACTGGCGTTGGCACACAAATGTGAGTGTCTTTGAAGGAGGAGAGGATAGAGTGGAAAACCAACATCACATGTGTCATTTGGAGGGGGAGTTTTGATTTTGTCCCCGGACTTCTGTGAGTAATGGAGAAGCTTTTGTTGGATGAGGGATAAAAGAGCAACTATTTTGTGCTTTTTGCACTTTCCTGGAACGGTGGATTTAAATTATATTTTTCTCGAAAAGTTCCCCCTTTTAACACACCGTGCACGTCATTGCAATTTATTCAACGGTCGGTACTTACCGTGCATGCTGTTCAGCGAGCTGTGCTTCATAAACTGTATCCGCCGGAAGATCACCGTGGCCCCGAACAGGAACACGATGATGGCGATGATGGAACCGAGCAGGATAATGAACCACGTTTGCGTCAGGATATCGTGCGAGTAGTCGTGATTTATTGGATACCTGTTTGGGGGGAGGAGAGAGGAGGAACACAAAGTGAAATGAGTAAGGAACGCTTTATTTTCAATGAACGCAGTTTATTAAATGAGATTTGCTGAAGTGACTTTTTTAGAGAGGTTTAGTTTTTGGTTTTCGAAAGACTTTAAAAAAATCAACATAATTGTTCTTAAATCTTCTTGCCTTCCTCTTTGAAAATTTCTTTAGAAATCAACTAAAAAAACAATTTGCAAGCCTTTTCAAAAATATTTAAAATTGTGTTAACTTTTCTTTTCCAGTATCCACCTTGAAGAGACGAATGCACAAAAGTGTATAGTCTCTAAAATCACAATAAAAAAACAAATCAACAAAACCTACACCAAAACAAAATATACCAAATACCAAATACCAAATACCAAATACCAAATACCAAATACCAAATACCAAATACCAAATACCAAATACCAAATACCAAATACCAAATACCAAATACCAAATACCAAATACCAAATACCAAATACCAAATACCAAATACCAAATACCAAATACCAAATACCAAATAATTAAATACCAAATACCAAATACCAAATACCAAATACCAAATACCAAATACTAAATACCAAATACCAAATACCAAATACCAAATACCAAATACCAAATACTAAATACCAAATACCAAATAACCAAATACCAAATACCAAATACCAAATACCAAATACCAAATACCAAATACCAAATAACCAAATACCAAATACCAAATACCAAATAATAAATACCAAATACCAAATACCAAATAATTAAATACTAAATACCAAATACCAAATACCAAATACCAAATAATTAAATACCAAATACCAAATACCAAATATTAAATAATTAAATACCAAATACCAAATACCAATACCAAATACTAAATACCAAATACCAAATACCAAATACCAAATACCAAATACCAAATACCAAATACCAACAAATACCAAATACCAAATAATTAAATACCAAATACCAAATACCAAATACCAAATACCAAATACCAAATACCAAATACCAAATACCAATACCAAATACCAAATACCAAATACCAAATACCAAATACCAAATACCAAATACCAAATACCAAATACCAAATACCAAATACCAAATACCAAATACCAAATACCAAATACCAAATACCAAATACCAAATACCAAATACCAAATACCAAATACCAAATACCAAATACCAAATACTAAATACCAAATACCAAATAAAATACCAAATACCAAATACTAAATACCAAATACCAAATACCAAATACCAAATACCAAATACCAAATACCAAATACCAAATACCAAATACCAAATACCAAATACCAAATACCAAATACCAAATACCAAATACCAAATACCAAATACCAAATACCAAATACCAAATACCAAATACCAAATACCAAATACCAAATACCAAATACCAAATACCAAATAATAAATACCAAATACCAAATACCAAATACCAAATACCAAATACCAAATACCAATACCAAATACTAAATACCAAATACCAAATACCAAATACCAAATACCAAATACCAAATACCAAATACCAAATACCAAATACCAAATACCAAATACCAAATACCAAATACCAAATACCAAATACCAAATACCAAATACCAAATACCAAATACCAAATATTAAATACCAAATACAAATACCAAATACCAAATACCAAATACCAAATACCAAATACCAAATACCAAATACCAAATACCAAATACCAAATACCAAATACCAAATACCAAATACCAAATACCAAATACCAAATACCAAATACCAAATACCAAATACCAAATACCAAATACCAAATACCAAAAACCAAAAACCTAACATTACTTGACCAAAAACTTTAAGGCCAATTATAACAATATGAAAAATTGAAAAAAAAGTCAGCTAAGTTTTTTTGTTTTTTAAGAGTGTATGATTTTCTGAATGGTCCCAATCCCAAACTCTAATTTCAAAATTCCAGCAACCCTCGAATCATTCTACTCACCGCGTATAACCCTGGTCCAGTCGCTTCGTGTGCGGATCCAGCCGCAGAATCGACGGCACGCTAAACGGCCCAATGCCGACGCGGGTGCTGGCCGCGATGCTCACCGAGTAGGTCACCCCGGCCGACAGGTTTGCCAGGAGCAGCTTCGGCGAGTCCCCGTCGACGGTCATGTTCGTCAGCACCTTGGACATGTTGTGCACGTCGTAGCCGCGGATGATGATGTGGTAGTTTTTGAGCTTGCCTGAAGTTTTAACGGAAGCGTTGATTGTTAGATAGAATTTTGTGGATTTTTGGCTGACTTACCGTTCAAGCTGTGATTGGTTGGGGGTTCCCACTTGAGATAGACGGCCGAAGTGTTTAGCAGGACTGCCTCCATGTTGATCGGGGCTGCACTGGGAACTAAAAACTCACAATTAGTCTCAATTACTCAACATAACCTAGAAAACCTTACCATCCTCCAAGGTCTTCGCCGTCCTCGAGTTGGACGGCCTACCCTCGATCGTCTTGTAGAACGGCACCAGGAAGAACTCGTACTCGGTGTACTTGTCCAGCCCGTTGATCGTACAGGCAGACGCACCTCCACCGTGAAGCACGGTCAGGGTCTTGTACGTCCCATTGCTATTGACGTTCTTCGAGTAAATGTAGAACCCTTCCACGTACTGCCCGTTGACGATCTCCCAAACGAGGCGAACGCTTGTAGAGTCCGAAGCGTTCGCTTCCAGCAGGTTGACCACGCTTCCGGAGGATAGCGTAGCTTGAGCTTCGCTCAAGTTGATGTCTTCGCCGTGGTTGATGTCCCGACCGATGGTCACCGGATCGGACATCAAGCTTGGGATACCAACGCCTTGATCGTTCTCGGCTCGCACGATGAACGTATAGGCGATGTCCGACGTAACGGGTGAAAAGGTGTAGCTGGTCGAGGAGATCTTGTACGGGATTGAGATCCATCCTTTGGCCATGTCAGTTGAGAAGACCTCGATTAGGTAGCCGTTGATGTCCGAGGCCCCCGATTTGATGCTCGGCAGCCAAGAAATGCTGATCGAGTTATCGGTTACGTTGACGATCTGAGGTTTCCCCGGGGCACTGGGGAAGGCACTGGCCTCAGGGGCACGGAAGAAGTTAATGTTTGGGTTGGTTGGAGGTTCTAGCCGGAGGTAGGCACTCCAAGTTGCCTTACCGCTACGGCTGCTTGCCACACAAGTGTACAGACCTTGATCGGTGTTCTTGTCTAGATCGTGGATCACCAGGGTGCCGTTGTCGGTGGTGTTGATCCGCTCGGAGTTGATGACGGGGTTGCCGTCCAAGTACCACGAGATAATGGGAGTTGGGTTGCCAACCGCTCGACAAGGTAATGCTACCACCGACTTCACCGGAAGCGTTTGGTTTGTGGGTCCTAAGATGATGATCGGCGGTGGTAGATCGTCTTGTGACGCCACGGTCAGTCGTGCGCGTACGCTGATCGATCCTACGGAGTTAACCGCACTACAGATCACCACCAAGCCGTTGTCCGCTTTGGTGGTTTGAAGGATCGTGAGCACGGTCAAACCCTCCTGGGTATTGGACGTCTCAAAGCGATCGAACTTGGTCCCCGGGAAGATCAAGGTGCGATTACCCTCGATCGACCAGAACGTAGTTGGTTTGGGACGACCTTCGGACTTGCACTCAAATGAAGCATCGCGAATTCCCTCAATGACCTGCGGCACCGGTCGGATCACCAGGTAGGGATGAGCTGAAAACCAAATTTTAAGTTTAAAATGTTCAAAATTCTTCTGAAAAATAGACTTACAGTGCACGGTCAACGTTCCGGTGGCGGAGATCGCCCCCACGGCGTTGTCCGCCTCGCAGCTGTACTCTCCCTCGTCGTCCGGGATGACGTTCTCCAGGCGCAGGCTGCGATCCTCCAGGATGTGGACGCGGTCCAGGGGCATGTTGCCACCGTTGGCCGACCGTCGCCACAGGACGTCGGGCATGGGGTCACCTCCGACGCGGCACTGGAACGTCACCGAGGAGCCCTCGATGATGGTGGAGTCGTGCGGTCCCCGGATGAGGAAGGGTTTCACTGGAAGGAAGACGACATTTGGAAAATTTTAAAGAATTGAAGTTTCGTTCTAACCTTAAAATTGTGGACTTGAAAATGGGTTTCTTGAGATATTGAACTCTTGATTACATGAACACTTAAACTCGATTTGAACTCTTGAATTCATAAAATCTTGAGTTCTTGAACTCGTGAAAATTTTAACTCTAGCACTCTTGAGATCTTGAACACTTGAACACTTGAACACTTGAACACTTGAACACTTGAACACTTGAACACTTGAACACTTGAACACTTGAACACTTGAACACTTGAACACTTGAACACTTGAACACTTGAACACTTGAACACTTGAACACTTGAACACTTGAGCACTTGAACACTTGAATTCTTGAACACTTTAACACTTGAGCACTTAAACACTTGAACACTTGAACACTTGAACTCTTGAACACTTGAACACTTGAACACTTGAACACTTGGACACTTGAACACTTGAATACATGAACGCCTGAACTCTTGAACAATAGAACTGATGAACTCAAGCTCTTAATCTTTTGAAACTGTTGAAGATTTAAACTCTTCAAGTCTTCAACTATTCAACAGTGTAGTTCTACACCAACTTACCGTGCACCTTCAGGAACGCCATCCCGGACTCGCGCACCCCGACCAGATTCTTCGCGATGCACTGGTACTGGCCCTCGTCCGTCTGGCGCACGTCCTGGATCGCCAGGTTTCCCCCGTCCACGACCCGGATGCGTTTGCTCGTTTCGACGTCCAGCTTCTGGCCGTTTTTGCGCCACCCGACCGTCGGCTCCGGCACCCCCTTGGGGGGTCCACACTCGAGCAGGACCGTCTCGCCCTGGGCCACCCGGGTGTGCTGCGGCTCCAGCCGGAACTCCTCACGCAGGACTAGGGAGAAGGAGGAAAAAAGATCATAGAGAGTGAAATTATTTGCATATTTTATTCGACCGGTTTTAGACAACTCCCGAGACACAAACAATAAAAACCGTCTAGGCAGCGTGAATTCCCAGGACAATTGTTTGGTGGTGGTGCTTTGGGGTCATTTGCAGAGATGTATGTATGAAGGCAAGGTTCGAGTTCAAAAATACCACGTTTTAACTGTCGTGTTAATTTTTTTAAAAGTGAATCCTTTAAAAAAAATTGATGAAGTTGCCTAATTTTGAACTACTTTGTATTGAAGTTGTTGTTGGACAACATTAAGGGCACCAAAGCCTCTAAGTACGCCTCTGATTTAGTTGACTCGCCATCGCAGACTCGTTTTGTTGTAGATTTTATTCCCAGCCAGACCAGCAGATTCGGAATCAGATTTTCATCGTCAACGCGCGCCCAAAAATAGTGAAATAAAACTACTCTTTTTATAGTGACTACTCCTTGCAGACATCCTGTAAACAGCGCAAAAAAGGGGTAAAAATCAAACAACAGAGGCGACAACGAGGAGGTCCTCGAAAATCCGGCTAAGCCGCTGGTGGCCGGTTGTTGTCTATACTTTTTTTTTTCAACTCACTAGTGGCCAACACTTTTTACGACCGTCTGCGATGCAAATGGATATTTTATTTGCATTTTTGGGTTCCATTTGTTATTTTTGTCCCCCTGGCCGCCTGAAGCACTTGTCGTCATCCCCGGCCAGAGTGGCTTCAGGTCGCTAGGAATCTCTTTTTTTGGGCTCAAAACAAATTGCGACAGTATTACTCCAGGGGGGAGCAAAACTGTGCGGTATTGAAGGAAACTGAATTTGCTTTTATCGTTCCCTCGTTAAAAGCACTAGTTGATAAAAATTTATTCGGCGAGTTTTTTCGTTCCGAGATTCTCGTGCCAAGTTATTAGTACAAGTGGTTTCGATTATGAGAAATAGCCTTCCACTGAATCAGATTTCGAGCAAGGTTTCAACGAGCTTTTCACGGGAAAATAGAGGAAGTAAAAAAAAAGTTAAACACGGAGGCTATTTATTTAATCAATTAAAAGCCCGGGTCGAGCTATTTCGGGTGGAAAACGCTTTCGGATGGTTTTGGGCAAATTGGTTGGAGAATTTCGTTATCCGTTCGGCTGTAACTCTGTGACCCAGTTTTGCTGGAGTTTATATGCGATCACCCCAAATGGAATCGCTCAGCTAGTGCCGAAATTAATTAAAATAGTGGCTTACGAAATTGCGTTACCATAATGTTTCCAGTTGAGTTACGGTGTGCTTGGTAATATTCTGGTTAAATTGCTATAATAAATCTAATTAAATTTAAGAAATCACGAAAACTGAATTATTGTGTCAAAATATACCGCATCATTCACAAGCCTTCAACAAATCAGGCCTCTACCGTTGTTTTTTCAATATTTTTCAGGGGTTCATCTGTGCAACTCTTTTAGTTTCTCATGTTTTATGTTTGTGTGTTTTTATATGCAACCTTTAAACGATTGTATCGCTTTTTTTTTAAATAATTTTCCAGTCGCTTTTTCGAGTTATTGAGTTTGTTTATTATTGAGTGTGTTTATTACATTTTGTAAACTCAAACTTAGGCTATTAAATTGCAACAATGTGAGTAAAAACTTAATCTAGGAAAATTCAAAAATGACAGAATACTTGTTTTGACATAAAATGTAGGATATATTAATTAATATTTAATATTAAAAATTCACCAAACTAATGATTTAAAAAAAAATAAGGTCCTCCCACCAGTGCTTCAAATTTCGTTTACAATTGATTTTTGGTGCTGCGCTAACATTTTCCATTTGAGAAATCAATTTTGTCGAATGTGAAAAACTAAATCCTTTACACAAAAACATCTTAATCATAAACCTTTTTTAATTTGATTTCAACAGAAAGTTGTTCAGAAAATTGGAAAATGCTTCATGTTTTTAAATTTGAGTTATCAGAGCAGTTTAGGTTTCACTTTATTCAATTGCATTTTAATAGAATTCCTCTCTAACTATTTAAACTATATTTTTTCAAATCCAAATAATTTGTAAGCTATAAAAACCCAGATAACTAAAAATATAATTTTTAATTAATGTTGTCATTAAAAATCTGTATGCAGTTTTTTACGTCATTCTTTTACCAATTATTTTAATTTATTCGCTAACATCAAATATTTCTGAGAATTTTTACCTGTTTTTTTTTTTTGCATAATTCATGGCAAAATCAAAATTCGTGTCTGCAGAGCAGTTCTGTACAAAATCGGTATTTTACTTTAATTTTAATTTTTGTATTTTTTAAGCCGACTACATTTTTTTGGTGCCTTCGGTATGCCCAAAGAAGCCATTTTGAATCATTAGTATGTCCATATAATTTTCCATAAAAATTTGGCAGCTCTGTATCTTTTGAAGGATTTTTTTGATCGATTTGGTGTCTCGGCAAATTTGCAGGTATGTATAAGGTATACACTGAAAAAAAAAAACATTATAATTTTATAATTTAACTTTTTGTCACTAAAACTTTATTTGCAAAAAAACATAATTTTAAATTTTACTTATTGATATGTTTTAGGGGACATCAAATGCCAACTTTTCAAAAATTTCCAGAATGGGCAAAAAATCTTTGATCGAGTTATCAATTTTTAAATCAATACCGATTTGAAAAAAAAAACCGAAATATTGGTCGCAAATATTTTTCAACTTCATTTTTCAATGTAAAATCAAACTGGCAATCAAAAAGTACTCTAGTGAAATTTTGATGAAGTGCACCGTTTCCAATTTATAGCCATTTACGGTGAATTTGGAAATAGTCGTTGATTTTCATTTTTTTAAATTAGTGCCCATGTTCGCCCACTTTTGAAAAAAAATGAAAAGCTGGGATAATTCACTTTATTTTGCTTTTCTGATCTTGGTTGAAACGACCCTTAGTTGCTGAGATATTTCCATGCAAAAGTTTTAAAACAGGAAATTTGATGTTTTCTAAGGCTCACCCAAACAGCCCACCATTTTCTAAGATCGATATCTCAGCAACTAATGGTCCAATTTATAATGTTAAAATATGAAACATTCGTGAAATTTTCCAATCTTTTCGAAAACAATATTTTCAAAATTATGAAATCCAGACTCACTTATCAAAAGGGCCAAACAATCAATATTACACCCTTTTGAAATGTTGGTCTTTATTTAATTTTTTGAAAAAAATTTTTTCGAAAAGATCGGAAAATTTCACGAATGTTTCATAATTTAACATTGAAAATTGAACCATCAGTTGTATAGATATCGACATTAGAAAATGGTGGTTTGTTTGGGGAGACTTAGAGAACATCAATTTTCCTGTTTTTAAACCTTTGCCTGGCAATATCTCAGCAACTAAGGGTCGTATCAACCAAGAACAAAAAAGCAAAATATATGAAACTTTCTTAGTTTTTCAAACAAGGCACTAATTTTATAAAATGAAAAACTGCGACTATTTTCAAAAAAGTAACCTTAAACTATTTTGAAAACGGTGCACTTTATCAAAATTTCACTACAGTACTTGATTGCAAATTTGATTCTACATCCAAAAATAAATTTGAAAGTTTTTTTGCGACCAGTATTTCGTTTTTTTTAATCAGTATTGATTAAAAAATGTATAACTCGGTCAAAGATTTTTTGCACAACCTGGAAATTTCTTAAAAGTTGGCATTTGATGTCATTCATCATTTTTTTCGGCGTAGTACTTATCCATACCTACAACTTTGCCGAACACACCAAATCGACCAAAAAAAATCCTTCAAAAGATACAGATTTTTGAAATTTCATACATCATTTTTGTATGAACAGCTGCCAAAATTATAAGGAAAATTATATGGACAAACTAATTATGCAAAATGGCTTCTTTGGGAATACCGAAGGTACCAAAAAAGTTTCAGTCGGATTAAAAAAATACAGAAATAAAAAATCGAATGACCGAAATCTGAGAGAATTGTTCTACTATGTTTTTGAAATCGAGAACGTTTCGATTTTGTTACGTTAAAAATTTAATAAGTCGTGTTGAAAAAAAAAATTACTGGTGCACACGAATTCGAGGCTGGAACAACGAGATTTTAGTTACAAACATGGTAGATTCTTTGAGGTAATTGGAACTATCGAAGTGATAACAAAGTAGTTTAATTATTTTTACAAATTGTTTCAGGATTGGGTCGAGAAGTGTAACACGCTTTTTGAAAAAAAAAAAAAATTCATCAACTTTCCCGGTTGATGATTTTAAATAATAACTTTTTTTTCTATTAAGCATAAGCATAAGCATAAGCATAGGTGCCCACCCACAGTTGCTACTCCGTTATTGACCAGGACCTCCAGAAGTTACATCCACGAGCCGTGGAAGATGAGTGGGTGCTATCTTTCCTCGCTTCGCAACTTCTCAAAGGCCCCTATCATGCTGATCAATACCGGCGCCGGCCACGACCAGTGGTAGAGTCACGGGGAAGTGGATGGGAATGTTAGTCCGATACTTGAGTGATAGAGACCGCCCAATCGACTGCTTCTCCGACAAAGTATCACATGAGTTTTGAGGGGGTTAGTAGATGGGTATGAGGTCAGGATTCACGAATGGCAGTGATGTGACCATGAGCATTTTGTTTATCGGTTGAATTTTTTAAATCTTAGGCAGCCGGCTGCGGAAAGATAAATTAGTGATGATTTAGAAAGTTTTTTTAATCGAACGCGTGCCAACCGAGCATAAGTGCTATGGGCTGGACTTATCAGTATATTTTTACTGTTTCTACAATTAAGATAACGCGAGCAAATTTCAAATCTCTTCGCAGTACACAATACACGACAAAAATGCGAAACAAAAGGCACACAAAAAAATCACTTTTCGCTCCGAACATTTTTTACGACCACGCGCTCCCTTTGTCAATTATGCACTGATGACGCTGCATTTTCAGAGGGTAATTTTCTCCTCGCAGCACACAATACACGACAAAAATGCGAAACAAAAGGCACACAAAAAAAATCACTTTTCACTCCGAATATTTTTTACGACCACGCGCTCCCTTTGTCAATTATGCACTGATGACGCTGCATTTTCAGAGGGCAATTTTCTCCTCGCAGCACACAATACACGACAAAAATGCGAAACAAAAGGCACACAAAAAATCACTTTTCACTCCGAATATTTTTACGACCACGCGCTCCTTTGTCAATTATGCACTGATGACGCTGCATTTTCAGAGGGCAATCTTCTCCTCGCAGCACACAATACACGACAAAAATGCGAAACAAAAGGCACACAAAAGGCACACAAAAAATCACTTTTCACTCCGAATATTTTTTACGACCACGCGCTCCCTTTGTCAATTATGCACTGATGACGCTGCATTTTCAGAGGGCAATCTTCTCCTCGCAGCACACAATACACGACAAAAATGCGAAACAAAAGGCACACAAAAAATCACTTTTCACTCCGAACATTTTTTACGACCACGCGCTCCCTTTGTCAATTATGCACTGATGACGCTGCATTTTCAGAGGGCAATCTTCTCCTCGCAGCACACAATACACGACAAAAATGCGAAACAAAAGGCACAAAAAAAAATCACTTTTCGCTCCGAATATTTTTTACGACCACGCGCTCCCTTTGTCAATTATGCACTGATGACGCTGCATTTTCAGAGGGTAATTTTCTCCTCGCAGCACACAATACACGACAAAAATGCGAAACAAAAGGCACACAAAAAATCACTTTTCACTCCGAATATTTTTTACGACCACGCGCTCCCTTTGTCAATTATGCACTGATGACGCTGCATTTTCAGAGGGCAATCTTCTCCTCGCAGCACACAATACACGACAAAAATGCGAAACAAAAGGCACACAAAAAATCACTTTTCACTCCGAACATTTTTTACGACCACGCGCTCCCTTTGTCAATTATGCACTGATGACGCTGCATTTTCAGAGGGCAATCTTCTCCTCGCAGCACACAATACACGACAAAAATGCGAAACAAAAGGCACACAAAAAATCACTTTTCACTCCGAACATTTTTTACGACCACGCGCTCCCTTTGTCAATTATGCACTGATGACGCTGCATTTTCAGAGGGTAATTTTCTCCTCGCAGCACACAATACACGACAAAAATGCGAAACAAAAGGCACACAAAAAATCACTTTTCACTCCGAACATTTTTTACGACCACGCGCTCCCTTTGTCAATTATGCACTGATGACGCTGCATTTTCAGAGGGCAATCTTCTCCTCGCAGCACACAATACACGACAAAAATGCGAAACAAAAGGCACAAAAAAATCACTTTTCGCTCCGAATATTTTTTACGACCACGCGCTCCCTTTGTCAATTATGCACTGATGACGCTGCATTTTCAGAGGGTAATTTTCTCCTCGCAGCACACAATACACGACAAAAATGCGAAACAAAAGGCACACAAAAAATCACTTTTCACTCCGAATATTTTTTACGACCACGCGCTCCCTTTGTCAATTATGCACTGATGACGCTGCATTTTCAGAGGGCAATCTTCTCCTCGCAGCACACAATACACGACAAAAATGCGAAACAAAAGGCACACAAAAGGCACACAAAAAATCACTTTTCACTCCGAATATTTTTTACGACCACGCGCTCCCTTTGTCAATTATGCACTGATGACGCTGCATTTTCAGAGGGCAATCTTCTCCTCGCAGCACACAATACACGACAAAAATGCGAAACAAAAGGCACACAAAAAATCACTTTTCACTCCGAACATTTTTTACGACCACGCGCTCCCTTTGTCAATTATGCACTGATGACGCTGCATTTTCAGAGGGCAATCTTCTCCTCGCAGCACACAATACACGACAAAAATGCGAAACAAAAGGCACAAAAAAATCACTTTTCGCTCCGAATATTTTTACGACCACGCGCTCCTTTGTCAATTATGCACTGATGACGCTGCATTTTCAGAGGGTAATTTTCTCCTCGCAGCACACAATACACGACAAAAATGCGAAACAAAAGGCACACAAAAAATCACTTTTCACTCCGAATATTTTTTACGACCACGCGCTCCCTTTGTCAATTATGCACTGATGACGCTGCATTTTCAGAGGGCAATCTTCTCCTCGCAGCACACAATACACGACAAAAATGCGAAACAAAAGGCACACAAAAAATCACTTTTCACTCCGAACATTTTTTACGACCACGCGCTCCCTTTGTCAATTATGCACTGATGACGCTGCATTTTCAGAGGGCAATCTTCTCCTCGCAGCACACAATACACGACAAAAATGCGAAACAAAAGGCACAAAAAAAAAATCACTTTTCGCTCCGAATATTTTTTACGACCACGCGCTCCCTTTGTCAATTATGCACTGATGACGCTGCATTTTCAGAGGGTAATTTTCTCCTCGCAGCACACAATACACGACAAAAATGCGAAACAAAAGGCACACAAAAAATCACTTTTCACTCCGAACATTTTTTACGACCACGCGCTCCCTTTGTCAATTATGCACTGATGACGCTGCATTTTCAGAGGGCAATCTTCTCCTCGCAGCACACAATACACGACAAAAATGCGAAACAAAAGGCACAAAAAAAAAATCACTTTTCGCTCCGAATATTTTTTACGACCACGCGCTCCCTTTGTCAATTATGCACTGATGACGCTGCATTTTCAGAGGGTAATTTTCTCCTCGCAGCACACAATACACGACAAAAATGCGAAACAAAAGGCACACACAAAAAAAAAAAAACACTTTTCACTCTGAATATTTTTTACGACCACGCGCTCCCTTTGTCAATTATGCACTGATGACGCTGCATTTTCAGAGGGTAATTTTCTCCTCGCAGCACACAATACACGACAAAAATGCGAAACAAAAGGCACACAAAAAAAATCATTTTTCACTCCGAATATTTTTTACGACCACGCGCTCCCTTTGTCAATTATGCACTGATGACGCTGCATTTTCAGAGGGTAATTTTCTCCTCGCAGCACACAATACACGACAAAAATGCGAAACAAAAGGCACACAAAAAATCACTTTTCACTCCGAACATTTTTTACGACCACGCGCTCCCTTTGTCAATTATGCACTGATGACGCTGCATTTTCAGAGGGTAATTTTCTCCTCGCAGCACACAATACACGACAAAAATGCGAAACAAAAGGCACACAAAAAATCACTTTTCACTCCGAACATTTTTACGACCACGCGCTCCTTTGTCAATTATGCACTGATGACGCTGCATTTTCAGAGGGCAATCTTCTCCTCGCAGCACACAATACACGACAAAATGCGAAACAAAAGGCACACAAAAATCACTTTTCACTCCGAACATTTTTACGACCACGCGCTCCTTTGTCAATTATGCACTGATGACGCTGCATTTTCAGAGGGCAATCTTCTCCTCGCAGCACACAATACACGACAAAATGCGAAACAAAAGGCACAAAAAAATCACTTTTCGCTCCGAATATTTTTTACGACCACGCGCTCCCTTTGTCAATTATGCACTGATGACGCTGCATTTTCAGAGGGTAATTTTCTCCTCGCAGCACACAATACACGACAAAATGCGAAACAAAGGCACACAAAAATCACTTTTCACTCCGAACATTTTTTACGACCACGCGCCCTTTGTCAATTATGCACTGATGACGCTGCATTTTCAGAGGGCAATCTTCTCCTCGCAGCACACAATACACGACAAAATGCGAAACAAAAGGCACAAAAAAATCACTTTTCGCTCCGAATATTTTTTACGACCACGCGCTCCCTTTGTCAATTATGCACTGATGACGCTGCATTTTCAGAGGGTAATTTTCTCCTCGCAGCACACAATACACGACAAAAATGCGAAACAAAAGGCACACAAAAAAAAAAAACACTTTTCACTCTGAATATTTTTTACGACCACGCGCTCCCTTTGTCAATTATGCACTGATGACGCTGCATTTTCAGAGGGTAATTTTCTCCTCGCAGCACACAATACACGACAAAAATGCGAAACAAAAGGCACACAAAAAATCATTTTCACTCCGAATATTTTTACGACCACGCGCTCCTTTGTCAATTATGCACTGATGACGCTGCATTTTCAGAGGGTAATTTTCTCCTCGCAGCACACAATACACGACAAAAATGCGAAACAAAAGGCACACAAAAAAAAAAAACACTTTTCACTCTGAATATTTTTTACGACCACGCGCTCCCTTTGTCAATTATGCACTGATGACGCTGCATTTTCAGAGGGTAATTTTCTCCTCGCAGCACACAATACACGACAAAAATGCGAAACAAAAGGCACACAAAAAAAATCATTTTTCACTCCGAATATTTTTTACGACCACGCGCTCCCTTTGTCAATTATGCACTCAAATAATAACTTTTTTTTCTATTGTATTTTTTTTTGAATTTCATTAATTTAAATTATTAATCCTTATTTCTGTTTAAAGTATCGATATCAATTTTCAATTATTATATTGAAAAGATCATATGGAACAATACAGAATATGTTAATTTAATAATTTTAACTCAAAATGAGAATAAGAATGAGACAGTTATTCTTTTAATGATTCAAATAAGTTATGAAAAAGAAACACTGCCGCTATTTTCACGATTTTTGAACAATTTGAACTGCATTTGCAAAGTGACAGATGAAAATATCCTAAAATTAAACAAGATTATCAGTTCTTATATCAGCTTCTGCGGCAATGACCGCCAGTTGTATCAAAAGCCCCGTAATTGCTTCTTATCGATTGCCCTAAATCTACAGTGATTCCGTGCACTGAATGTTTACGGTATGTTTTGTTTACATTCAACCAGCTGGATTTACCGGGTCATCAATACTGATTTGGCTTTTCCTTATGCAAAAGATTGTAACCTAGAGAAATGTGAGTGACTGAGCACCTAGCTAGAAACGTGAAATCCCATGATTGCCAAAAATCCCGAATATCTTTTGATAGATAAGGTTACTTTGCAAAATTCAGTCGCTGATAAGGCGTTGCAATCACGTATAAAAAGTCGGCTGCAAACTTTTTCAAATCAGTATTCAAAATGAAATCATTCGCCCTGTTGGTTGCCATTCTGGCCGTGGCCAGCGCCGAGTGGATCGAGATTGACTGGTCACAGGTGCGTCCGATCGAGGACTTTGACCACTACTGGGCTCGGCTGCCGGCGGAGTTGCAGTTTCTGCGCAAGCTTCAACCGGAGCGGAGGATCACCAACGGCCAGGAGGCTACGCCGGGTCAGTTCCCGTACCAGATTGCGCTGTTGAGTACGTTCGGTGGTGGTACTGGACTTTGCGGCGGTTCAGTCCTGACCAACAACTTCATCCTGACGGCGGCTCACTGTGTCCAGAATGCCATGGGAGGAACTGCGATCATGGGAGCCCACAACCGTATCAACAACGAGGCAACTCAGCAGAGAATCGCGTTCGGGGTTAATGGAATCAACATCCACGCCGGGTACACTCCGACCAACATCCGTAACGACATTGCCACCGTGCGGTTGAACAGTCCCATCACGTTCAACGATCGTGTGCAGCCGGTGCGCATTCCGGCTCACGGTGACAACCGTCAGTTCGCTGGTTTGACCGGAACCGTGTCTGGGTTTGGACGTACTTCGGACGCTAGCCAGGCTACTTCGGCCGTGGTGATGTTCACCTCGAACCCGATCATGACCCAGGCCGACTGTTTGGCCAGTTGGGGCAACAACGCGAATCTGATCCAGGCGCAGAACATCTGCATGTCTGGCGCGGGAGGTCGCTCGGCTTGCAACGGAGATTCGGGTGGTCCGTTGAGCGTTGCTGAGGGTGGAACTTTGCAGGTTGGAATCGTTTCGTTTGGATCGGCTGCCGGCTGCTCGATCGGAATGCCGTCGGTGTACGTGCGTGTGACGCACTTCCTGGAATGGATTCAGGCAAACTCAGATCATCAGCATTAAGTGAATGTAGATTAAATATACGGTCATTTTTTTTTTAATTACTTCGAGTTATTGTTATTCTATTCAGAAAAAAACGTGAAATTCGAATAACCTAAAACCACAAGCTTGTTGATTGGATCTTAATGCCAATACTCGAGCTGTAGTACCTTTTCGCTTGCTCTCAACAAGCTCCCAAAAGCAGCGTCTCTCGCTCCAAAATTAGTCTGTTGATTTTTCTAATTAAATTTATTCCATACCAAACCCGGATCACACCACTACACCAACGGTTGTTGTTGCACCAACAACATCTCCAGGGGAAAATGGTCGTTCCTGCCCGGATTCGGGCGGGTTTTTATTAGCTTTTGTTGCGCCAGGTTCCTCCTCATTTCGCAACTAACGCCAATAGTTCGTTCGATGCTGGCAGCAGTGCGGCAACAAAAACTCCCGGAAATGGTCGTATTTATCCCTCTCCAGTGTGCTGTCCGCTGGTGGTGCACTGCATGCCCGACAGAAGTTTGTGTTCCCATGTCATCATCCGGGCGCCCGGAGGCCACTTTCCGGAAGTTTTTTTCCTCTAGTTTGGCTGAACAACGACGACGGCGTGGTATTGGCACGAGACCAAGCGAGGGCATTTGCTTATTGGGAATAGCTTTTTGCTGTAGAACACTCAGGCAGGTCGTTCGATTTCCGTTGCGCACGCTACAGGCCGGAACTCGGGGTTCTGCTGACCGAGTTTTACCCGAATCATGATGCCTTGAGGGCCGTTCCCACCTCCTCTTCTTTTTCGACTGTTTAGCCTACATATCAAACTTTGAACGAGTGGCTTACCGTGTTGACGGTAAGCGCAGCAGTGCTGCCAGAATAACAAGGAATCCCATTTCCGTTCGTTCAGTTTCAAGTGGTGGCCAGGCGCAGAACGCACATCAGGCAGAGCACTGTAGAAGTGAATCGATTCGCAATCATCTCTCGTTGCACCTCCGGAAATCGTTGTTTCGTTTTCGTTCGTGACTTGTGCAATCAGGGGTGGAAAAGTTAGCATCGCGAGGGAATTCGCTGAATACCTCAAATTGGCTTTGAAAAGATGGCATCTTTCACGTGAAGAAATGATCAAAACTAACACTTTGAGCAGATTAAAACGACGAAGTGAGTTTTTCCATGTCTGCCCTCGCAACCCTGTCACTCAGCATCGCAAACGTGAGCGATTCACCCCCAAAAAGTTGCATGTTTGATGTCGCTGCTGCTGCTACCTAATCCCACCCAAAGTGCACCAGAGCCTGCACTAATTTGGGTCATGGCATCGTAGCTTTAATTTTGGGAATCGTCCCCCGTTTGAGCGCTGCGTGAAACATGCGAGATCGAGATCGGATGCGGCCTCTTGCCTCGGGAGGAATCGAACGGCGAGCGGTGAATTATTGCCATGTTTTCGGCGAAATGTTCGACAAACGACAAGCCAATAATGCAATCTACGGCGAAAGGAAGCCGGCCGGCGCGAGTTGGCCTGAATGGGGTTTTATTCGGAAAACAGTTGAAACGATAAAGCGGGCTTCGTGGCAAGGAAGAGTGAAGGAGACAGAGAAAGAGCTGCAAATTAGGGGTTGGGGTGGTGAACTATTGAACAGTGATTATTCAATTGGCTTCTTGCTGCGAGAACTGGTGCAGAATTAATTTTGAGGATTTTCAGGCGGATGTTTGGTTTGGCTGTATCAGCTGACGATGAAGTATTGCTTTTGAGCATTTCTCTTATTTTTACCAAACTTTATTGGCGATGTTACATTTTTTTATGATCGATTCCTTGAAAAAAAAAATTAATCCAGAAACAAAACAAACATTTAAACTAGCATAGCATAGCATAGCATAGCATTGGTGTCTACCCGTAGCTGCTACTTCGTTATTGACCAGGACCCCCAAAAATTGCTCCGTGGACCACAGATGAAAAGTAGGAACCAATCATCACCCCTTCGCAATTTTCAAAGGTCCCTATCATGCTGATCAATACCGACGCCGGCCACGACCAGTGGTAAGACACGGGGAAGTGGATGGGAATGTTAGTCCGATACTTGAGTGATGGGACCGCCAAATCGACTGCGTCTCCGACAAAGTATCACATGAGTTTTGAGGGGTTAGTAAGATGGGTATGAGGTCAGGATTCACTGTGGTAGGTGATGCGACCATAAGCAATTTGTTTATCTGTTGAAATTTTAAAAATCTTAGGCAGCCGGCTGCGGAAAGATACACAATCATTGATTTAGAAATAGTTTTAATTCGAACGCGGCGCCAAATTATCATTCAATCCCCCGTCGGCGTGCCTTCCGAGCAACGACGCTGTGAGAAGGGCTCCTCCTTTTACTATTTAAGAAATATATTAAATTGTATTTTCTGTGGTTTCCAAATGATTTATACATATCAAAACTTTATAGTGAGGTTTGCAATGATTTTATCGTGTTGCAGGATTTTATGACGAAATGATCCGAAAATAGTAATCTACGAGACCGACAGAATTGCGAAAAATAGTAACTGAAAGTTTTTGTTTCGAGCAGTTATTAACAAAGTGACACTATCACGAATGGTGCATTTTTAAGCCGAAGTCGTTATAGGTAGTTATATCTTTTACGTTATATTTATAATTATCGGAAAAATAAGATCAGAGTAAGAGGAGAACGAATCCATAAAAACGACGCATGAACTCGAGTTAGACATTCTCGTTTAACGACCGGTATATTATTTTTTACGCGACTTGAAAGAAGGAAAGAAGAAAAAGAAAAGGGAAAGTGGGGAAAAATATGTAAAATATAAGATACATACATACAAAACGGCTAACATCCCTCTTCCTGCCACAAACACAAACACAACATAAAACAGAACGCTCTCACCCGGGTCACGGCCTAGCATGTAGTTGTCTCTCGATCGCTGCCGCTCCACCCCACCGAGCGACGGGGTGGCACAGAATCGCCGTCCAGCACCTCCCACCCTCTCGCTGATCAGCCGCATCCTTCTCGTGCTGCTAGCAACGCAGTTGCAGTTGCTAACTGCAGTCCACTTCGGCCACCCCAATCACTGCACACCAATACGACCAAAACGGCGCGCGCCGTAAGAGGCACTCACTATCCCTCTCTTCTCAACCCGGGGAAAGCGGGGAAAGCAAGCAGTGGATCTGCTCTCTACTCTTCAGAAGCCCGCTTTTTCAGCATAATCTCGGTTGCCCCACGATAATCACCACAAAAAAACGAACGAATTTTATGTTACACACTACTAATACACTCACACCCAATCTGTCAAACCCAAACGGTCATCGTCTGACTAACACAACCACACACGCAAAACTTGTATGCAAGTTGAACAATTCGATTCCCATTACACCAACACTATTAAACAGATCCCTCTTCCGTCAACGCTTGCGAGAAAAAATGCACCACCGACCGCAGGAAAAACATCGCGAAAAGCACAAATTAACCGGGAAAACCAACGAACTCCACCACTTCCACGAAGAACCTATATGCACCGATCGACTGACACCACCATTGCAAACCAAACTCTCGAAATTCGAGCAAAAATCGCGAATTTTGACCAGCAACCGAACACGCGCGACTCTTCAACTGCAACGCACACCAATCCTCCCTCATAAAATATCGAATAAAAGGCTTCGAAAAATGCGATGTAGAGTAATCGCGAGGTCCCGCTAAATCGAATTAAAAAAAAAAATCAAAAACGCGCGCTAAAAATTACAAATTATAAATTACGAAGGGATGATAGAAGAGGTCAAAAATTCTAAATTTTGCATTACGTAATAAAAGAACACTCCCCATGTGCATTGCATTGCACTGTATGGCACCACTGCAACGTGGATCAGACGAAGAGGACGAACACAACAAAATGCACTCACTCACTCATACACTCGCAAAGTTCAGCGTGATGAACGACCTCGCGCACCACATACATACTTGCCAAAACAACCTCCAGCCTCTATCGTCGCAAAGTAGGCGATGCAAATAAAGGATCACCCATTATCGAAAATGTCATAAATGTGACTCACCACAATCTTGCAAGTCTAAATTTGCGTCTATTTTATCAAAAATATTATCAAGAATAAAAAATGTAAAACAATCAGCAAAAATCTCAAGAGGCACTCCCCAAAACATCGCGGTAGGCACAAAGGGCCAGCGTCAAGAATATAGGTGTAGTAAACAAAACAAACATTTAAACTAGCTTAATTCTAAACAAATTTCACAACTCAACATAATGAAACAAACTTTACTTCATTTATTTCTATAGCCATCTCATTTATTTTATTGGAGAGATTAAGCTTTACAGTAATTCGCTATTTTTTGTGATAGGTTTTTAAGTGTATTTTTTTAAGACTAATGTATTGTCCACGCATTGCCATACAATTTTAGGAGCTGGTCATACAAAAAACTGTATCTTGGAAATTCCAAACATTGGTCGATTTGGTGTGTTGGGCAAAAATAGGTTATGATTGGATCTTTTAAGGAAAAAAAAATATGTAAAATTCACTTTTCTTCTTTGTTGATCCAACTGCTGGTCGCTGAGATACAGCCTCTTATAAAAGTTCTTATATTATGACAAACAATTTTTCTTAATGTCTTAAAAATTAAAAAAACTTCACTCCTGATTTTTCTGTCAGCAGTTTTTGCACTCTTTCGCAAAAAAAAAATCTTAAGTTATGAAATTAGTATTTTGTTAAATGAAATTTACGCAATGAACATCAAATGAAAAAATCAGAAGAAAAAAATCCGGATACCTATTTTTTTCTGAAAAGTCCTATTCTATTCTGAAAAGATATTTTCAACACCTAAAACATTTCTGTAGATACCAAATCGATCAGAAAATTCCTTCTCAAGATTCAGATTTATGAATATCCACAGTCCATTTTTTTCATCCAAATTTTTAAAAAACAATCTAAAAAAATGCGAAATTGTAGGCAAGTATCCTTTCTTGTTCATCTTTGAAAGAAATATATTCAAAAAGCTGGAAAAATTCTCTACAATTTGCTTTTTGGACATTGTCGATCTGACCAACTGGGCGTTGTTTAACTGGGCTGCTTTTTAACTGGGCACTCGATAACTGGGCCGTAGCCCAGTTAAAAAGCAGACAACCGTCAAAAAACCAAAACAAACCGAAATGGCCGAGGGGTTAATGGATGCAAAAAAATAATGTTCAATAAATAAATAAACCTTTTCCAAACTTTTTTTTTATTTCAAGTCACAATTTAAGAAATATGTAAAGTAAGCATTGTAAATAAATTAGAATAATATTTATTTTTATATTTCATCAGGAAAGTACTAAGTATCGGTGGTCCCCTCGTTGTTTTTTGTTTGGGCTACGTTCTCAGCCCAGTTACCGAACAAGTACTGTATTTGAATTATGCTTTAATATGATTAAAAAGCTTAAATCTGCTGCTAAAATTAAAAAAAAATGTTCTGTGGCTTCGAATGGGACATGATACAGATAAAATACAGATTTATTTTTAAGAAAATACAGATCTCCCATAAAATAACCTGGCATCGTTACTCAGGGGGATGCTAAAAGCAGCCATCTTGGGTGTTGAGATTAATATCACGCGCAAAATGCGCACAGTAAAAACAAAAATATTTTTTTATTTATATATATTTTTTGTCATAACATGAATTCTGATTTACCGTAGTAAAAGAAAAAATACACAGTACTTTATATACTTTAATGAAATGTTTCATGAGATAAAAGTATAATTGTAAATGAAGTTATTGACCAGAGGGCTTTTGTTAATTTGATTTGGTTAACCGCGGTGGATTTTCTTGAAATAATTCGAACTGTCAAAAATCCACCAAAGCATCTACCGGTGGATACTTTTCTACCACAGATTTTTGTGCGATCAATGTGGTAGATGCTTTGGTGGATTTTTGACAGTTCGAATTATTTCAAGAAAATGCACCGCGGTTTACCAAATCAAATTAACAAAAGCCCTCAGATGTCGTGCTTGGGGGCTTAGGAGTTAAGGATCCCAACTTTAGTAGTTTATTTTGCACATAAATTGTGAAAAATCACCTAAAAAACATAAACTACCATTTAAACTTAAATTGCGGTATAATATTAGTTTCTTTCCATTTCATGCCAGAAGTTTTTGTACTTTTTTACAGTGCGCAGTTGATTTGTTTTGGTTCCGTAATGAACAGCTGTTCTTTTGTTCTGGCTTTGATGACAGTTCCTTTTTGTTCTGGTGCCGTAATTGACAGCTGAGGGCTTTTGTTAATTTGATTTGGTTAACCGCGGTGGATTTTCTTGAAATAATTCGAACTGTCAAAAATTCACCCAAGCATCTACCGGTGGATACTTTTCTACCACAGATTTTTGTGCGATCAATGTGGTAGATTTTTTTTAATGTGGTAGATGCTTTGGTGGATTTTTGACAGTTCGAATTATTTCAAGAAAATCCACCGCGGTTAACCAAATCAAATTAACAAAAGCCCTCTGATGATTGTTGCGGTCATGCTGCCTGTAGTAAGATTCTATATCTATATTGCCCCTGATATATCTACTAAAACATATGGGTAATTCTCCGCCAACTCACACAGCAGTTGCCCCGACCCCTCTTCGATTTGCATGAAACTTTGTCCTAAGGGGTAACTTTTGTCCCTGATCACGAATTCGAGGTCCGTTTTTTGATATCTCGTGACGGAGGGCGGTACGACCTTCCATTTTTGAACATGCGAAAGAGGTGTTTTCAATAATTTGCAGCCTGAAACGGTGATGAGATAGAAATTTGGTGTCAAAGGGACTTTTATGTAAAATTAGACGCCCGATTTGATGGCGTACTCAGAATTCCGAAAAAACGTATTTTTCATCGAAAAAAACACTAAAAATTTTTAAAAATTCTCCCATTTTCCGTTACTCGACTGTAAAAAATTTTGGAACATGTCATTTTATGGGAAATTTAATGTACTTTTCGAATCTACATTGTCCCAGAAGGGTCATTTTTTCATTTAGAACAAAATTTTTCATTTTAAAATTTCGTGTTTTTCTAACTTTGCAGGGTTATTTTTTAGAGTGTAACAATGTTCTACAAAGTTGTAGAGCAGACAATTACAAAATTTTTGATATATATACATAAGGGGTTTGCTTATAAACATCACAAGTTATCACGATTTTACGAAAAAAAGTTTTAAAAAAGTTGGTCGTCATCGATCATGGCCGTTCATGGTCACCCGCGACAGACACGGACGACGAAACAAAGAGAAACGCAAAAAGTAACTTTTTCAAAACTTTTTTTCGTAAAATCGCGATAACTTGTGATGTTTATAAGCAAACCCCTTATGTCTATATATCAAAATTTTTGTAATTGTCTGCTCTACAACTTTGTACAACATTGTTACACTCTAAAAAACAACCCTGCAAAGTTAGAAAAAACACGAAATTTTAAAATAAAAAATTTTGTTCTAAATGAAAAAATGACCCTTCTGGGACAATGTAGATTCGAAAAGTACATTAAATTTCCCATAAAATGACATGTTCCAAAATTTTTTACAGTCGAGTAACGGAAAATGGGAGAATTTTTAAAACTTTTTTAGTGTTTTTTTCGATGAAAAATACGTTTTTTCGGAATTCTGAGTACGCCATCAAATCGGGCGTCTAATTTTACATAAAAGTCCCTTTGACACCAAATTTCTATCTCATCACCGTTTCAGGCTGCAAATTATTGAAAAACACCTCTTTTTTCGCATGTTCAAAAATGGAAGGGGTCGTACCGCCCCTCCGTCACGAGATATCAAAAAACGGACCTCGAATTCGTGATCAGGGACAAAAGTTACCCCTTAGGACAAAGTTTCACGCAAATCGAAGAGGGGTCGGGGCAACTTTTCCCGATTTCGTGTGAGTTGGTAGAGAATTACCCATATGAAAAAAAATCAAAGAGGTATAACAAAATTTAGTGTTTTGCGATCAAAAAATTTTTTGAAAAACGTAAAAAAAGAAAAACTTGAATTAGGCCGTTGCAAATATAGTTCAATGTTTATGTCGCCCCTTCTCAAAATTATTCCGAAAAATCAGGAAGAAAAAATATTTTTTCAAAGAATATCAAATTTTTAAAAATTGTTTTGAACTTTTTATGAAATTACAATTTTTTTTTCTCACAAAAAAAAGTTCGTCAGTACTCAAAAAAATAAGTAATTAATGATTGTATTTTAAATCCATTGAAATGTTGACAAAGCACAGAAAAAATCAATTAAATTTTTTTCTCTCTATAAACGTGAATATATTCCTTCGTGGTTCTCGCATTCGTGAATTTAAGGCACGATTTCGAGAATTGGTTTTTTTTCAGTGCTTGGCCAGTAATTTGATTATTTTTTATTTTTTTTTTATTTCAGGAAGACAACAACAACAATCAGGAGGTCAGTGATTGCATTACAAAATCATATAAATTAAAAAAATGTTCTGGATACAGAGCATTTCAGAGTGATGATAATTTTTCTTAGTAAATGATTGATGGCTCCACCTCAAAGCATAAATAATCCAAGGGATCGTCAAGCAAGAGGTTTGTCAAGCAAGAGAATTGAAGGGAGAAGGTCGACTGTAATTTCTGGGATGAGTAAACTTAGCTAGAATGAAAGCACTTGACATTTTTTTTTGACGTCTGTTAGATTAAAAAAGACTTTTGTGCAAAAACTTATGTGGACATCTCATTCTAAAATTGATTTTATAATTAAACTTGAAATAAATATACTTTTTAATCTTTTCATCACAACAAGTTAAACTTATTACGTAATCCCGATCCTTTACCTTTTGTGTGGGAAAATGGCAAACACCTTCCTTCCTAACCCCGAAAAACTTTCTCATCTGCAAACGAGCAACCCTTTCTCGGGGGTAATATTAACCGTCATAACACACACCGTGAGTGTAAAGGATTAATAAAATGTACAACGGTTATTACAAGCACCCTCTCCCCCCTCCTTGCCCCGTCCAACCGTAAGTAAGGTGTCACCAACACCCGCGCACCAGCCATTGTCAAATAAATTAAATTTACCTCGCGAAAGATTAAACCTGAACTGGCAGAGTCACTCTGGTGGGTGGTTACAAAACTTGCACAACATTAAGCTTACCTCTGCTAGAAGGGTTGAAAGTTGGTAACAAGAAGAGAAGTGCTTTCAGGAAAATTGCACAACGCTTGTCACAATCACGTGTGTGGGTGTTGCTTTGTATGTGCGTGTGGTTTCGGTGTCACTTTAGTGGAACTTAAGGTGCAACTGGGACTGGGAGGAAAAAAAGGTAAAGTGACGGTGACAATACAATACGGTGGGAAAACCACTCCAAACACATGCTATGGAGCGTTTACATTGTAAAAGACTCTTTTTTGGTGGGTACTGTTTTCATCTTTATAAAAGAGCAGTAATGATATTTTATCATAAAAGATTTCATGTAATTTTACAAAAATCTTATTTTTTACAAGGATTTCCAAATCAAAATAATATTTTACCTCTTTGGCACTCATGAAAAACGCCGAAATCATGCCCAAAGTTCAATCCCCGTCCAACCTCACATGACTTAACACAAACAAAAAGCAACCGAACCCCCTTTTCGTTTCATTGTTCAAACATTACCCTTTTCGGTTAAAACTCAACCCTTAAAAATGTAATCAAATTAAAAGTCGCATAAAATAAAAGTGCAAACAAATGAAACATGTCCCCGGAGTTGAGGGCAGAGTGTGTGTGTGTTAACCGAGGGACCATTTGACCGGTCAACTTTGACTCGATTTAGAACCATCACCACCAACTCCAGCACAGAACAGGCCGGCAGTCCCCGACGACATGTTCTGGCGTTGATAACGGGGATTTGAGTCCTTTTCAGCTTGAATTCCCCGCCACCCGAAAAACTGCTTTTCACCAACTTTGGCCAGCAAAAAAAAGTCCAAAGCTCCATTTGCCACTCCAATGACTCTGTATGAAAGGGTTTTATGGGTGGCAAAAGGGACGACGACGATGATGACGATGTAACTAACTGCGAAATCTACATACGTCCAGGCGTCCACGGCTCATGGATGATGATGACTGACCACACGCGAAAACGGACCCGGGACCGCGACCAGTTACTCATATTCATTTGCTATCATCTAGGTTGGGGCAAAGGGATGTTGACAGGAAAAAGGGGGGGGACTGCTGGGATGAGGTCGTTAAAAACCAACGCAGGACTATTTAATTTACTACATGTGACACTGTCACCGGCACCATGAAATGGAGTGATGTTGCAAAATTGGGAAAAAGGTCCCTCACTTTTTTATTCTTTCATTTTTGCTTGTGAAAAAAGTTAATAATGCATTATTCTATGAGTAAGTTGGTAATTCGTGTGTTCAAGCATAAAAACATATAAATACAACAACTTTTAAATACGCACATGCAACAATTTAAGAAAATATTACAATCCCAATTTAATAAAAAGAAGCATTAGTGACTCACTTTTTTTTCAAATAAGAATAAGTAAATATAAAGCGATGAGCCCAGAAGCTAGCCTGACAATTTGAGCTCATTTGGTTAAGGTTTAGTTGCTTCAGTTTTGATTTGAAACCCTATCAAATTTTCCTGTTCCTAGATTTCTTATAGGTTTTGATCCGGAGAACAACTTTGTAGAACATCGCAAAGCGCTAGGATATCATCCCGAAAAAAAATGTGCTTTCATAAAATAATATTGATCTCTTTAGATGTGTGTAATGTTTTTTTTTATATATTAAATGGATTTCATAACAGAAATATTGCTTTAAACAAACAAGAACGTAGGTTTAAAAAGATTTTCATACCATTCTCGAATATTTTACCGGAACAGCTCAATAAATTGAAAAAAAATCAGTTGGGGGAACAGCATCTAATTCCATTGTGCCTCTAATGTTGGCATAAAAGCATTTTGACATTCAATTACAGCTCATTTGAAGCAATTTCAACTTAAATAGAGTGATGAATAGCTCAATAAAAAGTAAGCAAGCAAGTTTTTATCAAAAGTTTTGCAAAATCAGTTGTTTAAATAATTAAAAATCAGCTAATTGTATGGAGTTAGGAGCGGGTGTTTAACTTGCCAAACATGCGAGAATTTCCCCTTCAACGTTCATAATTGATCAACTTTTCATAGAATTTCAGTAAAATGTTGTTCATTGACAGATAATTTACCGATCCAGATATTTGAACTACTGATTTCGGATGAAAAATATTGTGTAGAAAAGATCAGAGATTCGTTAAAAAAAACGTGTTTATTTTACTTTCAACCTCAAATTTAGTAGTTCAGTAATTGTGAACAAGTTTTACCCTCATTTTTTTTTTTTTTTTGTGGGAAATGGTGCTGTTGTATAACATCATATCATTATTCTTTCCTATTTTGTAATTTTATTATTTGTCCTGACACTTTTTAGTTATTTGCTTATTTGCACATTTCTGACAATTAATTGAAATCTTTGGCTTTTAGGTTATCCTTATTGTTAAAACAATAATTACTAATTTAACATGAAAAGTAAGGGTTATTAGATATAAAAAGTAGATCGACGAATTCTCACTCAAAAGTTTCCGTGAAGCATGATTTAATGGCCTTTCTTCTTATGTGTGTAAGAACTTAAAAAAAAATTATCGAAGCCCACTAACCAAATTTTCTAGTTTGGTAGTTTAACAAGTTTATGTGATTTTCCCATGTGTTGATAATAAATATTATTAATATTAAATAATATTATTAATTTTGATTTTATTAATTTTGCTTGTGTTGAAGAACAAAATATCGTCCAGAGTTCATACGGCTAGGGTTCAAACACTTGGAAAATCGATGTTAAATAACTTTTTGTCCATTTTTTTTTATTAAAAAAATAGATCGATTCATGATTTCTTTTTCAGCGGAAAATACAGTCATCCCACATATTCGGAACGGTTTCCAGATCGGCCAAATAGCAAATCGGTAATTGAACTTAATGATTCGCTTTTACCTTCATTTGAAAGCTTTTCTTGCGATCTTTCGAATGCTGTATCGAACATCTGCAAATTTTTACTTTTATATGAAGTTTTTGAAGAATTACTTTGACCCTTGAAATCCACAAATTCGGAATACTTTTTTCTTACGAATGTAAACAAACTTTGGATCTCTCCAGGAGTACATATTTATTACCAAATAATGACTTCACACACTGAAACCAATGAAACTCAAGCATAGTGATGTTTTATACATGGTTTGATATTTTTTTTGTGAAAATATCAGTTAAATTCAGGTGTTCCACAATTGTGGGAGGCACAATAACATCCCACAATTATGAAACAGGCCATTTGGAAGCAGTGTTTTGCTGCTCTGGACAAAATAGTCTTGGAATGAAGTTTTTTGTTCAAAAAGTTCTACTTTTACTAGTGAAATAGCAAGATAATGTCCTAATGAAGGTTCTAAAAATAGTAAGGTCGACAGAAAAGCTACTTTTGGTATGCTATTGACAAATTATCATAAAAGTGTTTTTTTCGAATTTGTGGGTGTTCCGAATATGTGGGATGACTGTACTTGCCATGTTTTGATTGTGTTTTTTTTATTATGTATAACAAAAATTCGGCAATAAAAACCAATTATTTTTTAGTTGAATTTTGAAAGAATATTTGAATGAATGAAAATTTGTTGCCAGAGTGACCCATTCCAGAATGGATTCAACTTTTGTTTTTGGATTTGGCTTGCTCGATTTTCAATTTCAAAAAATCATTTAGGTTTTTTTTATATTTTAATTATTTAAAATCTTTCTTTCCAAAATGTCGCAAAATCCGCCCTTTGTAATAATAGTCTTAATTCAAAAAATAAAAAAAAATATTTTTAAAAAAAAATGTCAGATTTTTTAAAAATTGCCTCAGTCTGAAAAAAAAATGGAAATATACAATTCAGGACTCTATCTTCTAAAATTCCAAAAATTGATGATTTTTCCTCAAAAGGTATTAGAGAACTTTCGAGGCTGTAATTCGAAAACGAAAACGAAAAAGTTTACTTTTAAAAAAATGTTTGAGAACCGTCAGTGGGGGTGACTATGGGTCAAAAATCGATACACCTCTCGTAATTACTTAATAACAAAAACAATTTAAATAACATCGAAAATCTTCCAACGTAGATTTGTTCTTAGATAGTTTACTAACATTTTCCCAAAATATGGTGGATTTCGATGAACACTACCTTAAATGCCAATAGTTTGAAAATTGACCCAATCTCACCCCTTAGAGGGGGTGACATTGGGTCAAATGAAACTAAAATGATGCTCAAATACAACGATATGGTAAAACCAAGTCATGCAACAGTGTTTCTTGTTCGAGGGAATCGTATTGACATGCTACAATGTTTGAAGTGGAGATTTTCAAACAGTTGGGTAGTTTTTGAGCAATCCCAACAAAATTTTTAGAAAAATGATTTTTTAAGAGGTCATTTTTGGCCAAAAACGTACCTCAACTTTAGACAGCTGTCAAAATAACAGGATTTGCTCTAGGAACGAGATTTTTTCAGCGAAGTCATCTTAAGATGTCCCCTACACAACCCTTTTAACAGAATTCAGTTTAATTGAAAAGAATCTGAGAAATGGTGAAATCCGTAAAAAATCACTTTGACCCAATCTCACCCCCCAGACCCAATGTCACCCCCACTGACGGAACTTTTCAATTGCAAATCAGCAAATCTAACGTCCATGTGTTTAGTCAGTTCACCATTTAAATCCATCCAAAATTATACTTAAAAAAAGTTATATGTTTTATTACGAGTGCTTGAAAGTTCAACTTTATAGCATCAATTTGGATTTGGATAGAAAAGAAGTTTCACCATGTAGTTGCTTAAAGTGGATTCTGCATATTTTTTTTAAATCATAACATGGCTTAAAAAAGTCAATTCATATTTCTCTGTGGCACAAAAGTTACTTAAAAGTGAAGTTTTTATAAGCATAGAAAAAAAAAACGAAAATGTTCAAATATGGAATTCGGGAATTCAATTTTTTTTTTGTGATTTCCAATTATGTTCACACCATTTTTATGGATAGCTGCTAAAACTGTATGGAATTTTGTGTAGGCAAACCAACGATGCAAAAAATATCTTTGGTTATAGCGAAGACCCCACAAACATAAAAGGAGATTAAATTGCTCAATTTTGTGAAGAATAGCTCAGGTATTGGAACACAAAAAAAAATATCTAAATAAAATAAATATTTTCGAAGATCAAGATTTAGCCTGATGACCTCTCAAACATTAAGAAAAAAAAAATCATTAAAATTTAGGGAGTGGATGGTCACTATTAAGGAACTGTGATCAGATTCGGAGTCGACAAATCCTTCAAAAGTCTAAGTTGGCTAATTTTCATCATGTCAAGGTGGATTTGTTGTTGAAGTTGGAGTCGGTGGAGTCGGGTAATTTTGGCAAATTGAAGTTGGATTCGCTAAATCTCCAAATTCCAGAGTCGAAGTTGTAGGCGGAGATGTTGAACGTTCAGAAGCCGGATACGGAGTCGGAGTTAGAGTCGTTTCAAATGTTACCCGACTCCATAGTCCTGATTTAAACTAATTAAATAAATACCTTTTCAAGATAAATAATAAAAAATATATTTATTTGTTAAAAAAGATAATTTTCGAGAAATAGTTTAAAACAAACTTTAAGTGACCAAAAATTCCGTCCCCTTTTTACTTTGCGTCAACCATTTAGCTCCTATCAACTTTATACCCCACTCCTCTGTTTGTTCAAGGGAGCAAACGGCGACACGTGTATCTGTCCAGTGTTGTGCATTCGTTGTAAAACCTCCCTTCATGAGCAAGAGGGGGGTATGAGTTCAACCGTCATTCCCCGGGAATGTGCCATTTTTCGTCAATATTATCTTCTGTTCGCACAACTGAGCTTTGAAACTCGCTCGGGAGGTGGGAGGAGGGGAGAATCATTCATAATACATGCAGCTCACATCGTTCATGTGCCGTATTTTGCTGATGCCAGCAGGAGAGCAAAAAACAACTTTGTTCATTCCATTGACGATGAATGGATGTTTTCTGGGCGGAGAAACAGAAAGAGTGCATTCAACAATTGCAACGCGATCCTGACGACTGCATTTGCATGCAAAAGCCGACAGGCGGTGAAATTTTGTAAGAAGGATTTTCAGTTGTTGGGTTTTTGTTTTTTTTTTCTTTTTTTTTGTAAAGAGGAAATTGTTCCTTCAAATGTGCAAACGATTATAACCGTTTGACAGAGAAGTGCCGGGGAAAATGCTTAGTGTTTCCTTGTTGAATAGAGGGAGTCGGTACATTGTAATGAAGAAGTCGTATTTTTTAAAGCTAAATTGTTCAAAATTTCCATTGAAATATGTAAACATTTGAAAACTATCAGCTTGCTCAAAAACACAAAAATTGGCTAAAATCATGTTCATTTTGATATCAAACATCCTAAAAAAAAGGCATACCCAAATCAGCCGAACTCCCAACCGTATCGAAATGATTCAATCTCATTCATTTTGAATAGCTCGGACCGGCCACTACTTCAAACCAGTCGGCCAACCGACCGGCCAGACCAGAACCAAAAAGCATGAAAAGCTCTTTCATTAGTCCGTTGAAAGTGAAAATCCCAGCTGCAGCAACACCCCGGTCCCGGACCTTGGCCAGGTTTGACCATCGCCGGGGCCCCGAAATCGACTGGCAGACAGGTTAAAAGGCTGAAATGAAAGGTTATCAATTTTCCATCGAACTGTAGGGTGTCTGTGTGTGTGTGGGTGAGAGAATCGAAGGGCCATTTTGGCAGACTATAAATTTTCACCATCGTGCTGGGTTTGGGCCGAAATAGTACGGAAACTGGACAGCAGGGGAAAGACTCTCGAAGGACGTCGTTCAAACGAGCGCAAGATAGGCCGTATATTAGGGGGTTCTAAAAACGAACCTCGGTGAAGGATCCGATGGCAAATGAATGGTTTTCGGGAGGCTTTATGTCTGGTTTACGATTGACTGTATGGATTTTGGGTGGAGTGGTTCACCAGAAGGTACGATTTGGTGTGTTTGTAAAATAAGAATAAATTGCAGTGGAAAAAGATCAAATGAAAACGTGGACGCCTTTTGATCAAAGTATTCTGATTGTTGTTTTACATAATTAATTTCACGGGAATTGAACATACACCAAACTATAAAAACTCATTACAGCCATAAAATTGAACCAGTTTACACATAAAAAAAGAGGTAATATACATCAAAGAATGCCTAAAAAATGTGTAATTTTCACCAAAAATATGTAAATTTAGCACTTTTCCGTTAAACTGCAACCTTTTCAGACTTAATAGAGGTAAAAATATTCTTTAAAAAGTATCCAAATGTAGAGGTGGGCTAAAAAAGAGCGAGCCGCTCAAAGAGCCGGTTCATTAAAAAGAGCGAACGAACCATGGCTCACAAAAAAAGAACTGCGGTTCTTTTTTAAGCTACGGTCTTTTGAAAGATACGTTCCAAGAAGGAATCATGTTTAAACTGGTTCTAAACATAATTGTTTAAATTTCCAAAATATTTTAGTGTTAAATTTGTTTTTGAGTGTTGAAAATACAATTTCAAATATTTTAATGCTAATAAAAAAAAAATCCCAGCATTGTCCCTTGGTGTACTTGGTGTTTTTCAAGCACTTTATAATAAAAACGGCTATTTCCCGACATTTTCAGAGCTGGATTGTTATATTTCATTGGGGTGTCTTGTCTATAGCAACTTTATCATCTATATATATATATTGAAAGACTCTCAATAACATTGATGTTCATATTGGAAACCAATTAATAGTTTTCAAGCTCATATTTTCGGTTTCCTAATTTTTAAAATTCCAAAGTTAAAGATTTTATAAACAAAACGTGGCAGTGGCAGTGCGTGGCCGAATGGTTACGCTGTCCGCTTTGTAAGCGGATGATTCTGGGTTCGATTCCCATCTGCTGCAACCTTCCATCGGATGAGGAAGTAAAATGTCGGTCCCGGCCTTGGTTGTTGTTAGGCCGTTAAGTCATTCCAGGTGTAGGAGTCGTCTCCATGCCATAAGTACAAACAACACTCCAAACCAAGCCTACTCCGGTGGAATCGCTGGCAGCGGTTGGACTCACAATCCAAAGGATGTCAGTTCAAACACTGGGGTGGAAGGTTCCTTGGAGTAAAAGAGGTTTGGGCGCTCTCCCCATTCAAGCCTTCGGACTCCTAGGTTCGAGCAGAAACTTGCAATAGAGACCACAAAAGACCCGGGGGTCGTTAATGTGGATGGTTTGATTTTTTTTGAAACAAAACGAAGTAACTTTTCTTTGTACTGATCGTACATTAAAGTATAACTTGAATACAAATTTGAGTATTTAAATTGTTTTTATTATTATCAAAAATCTACTTAATAGCTGAGAGATTTTGGAAAAAATAAATCCTTTTGCCCGAATAAACTTCAGCGTTTACAGACTTTATTGAGCAAATCAGAATGTAAAAAAGAATTAACAGAATATTTTCTCTAAATAAAATATCAGCTAAATTTTAGTTTAATTTTGGCAGAAATAAACGTAATTTTCAAATAAATAGCAATTTCTCCACAGTCTCCTCGATTTAAGTTTAGATGCCATTCAATCATTCGAACGTTTAGGTTCAAGTAGAAATGTTGACATAGAGATCGCCAAATAATTTACTTAATTCCAATTTGCAATAGCTTTACAAATAATACATTCTTAAAAATATCTTTTTCGTCCATACTTTGAAAAAGAGCGAAAGAGCCGTTCAAAAGAGCGGCTCTTTTTAATGAGCGAACGAAAATGAGCGGTTCCTAAAAAAGAGCGGTTTTGCCCACCTCTATCCAAATGTTAACCTTCCCAATTTATTTTTTTTAACTGTGTCTGATGTTCAAAAAATTTTATAAAATCGTGTTAAAGATTACCACGTGATCTTTTGAAACGTCAAACCAGCAAGATTTAGACCAAAATGCTCCAATTTGGCTCAAATTTGACATGGGAGTTGATTGTCAAAAACAATTCGAACCATATGTTTTTGTTAAACTATTACGGTGATCCTACATGGAATAGGGTGGATAAAAAATGCGCTTTTTAATATTTTAGTTCGTTAGTTGATTTCTTTACGAGTTTTGCAACCACAAATGCTTGTTCGGCTCGGTTTTTTTGATGATTTAGGCAGAACTTGGATTTTTTCCCAAATAAGAGCAGTGAAATTCAAGTTTCGTTTTAGTTATTTGAATGGTTTAAAATTTAATTTAAATTCAATTTAATAAAATAAAAAAATAAAAAAGGCTGCTACATTTTAAGTTTTTTTTTAAATAATATACAAGAATAATCCTTTAAAATTGAAAGAAATCATTAAAATACCATTTCATACACATTACTTTTAAAAATAATGGTCTTTCTGCTTTAATTTAAAAATAATGATAAAAACTTTTTTCTGAGATGGTTATAGATGTAAATTTACAGTAATAAAATATAATTATTAATTGAAAATTACAGTTTTATCTAATTATATATATTTCAACGGTAATTTTGCGAATCTAAATAAAAATACCACACTAATTGAGTTTTCTTAATTTGCATCGAAAAGAGAGCGCATTTAATTTGTTATATCCAAAAACAAGGAAATATTTTAAATTTTAAGTTTTTTTTAATTCAAACAAAAAAGCTTATTTGAAAAGCTTTCATAACAATCTTCAAAGAAATCAAATTTGTTACAAAGAATGCAAGATATTTTTTATCAAAATATCATGCTTGTTTTCATTAAAAAAAACATAAATAAAATGTATTTTAACTAATCTATCAACATTTTCAGTAAATGCAAAAAACTATACATCCTTTAATTGTGGTAAAATGCATAATTTTCTTATTTTTATAAATCAAATGACATCAAACACAAAGGATAATTTGTTGGTGCTTTTTCCTACAGAAGACCTCTTCTTTTTTATCATTTTGATTTCTCATTTTTAATATCTGACAAAAATAGAATTAACGAAATTGTCATCGAAAAAAACAACAGCTTTTGCAAGCTATAAAACCAATTATTTGCAAGTTTCCATAATAAATAAGATTCACTTGCAAACATATTGATGTTAAACCCTGTTAACAAATGTTATTATTGAAAAATCCCATTCATTTCTATTCCATTGCAAACGATTCAGTTCTTCCCTTAAAAACTGACCAGACAAGATAAACGTCACCATGTCAGCCCACTTTAGTCACTTATACAATGTCAGCTTAAAATTTCCAGCCAGCGAAAAAAAAGATCGTGTCACTGCATTTCCCGTTTTCCGAAATACTCCCACCAAGCCATGTCCCCCTTCGTGGCATTATTTCCGGCACTGCTGGGTGGCGTTGAATAACGTCCAAATGGCCTGACGGCCATGTGGCAAATGCAAAAATGCAAAATGCATGTGTAAACGGCCAGGGCAATGAAAATGCCCGGGCGAAAATTTCCATTTCCTCATTGGAAATGTAGCGAGAGAGAGGGAGCCATTTTCGGGGAGTTGTGTGCCGTTTCCAGTCAGTTTCAAAATGTGAGAAAGCGAACAAAAAAAAAGCGACAGTTTTAGGAATGTTTCCCACTTGCCGCCCAACGATTCGTGGAAAATGGCGGGAAAACGGCACTAGTCACCTGGAGCGTACACGGAAAGTTTTTTTTTTGTGTTAATCTGGAGTGAAATGGTCATGGTTTAGAGATTTGGGCGGAGGAAAAAATTCAAAGAGACATTCGCTGGGCCATTCCGGTCCGATTTACCTCGAGGGTTTTCCTCCAGCACAGCCTTTGTTTGCAATGTTGGACAGGTTTCCCCGCGCTCTGTTGTGACGACTAGGACTTTACTTGTGTTCTGGAAAGTTGCGAGAGTGTCAGTTTGCGAAACAAGGGTAGTTTAGCGGGTAATGAGAAAACTTGAGGTAGGAACGTACAATTTTTAAATGAAACTGTAATGGACTGGATTTGGTGTTTCAGAAATAATAGTAAAACATGCAAAAAATAATGAATGTGATATGAGAATGTGGTAGCATTTTCGTTGTTGGATGTTCAAAAATTTCATCAAAAATATATATCAATCTACCTTTCTGATCCTCTTTGTATATTTGTTTGAAGAAATTTTACAAGAAATGAAGTTTGATGAACTGACAAAGTTCACAATTTTCAATTTTAAATTGTTGGATGTTGGAAATTTGGTTGAAAATGATTTCTTGATTTTTTTAAAACAGTTGTACAGTTACCAATAAATGATGCATGCAATTTTTTTTTTTTGAGATATTGCGCACTTTGAAAACATGTTTTAAAGACCCTTGTCTTTTATTGTTAGTGTCACTAGTTCCACAGTCAAATCAGTTTTTCCGGACCAAAACAGGTGAAATTATTTTTCAGTAGAACCTGGACAAAATATTAGAAATCCCCGGATTCAGCAATTACCTGTTTTCAAAAATTTCCTTTAAACTTAAATTACACATAAAATGAAAATTCACTCATTTTCAGAGCCAATATTATATATACATTATTTTGAGAAATACATCTGTCAACTCTGACTTGCTTAAACCATTTTAAATAATTTAAAATATCATATCAAAATAATGTTTAAAGACAACGTTTTGTATTTAGCAATTCCAGCCCAAAACAGGAATTTTTTAGGTACTTTTTTCTCGATCCTCTCCGATTTCAATGAAACTTTGTAGACATGTTATCCTAGGCCTATAAAAGCCATTTTTGTGTATATAGAGCCAGTTACACTCGATAATGACATTTGAGAAGGGCGTAAGTGTTTTAAATATTTTTTTGCAATTCCACTGTGAAACTGTCAACTTTTCCTGTCCTTCTGGAAAACCGAAACGGCCTACTTTTCCCTACCAAAAATAACAGAATGGAAAATTAATACCTTTCAATAACAGTGCTGAAAAGTTCTACTTTTCAGCACTGAAATGGGTGCTGAAAAGTTGAACTTTTCAACACTAGTATTGAAAAGTAACATTTTTCAATATTTTTTTTTGTTTTGAACGATGAATTTAATCAACACATGAATGTTTGACATATAATTCCGCGTTTTTCGAAATTGCAAAAAATGTTGTAAGCAACTCGTTGCAAAACTTGATTTTTCAGCACTCGTCGTATTTATCCAACTCGGTAAACCTCGTTAGATAAATATACAACTCGTGCTCTTCTTTTTGCAACTTGTTGCATAAACTACTATTGTATTTCGTAATTTAAATATTGCTGTATCTCGAAGCCTTTGCATCGTATCAAAAAGTGGTCAAAGACAAACTTGTAGGAAATTTGACGGGCTTTCCGAAAAAATACAATGAAAGAAAAAAGCACTCCACTTTTATGAGATTTATTGATTTTTAAGTTTAAAAGTCAATTTTGAAGGCGAGCCCATGATTTTTTTTCGTTCAAAATTTTTGTGAAAATAGCCTAAGATGTTACAAAAAGACTCACGAAAAATGCAGGATAGAGCAACTCACCTAAAAAAATACAAAAATCATTTGCTGAAACTGTTTTTTTTTTTCAAAAGTGCTCTAAACGTGAAAATTTTCAAAAACCGAACACGAGAGTCAATTCAGCGGTTTTAAAAATAAAAATGTTGAAAAAATTGGTTTTTGATGGTTTTTGGCAATTTCTATATGACAGACTTGATTTTTCAGTCTCGAAAATATTTTTAACAGAAAGCTCGTCCAATTTCCCATAAGTTTGTCTTTGACCACATTTCAACTGGATGCATGGGCTTGCAGATATAAGCTAATTTACTATCCAGGTTACAACACTACACTGGAAAATATGATGTTTTCAGTAATGAGCAATGTAATTAGCTTATATCTGCAAGCCCATGCATCCAGTTGAAATGTGGTCAAAGACAAACTTATAGGAAATTGGACGAGCTTTCCGGTAAAAATATTTTCGATACTGAAAAATCAAGTCTGTCATATAAAAATTGCCAAAAACCATCAAAAACTAAGTTTTTCAACATTTTTATTTTTATAACCGCTGTAACTTCACAAGGATTCGACTTAGGACAATGGTCAATATGGAGAATTTTATGTAAAATTGTCTGGAGAATCGACTCTCGTGTTCGGTTTTTGAAAATTTTGACGTTTAGAGCACTTTTGAAAAACAGTTTCAGTAAATGATTTTTGTATTTTTTAGGAGAGTTGCTCCATCCTGCATTTTTCGTGAGTCTTTTTGTAACATCTTAGGCTATTTTCACAAAAAATTTGAACGAAAAAAATCGTGGGCTCACCTTCAAATTTGACTTTTAAACTTAAAAAGCAATAAATCTGATATAAGTGGAGTGCTTTTTTATTCAGTGTTTTTTTTCGAAAAGCCCGTCAAATTTCCTAAAAGTTTGTCGAGATACAGCAATATTTAAATTATGAAATACAAAAATATTTAAAACACTTACGCCTTTCTCAGATGTCATTACCGAGTGTAACTGGCCCCATATACACAAAAATGGCTTTTATAGGCCTAGGATAACATGCCTACAAAGTTTCATTGAAATCGGAGAGGGTCGGGTACAACCGATTCCCTATTTGACATGGAATTGCTCTCTTGTTAATTGTGAAATTTTCGTTAAAAAACTAGTGCAATCAAGTAGTTTGGATTTTTTTATTTCAATATTTTAAAATATAAGTCAACATTTAAAAATTGTCCATTGTTGAAAAAGATTTTACTGGGTGCAAATAAAAAGACATTTTTTTGGCAACTAGGATAGTTCTAGCCAAGTTAGGGTGGCTCAATGAATTAAAATTTTCGAAAACCAGTAAAAAATGTTTTGAATATAAAAATCCACATATTTTAACTCTTTTGGGTGTAAATGAAAGGTTAATATGCTGTTTTGATCATCACTGGACAAAAGGCATTTTTTCGAATTCTCTAGAAAATTTCAAAATATTATACTCAAAAATGAGAATTCATGAACATTATTCCGAAAACTAACTTTTGAAAAAAAGGTTTTATCATGGAATTCTGTGAATGATTTTCTCTATTTTTGTAGTATGTCATGTGAAAATTTCCAATCCGATAAAAACAATTGTAAATACAGGTTCTCTGATCTAAACATAGGCAAAATAGCATTTTAGATATTCATAGACTTTTTCAAAAGTTTGGCTATATTTTTCAATATTGAAAATATTCTTTCAACAATAACGAATTTTTAACAAACCAATTATGCCATATTTGCTGTTTTTTCTAAAAACTTTTATTTTTGAACCACTCTAATGGCCAAACAATAAAAAAGCCAAATCATTTGGATCAATTAAAATTAATTTTCATATGGAATCACTGCATGGACAACTAATTCAAAGTTCTTTTTCAAGAGGTCATATGTACCATGGATTTTCTTTGTTGATAGAAACTTTTGAAAAAGTGAGCTGGTTTACCTAATATTGCAAATGACAGCATTTAAAAGGAGTTTAGCCCAAATCAACCCAAATTGCTTTCAAATAAAAATCCAGATGAGCGCTTCGATTTTAAATTTAAACAATGATTTATTTTTTTAAATTCTCAGATGATTTTATATTAAAATAAAATTTCTTACTAAAAGTTTTCTGAACTTTATACAAATATGTACATTTTAACACGATTATTTCCTTAGTGCTTAAGATTTTGAAACTTATTTTTTCTCAAAAAAACGAAGTAAAACATGCCACAATCGGTGCAAATTGAACAATCCTGAATTTCATGACGATATCTCCCTCAAGAATACCAAGGGCTAACAACATCAACAAAAAGCACATCACGGTGGGTCCCACGGGTGGACAACAAGGAATTCCAGAAAAAAAATAGCGAGAGAGTTTCCACTTTTCCACTGATTTCCACGGAACTGCGCCGAAGAAAAAACTCAGCTCAGCAGAGAGAGACACACAAAAAAGCCCGCTCACAGTAAATGCAAAATGCAAATTGTTATCCCCAATTGGAAATCTTTTGTGTTGCGCCCGGAATGCTTTGGCTGTTGGGTGGAATCTTTTTTTTTTCCCGGCCAACATTTTCCACAATTTTTCTTCCTCTTGGGTGGCGGTGAGGAGTAGGGAGGTGGGGACCACAACAGTGATGGAGCGGAAAAAGCGAAACCAACCAACCGGCAACGAGTTTTGCATTCACTGGTGCCGGGCAAAGCGGAAATGAGGAAAATGGACTGGAACGATGAGCCTTGTAAACTGGAACAAACCCCGGAGGGAAATCTCCGGCAACGGCCACGGCGGGAACCACCATCCGGAACTAGTTTTAACTTTTTGATGCTTGAGCTGATGTCGGGGATTGTGCAGTAGTTATTTGGTTAATTTTTGCGTTTTTTTTTGTTGTTGGGATGAAAGCAGAAGAATACTATTCTAATTATACTGCTGAACGAGGGGAAAATTTCCAGCAATTTAAATTTCCAATTACGTGAGCAAAATTTAATCATCACTTTTAATTTAAAAATTGCCCCAGTTAAATTTTAACGACTTTTCAATAAATTTCATTACTTTGAGAGCCGACATCAATTTTCCCGGACACTCTTGTTATTTCTCAATCGCCACGCACCCTCGAACGCAACTTTCGATGTTTTACGATCCACTTAAAGCCATTAGACGCACAGTGGAAAACTTTCACCTGGGAGCGGGCGCGTAATTTCAACGCGTACTGAAAATGGCCAGTCATAAAAGATGGCTTTTTCATGCAGCAATTTGGGCGCTGCTTTTCTTGAGGGGGTGCAAGAATTGAAAAGGCATTTAAAAGCCGGAAAAGTATTTATAAAAGTTGGACGGAAATTTTCCGAGCAAATCATTAAAATTAAACGGCCCTTGTTGGTTGTGTCTAACGACGTCGTGGTATGAATTCTAAGATACTTATGGTGCATTTGATGAATGGTTGTGGAAAACGGGACACACTTGGTTCGGGGAAAGTCACTTTGGGAATTGGATCCTGTGTGTGTGTTTGTTTTTTTTTAATACAGGGATGGCTTTTCAAAAACATTTATCAATAATAATATTGTTCAAGATATAAGATTTTTTTTAAATATTTTGTCTACTGTTACTGTTCACGGACATGGACATAAACATTCAGCCATCCTGGATCACCAATGACCTGTGTCCCGAAATGCACTTCCCCCAGAACCTACCCTTTTTAGGAAGAAGTCTTTACCACACCTTGTTCTACCGTTCCTTGCATGCCTCCTTCCTTCACACTAACTCATCTGCCTAAAAGCTTCCACTAATCACACCCGCAACATAATGTTTCGGACTTAATTTAAGCAAAGTTGGCGCTGTTACTATTACGTGAATTGAACTACGCGACCGTTTGTTGTTTTATTCCAACAATTGTTATGCTTTTTGTTTACATCTGTTATGTTGCGCGAGATGACTTTGGTTTTTTTTATGTCAGTACCATTTTGTGTCTTTTTGTCTGCAGGTTTTGACATGTTTGATGTTGGGTTTACAGGTAACTAACCCTGTGTGTGTTTTACAGTGGGGTTAGGTTTCTAGGGTAAGTGTACTTATTTTTTTTAGGGTCTGATCAAGTAAATACTAAAACATAGAATTTTATTTCAAAACAAACACTTGGTGTTTAACAGTAATTGTCAAGGTCAAGGATTTTTTTTTAAACTGATAGAAAAATAATCGTTTTTTTTTTCAATTATTCTGATAAACATGAATATGAACAATGCTGATTTTTTTTAAGATAGAGCTTTGGTACAAATCATATCTTTTTTGTAAGTTTAACAAAAATTTATGTAGTGGCAAGCTTTAAAGACATTTTTTTATACAATTTCAAAATCGTGCTTAATGTCGTATTTTTTCTCGCAAAACAGAGATTGCACATTTTTATTTTTAATTTCATGTCAAAACATCCCAAAAATTGTTTCAAATCCCAATTTTTTTAATTACCATCTTTAATTTTTTTTTAATTAATTTTAGTAGACAACTTTTGAGTTATATGGTATGACGGACGGCAAGGGAGTTTCAGTATCAAGGATTACTGACCATTCTAAATAAAATAACTGTAAATTTGTAAAGAATTCCTTTTAATTTCCCAGAATTACTTAGAATCACCAGAAACTACTGAAATTGCACAAAATTTATGAGAATTTCTCTAAATTACTTAAGATTGCTGCCCTGCTGGCAGCACAGTTATTTTTAAGGAAGTTGATTGAAACATTCCGAATCGATATTCAAAGAGGTTTTTACTAAAACAAACATGGTTGACCGGTTATTTGTACCAATTAATGCATTGAAATGCAGGATTGTTAATTCATTACATTATATTTACAATTCTTCAAAATCAATTTTTTTTTCGATTTGTATTTTTTTTTCATTTTCTAAACAGTTTTTTTTTCTATTTTTTCGTTACATTTTGAAAAGATTATGTATAAACATTCTGTAATTTTATTTACTTTTTTTCTTATGTGTTGCCAGATTTCCTCATATAGAATAACCAGTAATAACTAGAATAATTATGAAAAACTTGAATCATTGTGGAACTACTGAGTAATTCCGGAATTACTAAATTATTTCATTAAAATAAGATTACTTTTCTGGCAGAGTGCTGTTAACTTCTTACAGACAAAAGAAAAACAGAAATATTTTAAAGTTAAGCTTAAAAAAAAAATATTTAAAATATGTTTTTATTGCTTTATAATTTTCTGTAGATTGATGTCCCAAAATAGAATAATGGAATAGTTAATAATTACACGAATTACTCTGAAATTACTGGATGAATTCCGAATGACTAAATTACTTCCTAAATCTCCTAGTAATTCTAGATCAGTGACCCTATAATTAGTTATAATTATTTGAAAAATGTATTTTTGCAAAGTATGGAAATGCACTTAAAATCGAAAACGTCTTTTGCAATATTTTAGCAAAGTGCACCGCTTTTGAATTATTCAATTCAATTCAATTAGTGTTTATTTGAATGTAACGGTTCTGCCCCCATTTGCAATTTGGAGATTTGGAGAACCTTTCAGCTGAGATCAATTTATAAGCCTCAACAGGGAGGGTACTGGGAGGGCTCTTTTAATGAAAATAAATTTTGAGAAAACAAACCCTAGTTCTTGGATTTTGAATAATAGCCATTTTAAGGTTAGGTTTTCAATAAAATTGTTATTTTTCTAAGTTTAAAAACAGTATCCATCCTTGTCCATACTTGGAAAAAATGAATATTGGAAAAGCTTTGAAAATTCTATGCAATTTGCTTTTTTGGACACAGGGTATTTGTCCCTATTTTGGGTCTACTAAGCGCACTTTTTATTTGATTCTCAAAGTCTGTTATAGGTAGCCTTGCTTGTATTACATGAATAAGTTGGTTTTTTAATGCTAATGCTCTTACCTAATCACATTTTTTACGAAAATACTTTATAGTTCTCTATAAGCCCGAGAAACAAAAAGGAGGAAAAAGTAAATTATTCTTGCCCACCAAAATTAAGATAATGACTGCAAGTATCATTATCAAGTGGCAGATTCCTGCCATATTTGGTGAAATGCCCAATTTCGTTGAATTAAGTTTGATAGACCCAAAATAGGTACTAGGCCCAAAATAGGGACAAATACCCTAGCTAATCTGGCATTTTATAGCTAATAATGATGAATTGCAAAGAAAAAAAAATTATCAAAAAAATAGTTTTATAAAGTTCTAACCAATATGAAAATCAAGGCGTACGAAAAATTGATCCGAATGAAATCAGATAAAAAACTCTGAACAGTTTTTTTTTTAAGTTTGAGTTGTTTTAAGTGTTGCACTTAAAACTGATTCACTGATTTTGTATCCAACGTCAACCCTGTCCTCGGTGACGCCGTGCTTTATGAAGCGTCACGGAAGTGAAAATCAGCTTCCCCAGTGGAGTAGGTACTCTTCGGGGCTCGTCCTTCGTTTTTCTCAAAAAGTCCCCCCACTACACTTTATTTTGCGCTCATTTTCCTCCCTTTCCGGCCACTCTCTCAAACTCATTCCGAATTCTCCGGTGATCGTTTTAAGTAATTTATATCCTCTTTTCTTCGGGAAGAACTTTTGTGCTCTCGTTCAATGCCGTGTGACAAGGACTTCCTCCGCTTAGCTTTTCCTCACGGAGGAGGACGACAACGAGAAAACAATTCCACGTGGAACGTGGAAAAATCAGCTCCAGAGAAAATTGTGCACATAAAGTACCACCACCAAACATCACCTGGGTGCGCCGCCCCCTGTTGATGGGAAATGCATTTTTCACCGTGAGGGAGAGCGGGGGGACGATTTTTTCTTTCGCGAGGGAGCTCAAAATGAGCAATTGTGTTACTTTAAAGGGGGTAGGGTGGATCGATGATTTTATTTCAGAATATTTTTAGAAAAAATCAAAGTTGTATTAATTTAAATTTAAGCGAATTTTGAGAGACTTAAATTTCAAAGAACCACCCCAGCAATATTTGATCCTGAAACCGGTGGACTCACCTGCCACTTGGAGAGTGGCGTTCCGGCTGCGGGCCACTCCATTCTCGTTCTTGGCCTCGCACCAGTACACTCCGGCGTCACTTTCCCGGCGAGAATTTACGACCTGTGAATGATACGGCGAAAGAAGAAAAAAGTGAACAAGAGAAAGAGAATAAAAATAAGAAGGGCAGATGAGTACTTATGTTGGCAGGCCGGGGAAGAAGGAAGCGACGACGACGAGAAAAGAACATAAGCCAAATGAAAGTGGAAAAGTTTTTGAGCGCTAAAGTTTTGTTCTGGGGGGTTGAGAGGGAGGAGATGGTTCAGGGCGAGTGGACGTGAAATAGTACCACATTATTGATTGGAGGAAGGGAGCAATTCGAGGAATTAAAGTAATGAGGAAGAAGTGACTTTTAGTTGTAAAGTTTTGAATCATTTAACTGATTCATGATTTATAGCAATCATTAAATCTTTTGTCTGTTGTATTCAACAAAGCGGTTTAAAATGAAATTTATTACAATTTCCGGAAGGCAAGACCTAATAAAACATTTAAAAAATATTTACAATAGTTTTGTTTCATGGCATTGGATGTGATAGTTCATCGTGGTCGACACGTGTCGATTTTTAGTAAAATTGCGTTTAGGTTCCGAAATATCGAGGGTTAAAAAATGAGGGCTAGTTAGATGACTATGAGAAAAACTCTTTTTTCGCAAGATCAAACCTTGAGAGGCTGTATTTCAGCAACCAGTACCCCGATCTTTAATGTTTATAAATAAATTCAAATCTTTTCATAACATTTTTGTATAGAATTTTCCATTCATAATGTTTATAATTGAAAAAAAAAACCATATTTATAAAAAAATTATAACATTATTTTCGATTTTAAATTTATATGCATTTCACGGTTTCTTAGAACAAACTTAAGATAAAAAATTCGCCTGGTCTGATATTTTGCATCATGAAAAAAGGACTTTTTCCCGAGAATTTGCGGGGTCCGGCGAAACATTACGCATTATTTTTTGCTCGAAGATTTTTTTCGATTATTTAGGATTTTTCTTCAGATAAGTCGATGTATGTCGACTGGTTCATGTTCATACTCACAAAATTCTTATGAATATGTCTCAAGAGACTCTACATTATACATTTGACCTCTAATATAAAGTTTCCTAACCTGATTTATCAGATTTTTGCAAATTTCTAGCTTTCTTTGAAATAACTCAAAAATCCATGCTGGCAACAGATTGCCCGCAAACAAATTCGGGCATAAAACACTGAAAAATTTATTTTTTCAATCCTCTGCTATATAACATTAAAAACATTTTTGCATCAATCACCCTGTAAAGAACAGTTTTCTGAACAGGCATGAGTAGAGGGTGACGACTCTCGAGATTTTCAATTTCCCGGGAATCGAGAGTTGAGTTTTGCCATTTCCCGGGAATTCCCGGGACCCGGGAATTTTTGTAACTAGCCAATAGTATCAATAACTTAAAAAGAAAAGTAAAAAAACGTTTCTTTTTAATGAATTCAGATGCAATTAATTCATACAAATCCATTGAAATGTAAAACTAAGAAACCTCATTGTTTTGAGGAACTAATTCTTCATTTTGATTTTTTATCTCAATCTACAAATGAAAAATCGTTCCTTGAGCCTTTTTGAGACTCAAAATTGCAGTTTAAAATGTTTACGAATCTTCATTCGCACTGAGTGATTTTTCAAAAGCTACACAAACTTGTTGTTGAACTTATTATTAGATTTTTTGAAGGTAAAAAATAACTAATATATAATTTTCCATTTATGCAATATCGTATTTTTGCAATATGATAAATAACGACACAAAGTAAAAACTTAAAGTTGATTTTTTCCTTCTTAAGATCAACTGTAAATGTTCAAAATTAGCAGACACTAACTTTACAAAGAATTCCTGATTGTTATTCCCAAAATAAAATTTAATATGCAAAACACAAAATTACTTATTGATTAAAAATAAAAAATTACCTCGATACAGCGAAATTGACTTACTTAGAATGAAAAAAAACAACTTATCTTGAAAAGGTTTTCCTTCCTAAAAATAATGAATATTTCATTCCTGGTGTGTAACTGCTAAGAATGTTACAAGAAAAATTTTGGGGTCGACATTTTTGGTTACTCTTAATTTTAGTTATTGGAATTTTTAAAAGTTAAAATTTACACTTTTATTATAAGAAGATTAGAGAAGAATTGGTTTATTCCATTTTGAAAATCGAACATTGAACATCCAATGTTCTTAACCATTTCAAATTTTTCTGATTAAATTATTGACTTTGGTTCGATATTTGTAAGTGGGTAATTCTCCGCCAACTCACAAAGCAGTTGCCCCGACCCCTCTTCGATTTGCGTGAAACTTTGTCCTATGGGGTAACTTTGGTCCCTGATCACGAATCTGAGGTCCGTTTTTTGATATCTCGTGACGGAGGGGCGGTACGACCCCTTCCATTTTTGAACATGTGAAAAAAGAGGTGTTTTTCAATAATTTGCAGCCTGAAACGGTGATGAGATAGAAATTTGGTGTCAAAGGGACTTTTGTGTAAAATTAGACGCCCGATTTGATGGCGTACTCAGAACTCCGAATAAACGTATTTTCCATCGAAAAAAACACTAAAAAAGTTTTAAAAATTCTCCCAATTTCCGTTACTCGACTGTAAAAAATTTTGGAACATGTCATTTTATGGGAAATTTAATGTACTTTTCGAATCTACATTGTCCCAGAAGGGTCATTTTTTCATTTAAAACAAAATTTTGCATTTTAAAATTTCGTGTTTTTTCTAACTTTGCAGGGTTATTTTTTAGAGTGTAACAATGTTCTACAAAGTTGTAGAGCAGACAATTATAAAAATTTGATATATAGACATAAGGGGTTTGCTTATAAACATCACGAGTTATCGCGATTTTACGAAAAAAAGTTTTGAAAAAGTTGGTCGTCATCGATCATGGCCATTCATGGTCACCCGCGATAGACACGGACGACGAAACAAAGAGAAACGCAAAAAGTAACTTTTTCAAAACTTTTTTTCGTAAAATCGCGATAACTCGTGATGTTTATAAGCAAACCCCTTATGTCTATATATCAAAATTTTTGTAATTGTCTGCTCTACAAGTTTGTAGAATATTGTCACACTCTAAAAAATAACCCTGCAAAGTTAGAAAAAACACGAAATTTTAAAATGAAAAATTTTGTTCTAAATGAAAAAATGACCCTTCTGGGACAATGTAGATTCGAAAAGTACATTAAATTTCCCATAAAATGACATGTTCCAAAATTTTTTACAGTCGAGTAACGGAAAATGGGAGAATTTTTAAAACTTTTTAAGTGTTTTTTTCGATGAAAAATACGTTTATTCGGAATTCTGAGTACGCCATCAAATCGGGCGTCTAATTTTACATAAAAGTCCCTTTGACACCAAATTTCTATCTCATCACCGTTTCAGGCTGCAAATTATTGAAAACACCTCTTTTTTCGCATGTTCAAAAATGGAAGGGGTCGTACCGCCCCTCCGTCACGAGGTATCAAAAAACGGACCTCGGTTTCGTGATCAGGGACAAAAGTTACCCCTTAGGACAAAGTTTCACGCAAATCGAAGAGGGGTCGGGGCAACTTTTCCCGATTTCGTGTGAGTTGGTAGAGAATTACCCAAGTATAAAATTTCCCGGGAATCGAGAGGTCCGAAAATGGCCGATTTCCCGGGAAATTTTTCCCGGGAATACCCGCTCGTCACCCTCTAGGCATGAGGCATATTCATAAGAAATTTGATGGATATGAACATGAACCCATTGCACAGTGGTCCAGATTGCAAAATTAAGTGGAAAATGGATTTTCCGAAAAATGGTTAAGTTTTGGAGCTTTGGTGTCTTTAGAAGAGTTGTTGCATATGGAAAGGGGCAACTTTTGGTTTGGTTGAAAATTAGGGTGGTTCACGATTAGGGTGATTTTGGAAATCTAACTTTACAGGAATATTTTTGGGAATTTTTTCGTCTTCTAGAAAGTTGACGGGCTTGCCAATCCAAGCAACTTTGTCGAAGACACCAAAATTTTATCTCGTAATCTACGCCTTCTACGACAAAATATATAGAAAGCATCTGAGCAAACCTTCAAAAATCAGTTTTTTTAACGTGGCAATTCAGGGTTAAGTTTTAGAGAAAAGTGGTATTCGGAGCACTTTTAGAGCTCTAAAAAACAAACATTTTTATTATCTGACAAGTCAATTTGGACTTAAGGGTCAAAAGTTACAGCGATTTTAATGTAAAAAAGATGCAAATTTAAAACTTTAATATCTCAAAAAGGCGCTAGCCAAATTTTAAGCACTAGGCTGCATTTGTAAGCAGAGATTCAGCACTACAAACGCTGAAAAAATCTCAGGGGTGTTTTTCTTTAAACTCGAGATATCTTCATTTGAAAAAGTCTAATTTTCAAGGGAAAACCTTATGGGACCACCCTAACGAATTTAGAAAATTGTCCAAATATATGTTTTTCCATGTAATTTTGCCCGCTGAATCTGAATCTGCCCTCAGAATTGACCCAAAGTGTCGAAAATTCGATTTTTGGTCATATTTTGGGTTTCCATGTAAAATTATCATTTAAACCCAAAATATGACCAAAAATCGATTTTTCGACACTTTGGGTCAATTCTGAGGGCAGATTCAGATTCAGCGGGCAAAATTACATGGAAAAACATATATTTGGACAATTTTCGAAATTCGTTAGGGTGGTCCCATAAGGTTATCCCTTGAAAATTAGACTTTTTCAAATGAAGCTTTCTCGAGTTTAAAGAAAAACACCCCTGAGATTTTTTCAGCGTTTGTAGTGCTGAATCTCTGCTTTCAAATGCAGCCTTGTGCTTATAATTTGGCTAGCGCCTTTTTGAGATATTAAAGTTTTAAATTTGCATCTTTTTTACTTTAAAATCGCTGTAACTTTTGACCCTTAAGTCCAAATTGACTTGTCAGATAATAAAAATGTTTGTTTTTTAGAGCTCTAAAAGTGCTCCGAATACCACTTTTCTCTAAAACTTAACCCTGAATTGCCACGTTAAAAAAACTGATTTTTGAAGGCTTGCTCAGATGCTTTCTATATATTTTGTCGTAGAAGGCGTAGATTACGAGATAAAATTTTGGTGTCTTCGACAAAGTTGCTTGGATTGGCAAGCCCGTCAACTTTCTAGAAGACGAAAAAAATCCCAAAAATATTCCTGTAAAGTTAGATTTCCAAAATCACCCTAATCGTGAACCACCCTAATTTTCAACCAAACCAAAAGTTGCCTCTTTCCATATGCAACAACTCTTCTGAAGACACCAAAGCTCCAAAACTTAACCATTTTTCGGAAAATCCATTTTCCACTTAATTTTGGATCTCGACCACTGTGCATTGATTTAAATCGACTTTTCTGAAGAAAAATCCTACAAAATCGAAAAAAAAAATCTTAAAAAAAGTTATACTAAACTCACGACGAAATATTTCATCGGGCTTCGCAAAATGTCAATTTGGGAAACGTAGAGACTTGCTCATCCCAGTTAATGATGGTTCAATCAAAAATCAAAAGATGCAGATAAAGGTGAAGTTATTTTCGACAAAATTTCTGATATTTACATAAATCTATTTACAGAAATGTTATGAAATTTACGCATTAGAACAAAGCTTTAGAAAAAAGCAAAATACTACTTATTTTTTATACTTTACCATTTTTTTGAAAGTGTTTTACGTTTGAAAATTCGTTATTTAAAAATTATTCAAAATTAAACATTATTTAAATTTAATTTGCTGGTTAAGTATTTAAATTATTATTTTTATTTAGAAGAAACTTTTGCTATGCATTCGTTATATCAAAAGGAAGCAATGTTGCATCATGCGCTTTTCCATACAAGACTCCATACAGTTTTGCGGGCTGGTATACACAATGGTTTTGTAAAATTGTAAATTCAAAAGAAAGCATGAATTTGAAAATTATTTTCAAATTATGTATAAAATTCTTTGTCATGAGAAGGGATTAACTGGTGTCTTCTGCAAAGTTGTTGGTTATGATTTGAACTTTTTGGAAAAATAAGTACACAGAGAAAATTAAGAATTCCCAAAATTCGTATTTTTATTTTTTTAATTTTAGTGATGTGTTTTGGGGGACTAAAATAGACATCTTTTAAGTCATAGTAAGCGAAGGTGCATAATCTGGTCTAGAAGATATAAACTTTTGAGAAAAACGCTCAAAATATTACAAAAAATCTATAATTTGGTCCATTTGGCTTTGAAATTATTTTCATTAAAAAGACCAGAAAATTTCATAATAGTTTCAATTATATTTGGGGACCATCCAAAAACCACGTTTCCCCTCCTAATGTGTCCACGTAGTTAATGGATGGCCCCTCGAAAATCGGACCAATAGTTTCCAATATGTTGTCAGTTGAAAATTACATTTCCATCAATTCGAATTCTTTATGAGGCTGCATCCATGGTTGTCATGTAAAGCTTTGAATAATCTGACCAAGGCCAAGTTAAAATCTTGAAAAGTATGGCAGAAAAAAATCTTACTATTTTGAACGGGGACAGGGAAGGTAAAATATTAATGAATGCAAACATGTTTTGAATTTTGATGGTTTAATGATTTTTTTGTTTTTTTTTTTGTTTTTAATGGTTACATGTAAACATATTTCAATATTTACAGTTTTTCGTTTTTGTATTTAACTCGTTTATTTTAACCAAAAAGTTGCTCAAAATTTTTTGAAAAAAAAAGACAAAATCTGTCGAAATCTGAAATAGTTATTCTTTTTTTCTGGGTGACACAAATCTGGCATTAACAGATTTATCTGGCAACCTGGCAACCCTTGCTGTGTCTCAAAAACTATTTGCCCTTTGAAAATCAGAAAAAAATGTAGGCTTTTCAAACTTATTTTGCCGTGGGTGATTTCCTTTCAAAAAGTATTATTAAGATACAAAAAAGAGAAAAGAATTAGTTAGAATTAGAAAATGGTACATTTTATTAAAAAAAATGTTAAGTCCCGAATTTAATTTTGTTTTAAAATAATATTTTCACAAAAACACAAAAAATGGTAATACAACGAAGTAGTGGATGAGACCTTAAACAAATTGAAAAATATGATAACCGCAGAAACTTCTTGACTGTTGTTTTTTGAAAAAACATATTAAATTATTTTTATGATTTTGGATCGATCTATACAATTTTTTCATTATTGTAAGTAAAGAAGGGTAGGGAAAGTATCTACGTGGTTTGTAAATTAACCTTTTTTAACATTCTATTTCATAAGCTGACTGTCTTATGCAGATGTCTAGCAGTTTGTTTGTAAATAAATATATTGGTTTTAATATTTTGTTAGCTAATACTTGATGTTGATAATATCAATGTCATGATGATTTTACGTAAAAAAATATTATTCCATCTAATTATTATACTTTTTAAAAGGTTACGTTTGAAACTTGTTGTCACTGCGTAAAAGTTGAGAATTTATCCGGTTTGTTATAGTGTATCCACTCGAGTCATGACTATAAGTTAGAATAATGTTGAACTTTTTGAATCGTTAGTAATAAATGTATAATTTTACAGCTGGGACATATTCTGTATCCGAAAATAGTATGATTAAAAATAAAAAAATCTCTCTGGCTGTCGATATTCTTGATATCAATATTTTGCCATCTCTCAATTAATTTTCAATTTTTCTTTAATATCGACACAGAGAGAGTCTACTGTAACCCAAAAAGTGTGTTAATTTACATCATTGGGTGTAAAAGATTCCCCACAAGAGCTAAGGCCCATTTTTCTATCTAAAATCAGATTGCGGTTCGACTTATGCAACAAAGTGGTATGGTAGGTTTCATTTTTTCAACAAAAATAAACTGATTTTAACTGTCAAAGCGGTTGATATTTTGCATCACTCATTGCTGTCACCACAACCGAAAAACCCACCTCCCCCCCCCCCCTCGATGGCGTTCAAATATTTGTTGATATTAAAATTGAAATAATTTCATAAAAGATTAAACGCCCCTTCTCGACAGCCCGTTCGCAACGCAGCTCGTGAGCACATCTGTTTGAGTTTGTGATATTTTTATATCCCAAGACCAAACACTCTCCACGACAAGGACCAAAATTACCGCTCCCCCTGCAAAAGAATCACAACGCCAGGGGTAGTTTGGCCCAATTTCCATTCCGCATTTTCTGGCCAAAAGGGTTTCCCCCTCCCCCCAGGAGTGTTTTTTGCGTGAAACCGTTGACGCGTTGATAGTAAAATGTGGATGGATGCTGCTGCAGCAGTGGTGGAGAGTTGGGCTGGTGGGATGAGTTTGGGACTGTTTTTCTGCGGTGACGCTGATGGAAAATGATAAAAATTTTTATGAAAAATAAATATTTGACGAGGAATTACCCCCTGACTGAGCAGTGGCAACATTTTGCTTCAAGTGTCACACAGCTTTGTTGGCGCAACTTTACCAATTAATATTTTGCCCCCCCTCAAAAAGTCACACTGTTTTGCGTAAATCCAGCCAGCCTGTCAGGGTCGTTCCCGAAACCGCCTAATCCAGGCAATTAAAAGTTAAGCGTAGCTTTAATTCCATCCTCGCGCCCACAAAATTTCCCTCATTTGCCGAGCCTCGGATCGATTTCGAATTTTACATCCCTATAAAGCCAACCACCACAGCCAACCCAGCTCAGCAGTGCGTGTGCAGTTTGTTTTTATTCGCCATTAAAATCTGCTAGGGCTTTTCTTAAGGGGGCGCTTTTTTGTGGAGAATCTTAGCTTTTCGTTTTTTTCGAGGGGAGACCACCTTATTGGCTGGATTTATTTTTTTATTATACAGTTTTTTGGCTTCTTCATGGGGACCGGGAGGTCGTTTTCCACTTGAGACGAAGCTTAGTAACCTGTTGGGATGATTGTTTGCGAGAAGAAAAATGGATGCAGTTTTTGACCAAGAGGGGGGAACGAACGAACGAACGAACGACCGGAACGAAGTACCTTCTTCAGCTGGCGCGCGGGATTTTTAATTTCGGAATATTTATGGACTGAACAAATTCGACTGTTGAGCGCGGTTGGATTTGCAAGGATAATAATGTAGGAAAAAAAAATTAAGAAGAAAGGTGTTTTAGGAGTTATTTAGACTTTTTATTCGTTTATGAATGATTTTGAATAATCTGATTTTTATTATTATTTTAAAAGAAAAATAAATAAATAAATAAAAGGTGATACGAACTTGTGAATCCGTATAATTTCAATTGTTTGAAAAAAAGTCTTAAAAACACTTATCCAACGACAAGTTGCAGTCCAGAGCCAAACATCATTTTTATCGAAATTACTGATACCCGATTTTTGAAAAATAAGTTCAAAACTATAGTTAGGTAGCGATTTACTGAGATATGGTTGCCAGATTTTCAAATTAATTTGACTCGTTGAAGATGTTTTTTAAATTCCTATCCAACGAAGGCTGACAGTGTTGATCAGGATATATGTTTAGCCTTTCTTTAGTAAAAAAATCAAAAATTTTTGGGCAAGAAACACTAAGAACGGTGTTAATAAACTCTTTTATGAAACGCAGATAACCTTCTAGTGTTTCGAAATTTCTATTTTACCCGTGTTCAGGAGGTCATTTTAAGCAACTTTTGTTTTACAAAGACTTTTCTTCTCTTGTTAAATGTTTTTCTTGTTCTATTTTTAGTTTTTTAAATTTTCATTTATCTGTTTAGGTCTGTATTGGTTTTTGATGGTATTGGCTTATTCTGTCACCTCCTACCATTACATTTTTCCTATCTTATTTATTTTCGTGTTTTTACAGTCACTTTTTCAATTTTTTGCTTGTTTTCACATTTTCTAGTATAGAATCGCATCATTATAAGTTGAAACAAATGCGCAGAGGCATGTCCTTTTTTTTGCTTGAAAAATAAGAAATGCTAATGAAAACCACAGTCAAAGTTGAACTTTAAAAAATGCAATTTTTAAAATCATTGGCAAAGTCACATAAAACAAGCGAAATCTAAAATTTTAAGAGTTCTTCTTTATTCTTTTTGATCGAAGTCCGTCTAGAGGCAGGTTTGGATTGTAGAGGGTTTATATTAAGAAGATATCATTCAAAACATTGGCATGATATGTAAACAAATCTCTAAAAAAATAAAATTGATTTTTAAAGTATCATTGTAAATTTTTTAGAACATAACTATTTTAAAATCTGTTACTTTTGAAGGAATTTTCGGATCGATTTGGTTTCGGCAAAGTTGTAGGTTTTGATGAGAATATTTGAAAAAAAATATGCACACGAAATTGTTTGCCAATTCTTGGATTATCTATTTTACAAAAAAAAAAAATACTTCCCAAAATTCGTATGATTTAAATTAAAATATGTTTCAGGGTACAAAAACCGCATTTTTTTGCCATAGAGATGTATGGACAGAAATTTTGCCACTGATTTATTATTTATTATATTTCTTGGAAAAAATGAAATTTTTGTCAAAAAATTTGATTGACTTCATTTTTAATTTAAAAATAAATTTGAAATCAAAAAGTACTTCACAGTTTTGTGTACAGTTTTCAAAATACAGCCACTTAAAGTTTATTTTTTTCGTTTTTTATTATTCTCCATGATTGTCCATTCCTGAAAATATTGAATTTTTTAAGTTTCATCCAAACATGTCTTTATTTTTAAAGCCAATATTTCAGCAACTAATGGAACATTTGTGATCTTTTATGTACCGTCGGTGGAGGTGACATTTGGGCTGGGAGGTGAGATTGGCTTAAATTGAATTTTTACGGATTTTACCATTTCTTAGGTACTCCTCAATTCAACTAAATTCTGTCCAAAAAGTTGTGTAGGGGACATTTTAAGATGACTCAAAAAATCCTGTCAATTTGGCAGCTGTCTAATGTTGAGGTACGTTTTTTGCCATAAATGACCTCTCGAAAAATCAACTTTACCATATTTTTGTTGGAATTGCTCGAAAAGTATTCATATGTTTGAAAATCTCTACTTAAAACATTGTAGCATGTCAATACGATTCCATCGAACAAAAATTGAATTACTTGTTTTTACCATATCTTTGTATTTGAGCATAATTTTAGTTTCATTTGACCCAATATCACCCCTTCCAAGGGTAGAGATTACGTCAATTTTCAAACGATTGCCATTTATGGTAGAGTTCATCAAATTTAACCATATTTTTGGGAAAATCTTAGTAGACTATCTAAATTTAATTTTACGTTTAAAGATTTTTGATGTTATTTAAATTGTTTTTGTTATTCTTAAATTACGAAGGTGTATCGTTTTTTTACTCATAGTCACCTGCACTGATGGTTCTTTTCGATGTTTTGAAAATTTTGGAATCAAGATTAACATTTCAAATGGGCGTAAAATTGAATAGTTGGCCCTTTTGAAATGTTAGTCTAGATTCCAAAAAATTCAAAATATTTTATTGGAGAAAATTTCTCAAGTGTTTCTCAAGTCGGAAACGAAAGCGAATTTACCAAATCGGGTTAATGCATCTTGTAGCGTTTGTTGAGTTCAACAAAACGTCATTTTAAAATTATTTTCGAACAAACTGGTCATTTTAATAAGATAGCACAAAACAGACGCTTGTATAATTTAAAAAAAAAATCAGCAAAAATACTCACTTTTAGAAAGAACAACCCGCCCGCCGGCAAAAACATCCGATGCGAACCGGGCAGAATCTTCAGCGGGGCACCGTCCTTGTACCATTGGATGGTGGGCGGCGGAATGCCGTCCACCTTGCAGTTCAGCGTGGCCGGCTCGTGCCTCGGAACGGTCGTATCGATCGGGTGCTCGATTATTCGTGGGACCTTCTGGAGCAGAGCTGAAAATTGACAAAGGAAAATTTTAAATAAGTACAAATATAAAAATGAGTTATTTGCAGATGAAAAATCACACAATTTCCTTCCAAGTGGACGTGAGGGAATTTTCCTCCTCACGATGATTGACTGCGACAAATTGAATTTTAAACAAATGGCCGCTTGCGTGCCCCTAATTGCAGTTTTGCCCCACTGAATGCAGCTCGGAAACACGCTTGATTAGCTCTCTAGCCGGGGAAACCGCAACATAAAAATTAAAACAATCCACTTGGCTGTCACAACATGACGTTCGATGGTAATTAAGACTGGGAAAAGGGGTTTTCTCCTTCCCCCTGGGAGAAGGGTAGTTCGCAGTTAGTTATGTTTAATTACGATTACACAAGTGAACCCGGAGAAAAATCACTCCTGCCTGAGCAGAATGGTAATTACCGGTTATTAAGTGAGGAATATAATTTTTATTTCAATTTGCATGACGTTAATTGCCCTCGGTCTGGGACGTTCCTTCGACGTTCGCTTTTAAAATCGACAGGCAGGAAAAACCACAAAGTCCGGTTCGCATAATTAGAAATTTTCCCGGAAAAAGTGAGCAGAAAAAAAATACTCCTGGATCGATAAATTTCCTCCCCACCAAAAATCGACAGCAATAAATTACACATTTTCTTTATCGTCTATTTGCATGGGACCTACTTTTTGTGCACTTGCAACAACTCTCAGGCATGACCCTGATCGAAGAAGGGGCTATTGGGGTCAAAAAGGCTGCTTGATGCAAATTTTATTGAGTTGTCTTTTATTTGTTATGAAATTCATTTGGTTTCACAATTACAATTTAATTACAAACAATTATTAATTTGAGGATTCAAAACACCCTCGAATTCCCTACAAAAGATTGCAAAAAAGTCCCCTCCAACATGGAGTCAAAGTGGCAAGTTGGGAAAAACCACTCTTGCGGAAACCGTTCGACCACCACCACCCAGACAGGGTGTTAAATTTATGAAGGTGTGCTTTTTGCCATTTTTGCTGGGCCCCAATCGGGGTGTTGCAGGGAAGGAGTTTTCCAGAATGAAATTTACTGCTCTCAGGTTTTGCGCCCTGGAAGTGAACCGGCCCGGATAGTGCGCATAGATCAGCGAAAGTGCTGAAGAAATTATCGATGGACGAACATTAATTGCTTCTTGTGGAGGGGACGGAGGTTGTTGGGGTTTGGTGGGAGTGATTTATTGTGCCTGGATGCTGCAAGAAGTGGTCTGGAGTGATTTCGATTTCATTATGTTGGCCGCTTTTTTCGTTTCCTTTTGTGAAAAAATTCATATAAAAAAGGTTACTACTACAGCAAATTAAACTATCTCTTCACATTTTCAAAGAATTGTGTTTTATCGTAGAGATATTCTGTGGTTTTGTTTAAAATTGAAATAAGTATAATAATTTTAAAAAAATCAAAGAATTTATGAAAAAATATTTATTCTGAAATAAAGTTTTCGTCCCGTTTTTGGTTAAAATGAGTTAATTGTAATTTTAAATTAAAATTATCAGTTTTTGGAATATTTAAAATTATAACTTAAAATCAATTTCATATTTCATTACTATTCATGTAATTATGGTTAAAACGATTTTTTTATAATTCTTATGTCCTTCATCTATATCGTATAGATCGATGAGGAATAACTTAAAATTTGCAGCAACATTTGAAAAGGGTGCATAAGCATTTTGATAGCTGTAACTATTTTGCAATTTTCATGCAATAGGAAACTATTTCAATAAACCTTTAGAGTTAAATAGAAGCTGCGAAGGTCAGCTATTCCTTTCCATTTCAAGTTTTGAGAAAAAATTTCCTGAAGCTCGAGAAATAACAAAATAGTTCCAACTGTCAAAATGATTATCAACCCTTTTCTCGTGTTGCTCCAGAAATTTGAATTTTTCATGATCGTGACACTGTCTACTTCATAAGTTAAAAAAATATCAAAATATTTTATGATTAGCTCAAAAGGAATGAGAATAGGTTTAACATTGAAATACCTTAATAATCGTATTTTTGCAAAATATTTTTGATTTATTAATTTAAAAATATTTAAAAATCAACAAAAACTTTTATTTAAAATTTGTGTTTAATAAATCCATGCAAATTTTTCATGTTTTGGTTTTTAAAATATGATTGCAAATATTGAAATTTTGTTCTTAGTTTTTGTTTCCCATTTTCTTATGTCTTATGTTCTTATGTTATGAGTTTTTTGCTCAAAATTTTGAAGTGAATAGAAATGCAATCAGCATCATCAACTAAAATTGTGGGGCACATTTTTAATAAAGATTAGAACCTTGTTATATTTTTACATGTGTGTTTAGAAAATCATCAGAAATTTACCTCCAAAAAGAGCAATGTTTTTAAGCCATGATTTAAATAACTGTACTGAATTACGTTCTTAGTTTTATTAAAATAACTTCTTAGCTGATTGATATTCTTAGATTTGTTTTTAAATTAAATCAAAAACTAAATAAACACACGTCTTGATCCGGTTTTTTGCAAAGTTTTTTATACAACTGGGACTATTCACAAATTATTTAATATTTTGACATGGTGAATAAAGTTTGTGAATATGGGATCTGGTACGTTTCGCCGAATGTCGTTGCGCCGACGGTCATTTCGCCGAATGTCGTTTCGCTGAATGGTACGTTTCGCCGAAAGTCATTTCGCCGAATGGACGTTTCGCCGAATTGAATGAAAATTAACTTTTTTGTATAATTTATTCTATTTGTTCGCTGCAGTGCCATCTTGTAATTCATGCAAACTTGAGAAGGAGTGGCAAGATAATAATATAATAATTTAAAAAAGTAAAGAACGTCTCATGTTTCAAGGAATGCATAAACTCACAGAAATAATACAAATGATTTGCTTAAAAAATTAAGATTGCAAAAACTAACAGAAATATTTCTAAATGTTATGCTGAAAATCTAAATAACTGCTCATGTTTGAAAAAATGCAAAACCTCTCAAAAATTATTGAAATAATTTGCTTGAAAAACAAAGAATGCAAAACAAACAGAAATAATCTAAATTAAAAGCAGTCAATTAAAAGAACTGCTTATGTTTGAAAGAATGCAAAAACTCACAGAAATAATTTAAAAATGTATGCTCAAATACAAAAAATGCGAGAACTAACAAAAAATTTCCCAAATGTTATGCTAAAAATCATGTTTGAAAGAATGCGAAAACTCCCAAAAATTATAAAAATAATTTGTTAGAAAAACAAAGAATGCAAAAACAAACAGAAATAATCTAAATTATAAGCAGCCAATTAAAAGAACTGCTTATGTTTGAAAGAATGCAAAAACTCTCAAAAAATATGCTCAGTAAACAAAGAATGCAAAAACCGGCATTTTTTCAAAATTTTATGCTGGAAATCAAAATGTTATACTGAAAATCAAAAGAACTGCTCATGTTGGAAAGAATACAAAAACTTACAAAAATTATACAAATAATATGCTTAAAAAACAAAGAATGCAAAAACTAACAGAAATTTATCAAAATTATAAGCAGAAAATTGTAAGAACTGCTCATGGTTAACAGAACGCAAAAACTCACCGAAATAATTTAAATGATATATTAAAACAAGAATGCAAAAAACTAACAGAAATTAATGCAAAAACTCACAGAAATTATATGCTGAAATTGAATAACTGCTTGCGATTGTTTATGCATATAGTAATGCATAAACTTATAAAAATAACATACTAATCTAATCTAATCTAATCTAATCGAACACAAGCGCAGCCAGTCCGAAGAAAGCATCCTGGAAGAACTTGTGGTAAGATTACGCCTCAAGTCCTTTCTTGTCAATATTAATGATTACAGTACATCCGAGTTACCCCGAAAATGTATATCAAAAATTAAAGCGGCCAGGCCTACTGCGTTGCATTAACCGCAGAGACAGATTCTGTGAACGGATCACATTTCACAGAATCATCAGGGGAGGAAGGATGCGTGGACATACCGTACCAAACGCTCCGAATCAGTTGTGGTGTGGTGTGTAAGTGTAAATTTGGCAGATAATAATATTTAGGGAAGGGGGGGGGAGGGGAAGGGGAGGAAATGAGGATAGGAGAAAGAGAAGGTGGGAAAGGGATAATATGGATATATCATTTGATCAATAGAATATTATTTAAAATAAGGGAAAAAACATCAATCAAATAATGATAGATAAAATGGATAGATCTCACCAAATCAAGATTCAACAGCTCCGGCAGGGTGCCACTTGAATCGTAATTCTTCTAAGACTTCTGGACTTGAAGAGGACTACAGTAAAGTAGCGGGCAGCAACAAACAAGGTTTCAAGGTTTCAGTTCTTCCAGCAGCAAAAAAAAAAAAAAAAATAACATACTAAGAAACAAAAAAAAATAACTAAAAAAAGATTGCAAAATCACCTTTTAGGGACATTATACTTTTTCAAAATATTTTAATACAATTTGTGTCTATTTTATATATTTATTATACGATTATTTGTCAATTCGGCGAAACGTCCCATTCGGTGAAAAGTCCCATGCGGCGAAACGTACCATTCAGCGAAACGACATCGGCGAAATGACCGTCGGCGAAACGACATTCGGCGAAATGTCCCGCACCCGTGAATATGCAGTGTTTTGGATCAACTTGTGAGAGAGGATGAGTAAAATCATCTAAAATGTGTTCGTATGTGGGTGGTGCTTTTTTGTTAATTTTAAAAATTCAAAATAAGTGAACTTCCAACTATTTACTAATGATTACCTTAACTTTTAATATTGACGAATCTTGCAATATAAATGGAATAAGAGCGGCCGTGGCTGACTGATCACGGTGTTCGCTTTGTAAGCGAATGGTTCTGGGTTGGATACCCATCTGCTCCCAACAAGAAAGTATAGGAAATATAAATCTTGAAACTCTGAACATGAACGAAAAATCAAAGTCACTTGAGGTGGGGTTCGATCCCCCGTCCTTTGAATTGGTAATCAAAAATGCTAACCGCTAGGCCATCGCGACTTGTTGAGCTATGACTGGAATTAGGAATACTGTTACTATCAACTATATACGCGCTGGGTCCTTGTCCATTTGACAAGGGCTCGGAAGTTCTAAATAACTTTTGAATCCGATTGGTCCAAACGTTCTTCAGGGCGGGGCTTGTCGATAAAACTGAAGTACCTCGCGCTCGGCTAGCCAGCGTAGAAATGGGTCACCGAAGCTCGGCAGAGCTAACACCTTCCAAATGCCTATGCGAGTTATTTGCATTTATAGAATGTAGATCTAAACATACATGGAAACAACTCAATTTGTAAGAAGCGGCCGCGTGGTCCCGTTTGGTTGGTTGCACACACACTCACACACACATCTTGTAATATAAATGGAATAATTGTGGTCAAAATAAATTTTATTTAAAAAGTAAGATTTCATTGTAATGATGTTTGAAAAAATAAATTCAAATTCTGTAAATTTAAAGAAGATCTTTGACATTTTCAACACTCTTTTTTTGATAAAGTTTGATCCCATATTTAGTTCCATCAGACCCAATATTACTCCTGACGACGTTCTTTTTTTTTCATTAGAGCAAATCAGCCACCACAAAATAGCATCCTAGAAACGGATGTGAACTTCATATACCTGGATTGCACAAAATTTTTAAGAAAATCTCAAATCAAAAAAAAAATCAAACCATCCACATTAACGACCCCCGGGTCTTTTGTCGTCTCTATTGCAAGTTTCTGCTCGAACCTAGGAGTCCGAAGGCTTGAATGGGGAGAGCACGCAAACCTCTTTTTACTCCAAGGAACCTTCCACCCCAGTGTTTGAACTGACGACCTTCGGATTGCGAATCCAACCGCCGCCAGCGATTCCACCGGAGTAGGCTTGGTTTGGTGTGTTGTTTGTACTTATGGCATGGAGACGACTCCTACACCTGGAATGACTTAACGGCCTAACAACCAAGGCCGGGACCGACATTTTACTTCCTCATCCGATGGAAGGTTGCAGCAGATGGGAATCGAACCCAGAATCATCCGCTTACAAAGCGGACAGCGTAACCATTCGACCACGCACTTTTTTTCTTCTTTTTTAAGAAAATCTATTGCTTCCAAAACCCTGTATTGATTTTCTAGAGCCTCTTGGTGAAGTTAACTAACATAAAACACGATTTTCAACGCCATTCTGGTTATGTAACGGTATATTTTTTCTACTTTTTTTATTATTAAAACTTGTTACAAAAGTTGTACCATTAGAAACTATTCCGCTGTCCAAAGCATTTTTCAAATATTTTTTTTCAGATTGTAATTTTTTTCTGCTAATCTCAAAATGAAGGATCGAAGTGATTTATTATAGATTAAATAACATGATAATCCTCAAACAAATTGCTTTTTGGTTTAATTGTAATGTAAACGACTTAACAATTGCTTTATATAGAAATGCATAAAAGAGAAAAAAAAGCCTCATGGTGAGATCAGAATGCTAAAACCACAAAACATCTGAAAAAAACGGGTTCAGTCACGTTTCCCCGACGATTTGTTTATGAGATTTCCACCCGTAATCACACTCCGTGTATCGTGTAAACGATCTCTAATCCCAACTTTAAAATTTCACTCAACCCAACTCGCCACGCGATTATCGACACGCCAGCACAGAGCGCAGCTGATCCCGCATTTTGCTTGCCGTGTCCCACTGACATGCATGTGTTCCCCTTAATGTATGCAACAACGGGGACACAACAGCTCAGCAACCCATTTCCTAGCGGCTAATCTCCCGCTGATAGTCACTAACGAGTTATTTTAATTTTAATCAAATATGCAAAGATATGCTAAATACCACCACCGGCGACCAGCAGCAAGTTGTTGTTTCCTTTTTTAGATTAGCTGGGAAAGTTTTTCACTTTTTTTTATGCTCTGGTATGGAAAACTTGCAATCTCTTCTTGTTCCAGGAAAAGTGAGAGCAAGAAAAAGTGAAATCATTAACCTCAGTACAATAAATTTCGTCAAAAGGGAGGGAGGAAAAAAACTGTTGGGAAAACTTAAACGTTTTCTAGTGACCTCGTTTTGTAAAGTTCTTTTAAAGCTTGTTGAAATACCTTACGGATTTTAAGTTTGAATATTTTTTAACGTTTATTAAAGGTCAATTGAATTATCACTTTTTTAATTGCACCCCATTAAGACTGTGCTTATCTAAGTGCCATTAATGTCTGAGAAATATGAGCGAACCTAGGCAATATGATCGCAATCATCTCAAAGACTTCTCGCGGAGGCTTCTGTTTGGTAGCATTTCCCAGAAGAGTCAGGCTCGACGGAATTTTCCTTCTTTCCCATAGCGCTATATCTGTAAGCAAAGCCAAGGTATAATCAAATGCAAGGAAAAATTCTTCACTGAGCACAGCCCAGGGATGAGATTTATGAGACTTTGTGGTAAATGTGTGGGTGGGGGGCGGTTCTCAGCCTCGGATTAATTCCGCCGTCTTTTGCCAAGGCTTTTGCCGTTATTTTTGTTGGATATTAGGCGCTTCGCAGAATTGTTCCATGATGTATGATGTGAGATAAAGCCCCGGCTAAAGGTGGCATTTTTCATCACACTTTGCCGTCCCCTTCCTTTCCTCTTAACTCCGAAATGAGGTATTTACGAGTGGAATAATGTGCTGTTAAGGAAAATGGCGTGGGCTTTTCCACGGTTGAGAAGCCGGGAAATTGATTGCGCTTTTACGTGGAATTGTGTGATTGCTCGGTGGAAAAGTTTTGTGTTGAAAAGTTTGTGAAGGTGTTTAGAGGGCTACTTCAAATTCAAAACCTCAATTTAAGTTGTTTTCAATGAAATATTTTTATTCATAAAAATAATCCTAATAACTTTTTGCCTAGGATCTGATCCGAGTTGAGCAGGAAAGGGCAACAAAATTCACTCATTTTCCAGAAAAAATAGACAAATGATTTTTTTTTAAACCTTGTAATAATTTACGCATTTTTTCAGAATTAATCAAGAAATTTCTATCTTGTCTGCATTACAGGTTGGTTCGGTAACTACCATCGTAAACCAATCCCCCAAAAGTCTAAAAATAAACTTTCACTGTCCATGACTTTGTCGTTTCATCCTTTGGCAGATCCCGCCTAGCAAAAGTGGGTTGGAGGTGGTCGTCGCAGCAGAAAAAAATCGATTTAACTTTGGTCGCCAACTACAGCCTACAGTCCACCAATCCATGCCGAGCCGAGCGTTGGCATTCACTTAACCTTTGACAAGTCGCGGGTGACGCTGCTGACGACCGCAATATAATAAAAGTCAAGATATGAATATTTCATGCGAAGCAATTTGCATACATTTGGTCTCCGTCTCTCTCTCTCTCTGTCGCGATTTTCTGTTGGTACTCTGTCCTTGCAGGACTCACGGTGGGTTTAAAACGATTACTTCTTTTGTTGACCTTCAAATTTCATACAAGTCGTATTTTGATAGTAATTCAAATTGATCCTTTTTTTGATACTTAAAAGAAAATGTTTTTTTTTATTTACAAGTCAAATCATGTCAATCAGAAAATAATGTTCACCGTGTGTTGCCCATAGTCCTGCAAATACGTTATAGAATGGGAAAAATGCTCCATCCTCGGCAATCTTGTTTTGATTGGAATATTTTGACTTGATAGTTTTTTTTCCCCTCTCCGAATGTTTACATAACAAAGATGACTTTATGCCTCAATTGATACTGAACTAATACCGCACACGTTGACGATTAATCGCTGGGATTAAATTTTCATCCCCGGGATTAAAGTTCACCACCACCAACTTTGTTTCACGTATGACGAGACGATGTTGTCTACGGGGCGATGAGGATGCTGATGATGAGTGACATTTGTAATTATAATTTCCACCGGGGAATATTATCCGATATCGCTGGTAAGACAACGCACCGGTATTTGACATGCTGAATAATCAATTAGTGATCCCGGGAAATGCCTCTTGGAATATACACACAGATGAATGGGCACACTCACTCATAGAGACACACACACACAGACCGCGGGGCGCTTTGCGCTGAGTCCTTGGTAAATATAGCCAGGATAATGCTTGTATTCCTTTGAGAAACATTATCCTGCGGTGTTTGGGTTTGTAGCGTGATATTATTGCAGGTGGTGGACTGAAAGTTTGAAGGTTTTATTTGTGCGCTCATTTTACATTTGTTTTTTTACAAATCTGAAGAAAAAGTACATTTTTAGTTGCCTTAGGATATTAAGAAATAAAACTAAAATTTTCGGAATTTCTGAAATTAACGCAATAAAATAATATTTTTTTTTTTGAAAGAAATTCTCATAATTCTAATTTCAGCAGCCAGCTATTTTAGGTACACTTCATGTGAAGATTTTCTTGCTTTATTTATTACAATTATTTAATTGTTGAATGTGTTTATCACACCATTTTTATTCTTATTCTTTTTTTGGCTTGTGAGTCTCTAAGGCAAGGTTTAAAAATCGATGAATAAAAAATTATTTCAGTAGTAGTACAACCAAAGTTTATTTTTTAATGTTTTTCTAGGCAAATATAAAAATAGCGAAAAAAATAGCTTATTACTAACCATTAGTAGCTGAGATATCGACATTAGGAAATGGTGGGTTGTTTGGGTGAGACTTAGAAAACTTCAATTTTCGTGTTTCTTTTTGTTTAAGCCACTGTATCTCAGCAACCAGAAGTCCAATCTTCAATGTCCTGAGACAATTTTATAGCAAATTTTCTGAACTTTTAAAAAAAAAATTTTAGAAATGGTCACTCATGGTCACTATTTTTAAAAATCGAAAAACTGCAAATATTTCGCTAAAATCAAACATTCGGTGGCTTAATCTTGAAAACAGAGCCTTTTATCAAAAAATCTGTAAAGTTCATTTCGATTGGAAATTCAATTTTACATAAAAAAATACGTAAAATTTTGTTTTTGCATAAAATTTCGATTTTTTCCAAAAATCACTATTTTTTCAAAAATTCATAACTCGGCGGCAGATTTTTTGACCATGTTTCTCTATGGCTCAAAAGTTGCGGATTTTTGTCCCCTAAAACATATCAAAAAATCTCGAAAATCAAAATATACGTATTTTGGGAAATGATTACTAAATAAGGAAAAGAGGCAAAATTCCTAGAATAAAGGAATTTGGTACTATTTTTTTTATTTCAGTGTATGTTTCAGTAAGTACTGATTAATTTAAAATTTCTTTAATAGTTAAGTATAGTTTAAAAATGATAATCTTGTTGATAAATAAACAAAAAATGATTTTCTCCGTGCCCTCCTGATTATCCCTTTGCTCAAGTGACGCACAACTGAGCCCCCGCCACAAGAAATTAACCCCCGCGGATTATGTCGGCTTCAAATTACGGTTTGACAAGACGCAGATCCGCAGTAGCAGCCGCTCAACGTGGTGTTATTTCACTTTGATTGGCTTGTCGTACAGCTCAGTCGGGGCACCCGCTACTGTGGCTGGATGAATTCAAAGTTCAAGACAATTTACTCCGCTTTGTGATCGATTGAGGGGCATAATTCTAGTTTCACACACAGACACACCTGCACACAAGTTTGAATGTGTCGGTGCGTCTCGACGCCGAAAGGTGATAACAATCTCGAGTGAAATTTAATTAATCAAGTCCTTGATGACTTTATCTCCAATTTCTGGAATTTGGCCCTTGAGGATGAGCGAAGCGGAGACTTCTGGGAAGGAAAGGGATTTGCCTCGGCTGAAGGATGTCTCAATCGATTTGCTCCCGTTTGATTGAAACTTTAGTTCTGCTTTTGAACTGTTGATGTCAGTTGAAGGTACGGTGTCGGATGCTTTGGTTGAATACCATTGTGACATGATGAAGGGTTTCAACTTCAAGGGACCGGCACTGGGGCAATTAGGGAGTTGAGTTACTTTAAATGAAGTTTATGTCTATGATAGAACGTGTTTCTGATTCTGCATAATTAATAGAGAATTGATGTTTTTATGTTTCAAACTCAGATACACTGAAAAAGTTTGATCCAATTTTGAAAACATAAATAAATGTTATATTCCGTATTGATCTCGTCTCACTGCCATCTTCTCCAAAATGAATCGTTGCTGCCAAAAGGCTAATCGATTCCTTGCGTCCGCGTTCGGAATGCTGAATGTAATACCCGGCGGGAGCGCTTCCACTTGGCTCGTTGCGTGCAAACTTGTGTAAAAAGCTGGAAAATTCCTTCCCGGAATCGCCTTTTTCCGCGTGGTGCACTCAGAAACAAAGCTCGAGAATCCTTTCCTCCACGGAGAAGCTTAGCCCAGCTCTGCTCACTTCGGATGGTTTGGGGGCGGAGAGCAAAAAAATCGTCCTGATTCGATATTCAGCCCTGTTTCTTCCCGAAGCGGTGGGATCGGCTTAGCTCAAGGAAAGCAATCCACATTTCAAATTCAAATCCTTCTTGCCTTGGTAAAAAAGGGATAAAAAAAGGAAGCACCCAAGAATGCCTGTCGATTTCAGGCTTTGTCCGTCGTTGTACACATCTATTTTACATAAAATTTAAGGCCTCCCGGACAAGTCAGACACAATCAGTGCAGCAGCAGCACAAACAGTTCAATTCCTTGCTAGTATAGTAGGGAGAAGGGAAGAATCTGGAGTTTAACGGGATCCCCTGCGGGCGGACAGTGAACTCCGGCCTGGAATCGACCAAGAAATGGCCTATCAAATGAGGATGTGTGGGTGTGGGTGTGTTTGAGGTATCTTACTGATTTTGCAAAGAAGGTAGTCTCATCCTCTGAACTGGAATGGAAAATGGCTGGGAGGCAATTTGGTTTGGTTTGTTTTGCTTGTTAAAGAATTGGATGCGATTTGTGGTTTTTGTTAGGTTTCTCCGTTTGATTGGATGTAATTGGCATGTTATTGAATGGTGTGTAACTGGTTTTACTTTATTGCTTGGAGAGAACATAGAACAGCTTATGTAATGATACAATGTTTCAACAATAGTGTTCAATTCTTAATTTGAGTTTTATTCATAAAAATACTTTTCTTTTCGGGATTTTTCGATGACTTTATCAGTCTGAGTCGTACATTATTCATCTGCTGAGTTGGATAAATATGGAGAATGCTGAAAAAAAGGTTTTGTAACTAATTACATTCAGATTTCAACCTATTTATTACAAAACTTTTCCATACACTTCAGTTAAAATATTACATGTAAACCTATTATTTAAATGCTTACAAATTTTTGTATTGTTATGTACTATCTCTTTTGAGAACATTAATCACTCAAAAAATACGCTGTAAAGTTACAAAAAAAAAAAAAAAAAACACGGAATGCTAAAATGATTTGTTTTAATTGAAAAAGTACTCTCTGGGAACATATTTGTAATTATTGTGTATGAATAATTAGAGAAAAATATGTTTTACAATACAATGATACATAATATTTTAACAAAAAGCGAAATTGTTTTTTTTTTTAGTTTTGAGCAAAAAGTATTCTTACGAAATTGGGTATCAATAGTTAGAACCAGGTTTCAAAACATCACAAAGCTGTATGATTTTTGAAGTTTTTATTTATTTTTTGAATTCAATGAACACAACAAAGAACTACAAAAAGAAATCATTCTTTTATTTAAGAATGGATTTCAGTTATGGAATGAAGAATGGAAAAACAATTAATTATTTTATAGTATTAAAAAAACTTTTGTGTGGTAATATTTTAGATAAATTATTTAAAACAAATTGCTATTGTTTGATTTCTGACAAATCCTTAAAAAACACCATAATTTCATAAAATGAACTTCGTCTTTTTATCAAATATTGGTGCATAAAATATGATTAATATATGTGTTAATGAAACATTTAACAGTTGAGAGGTTACATATAAGCAGAAAATCAAAAAAAAAAAATACAGAAAATTTATTAAATCGACTAAAAAGATGAAGATTTTATGAAGATATTTCAACATTGAACTAAGAAAGAGACGATTTAAGCAAAAAAAATGACATGCGTAAAGCGAACTGCCAAACTTTCTGAGCGATTTTCTCTAAGCACTGAGTTGATTTACGGGTGCCACGATATCTCGAGGTGGGATGGACCAAATTGGCTGAAATTTGTGGTAAAAAATCTCGTGTGCTAAATTTTGTTTTTTTTTTTTTAATACAAAATTCATTTTCAGAATCGTTATGCACACGGGACCCGATTAACGAGTCTTCACCAAAATTTTGAGCCGATTTGGTTAAGGCAGTGTTGAGATATCATGGCACCCGTTTTTTAAACTGCTAACTATAAATAGCTACATTTCGGCTATTCTCGGCTTGGCTATTAATTTGAACAGATTCAAAAAGGGTATAAGAGTGTGCTCATTCCATTCTCTGACATTTTTGCCGATTTACATATTGTATGTAAACCCTTAAATACCTATCAACAATTTTTGTAAAATATTCTAATTTAACAAAAAACCATGTTTTATAACTACTTAAAATTCCACTATCCGCAATTTGGGTATCAAACGAAGCAAAATTTTGTATGTATTTTTTTGAATACTGAAATTTTCATAAAATACAGCAGTTTTCACGAACATACTTAAATTTTAAAAATCTGTAAAACCGGTATGATATTGAGCTAACATTTTTATGCATTTACGCCTTATTATTTTTTTTGAAGATACTGAAATTTTCATAAAATACCGTAATTTTAAAGAAAATACTCACAAGATTTTTGAAATATTTTCAACTTATTCTAGTTTTTCTGTAAAATAGGTTAATTTTCTCAAATAACATATTTTTTCAAAAACATTCAAATTTTTATCATTTGTTATAGGGTTTTGATAAACAAAACGAAATTTTGTGAGTATTTTAAGTTTTAGTTCATTTCTAGAGTTTTTTTTAAAGGACCAATTAGTTATTGTCTTTCATAAGTTTAAAGGGCCTTACAAAAAACTCTGGAATTTGTTAAATACTGATTTGGGTTCTTCTCCGCCAACTCACACAGCAGTTGCCCCGACCCCTCTTCGATTTACGTGAAACTTTGTCCTAAGGGGTAACTTTTGTCCCTGATCACGAATCCGAGGTCCGTTTTTTGATATCTCGTGACGGAAGGGCTGTACGACCCCTTCCATTTTTGAACATGCGAAAAAAGAGGTGTTTTTCAATAATTTGCAGCCTGAAACGGTGATGAGATAGAAGTTTGGTGTCAAAGAGACTTTTATGTAAAATTAGACGCCCGATTTGATGGCGTACTCAGAATTACGAAAAAACGTATTTTCCATCGAAAAAAACACTTTAAAAGTTTTAAAAATTCTCCCATTTTCCGTTACTCGACTGTAAAAAATTTTGGAACATGTCATTTTATGGGAAATTTAATGTACTTTTCGAATCTACATTGACCTAGAAGGTTCATTTTTTCATTTAGAATAAAATTTTTCATTTTAAAATTTCGTGTTTTTTCTAACATTGCAGGGTTATTTTTTAGAGTGTAACAATGTTCTACAAAGTTGTAGAGCAGACAATTACAAAAATTTTGATGTAAAAACATAAGGGGTTTGCTTATAAACATCACGAGTTATCGCGATTTTACGAAAAAAAAGTTTTGAAAAGGTTGGTCGTCATTGCTCATGGCCGTTCATGGTCACCCGCGACAGACACGGACGACGAAACAAAGAGAAACGCAAAAAGTTTCTTTTTCAAAACTTTTTTTCGTAAAATCGCGATAACTCGTGATGTTTATGAGCAAACCCCTTATGTCTCTATATCAAAATTTTTGTAATTGTCTGCTCTACAACTTTGTTGAACATTGTTACACTCTAAAAAATAACCCTGCAAAGTTAGAAAAAACACGAAATTTTAAAATGTTTAAATTGTTCTAAATGAAAAAATGACCCTTCTGGGTCAATGTAGATTCGAAAAGAACATTAGATTTCCCATAAAATGACATGTTCCAAAATTTTTTACAGTCGAGTAACGGAAAATGGGAGAATTTTTAAAACTTTTTTAGTGTTTTTTTCGATGAAAAATACGTTTTTTCGGAATTCTGAATACGCCATCAAATCGGGCGTCTAATTTTACATAAAAGTCTCTTTGACACCAAACTTCTATCTCATCACCGTTTCAGGCTGCAAATTATTGAAAAACACCTCTTTTTTCGCATGTTCAAAAATGGAAAGGGTCGTACCGTCCCTCCGTCACGAGATATCAAAGAACGGACCTCGGATTCGTGATCAGGGACAAAAGTTACCCCTTTGGACAAAGTTTCACGCAAATCGAAGAGGGGTCGGGGCAACTTTTCCCGATTTCGTGTGAGTTGGTAGAGAATTACCCATTTTCTTTACAAAATACTTTTTTTTATTTGTGTATTTGTCATTAGCATTTGATATTTTTTAGAAAAATATGGCGTTTTGGGAAAGTTTGATGATTTTACTGAAAATCACATTAATATAGTCAATGTTTGAAAAAAATTTCGCTCAGTTTAAAAATTTTAAAATTTCCTTTTTTTGAAAATACGGTTTTTGTGAAAATTTTTGCTTTTCAAATTTTTATTTAAATAAGGTTCAATTCAAATTGCTTACAATGATACTTTGATTGAATTTCCAAATCCATTTAAATAAATGTTCACGCGTTTATTTGGAATAATAAGATGATCAAATTGACAAACAAATAAGAACCTGTCGAAATCCATCAAAATCTGGTCCAGATAATGATAAATATTCTGGCTGACACTTGAAAAATCTACCATTCTCAGATTTATTTGGCAGCCTTGTTGGAATCTTTGTATTCCATAAAATCTTGTCTAAATGACAATGTCTATCAAAACATCCTGTTAGCCATTTCTTGCTATTGAGTAAAGATTAACATATTTTCTAAAACAACACGAGGATTTTTATATTGAGTTTGTTGAAATTGAAGAGGGTGGAGTTAAAAATCTAAAGCTTTATGAAAGTTAGGGATTTGGATTGAAAATCGTTCAAAAACAATTTCATTTACAACTAGTGAAACCCTTTGAAAGCTATCATAAGAATTAAAATACTTATACAAAATGAATACCTTTAACAAGTATTCTGCTACTCAGGTCAGAATAGAAAACATTGCTGATTGATGTAGAAACTTTCTGGGAAAATTCATATAGAACTTGGGAGAAAACCAGGAATGACCGAGAAATTGAAAATCTAAATCTGGTTGCCACCCTGGTTTATAATGCCATTACCTACATTTTTTAACAGTTGAGTAATGGGAAATGGCTGAGATTATAGAACATTTTTTGTGTTTTTTTTTATAATATTCCCTATTTTTCATGGGAATCGAAGAGATGTCATGTCAACTGCTGTGTGAGTTGGTGAAAATTTATCATTCAATAATCTCATTTCTAGCAAAACAACTTTTCCTAATGATGATCGAAACAATTCGCTCAAATCTTCATTTTTCATCCAATCCATTTCCAGCTAAATCATTCCATCTTCTCCCCCCGATCAAAGTCCGCCGTTCTGTTTTAATGCATTCCCGAGAACTTTACAATTCAATCAATGAAATTAGAAAAGTTTAGTTATTTGCTTTCTTGTCAGTTTTATTTCCCGATTTCATCACCTCCTCTCTTCCTCCATTTGACATTGCACCTGAGATTTTAAATCGCCTTCGACCAGCAGAACCCGGGAAGCTTTCCCATCCCAAACGACTTCCGGGTTCACTTTTTGACGAAATCGTCGTGTACTCCAAGAGGGGGGAGGGGAAAGTTTTCAAACATTTTTCTCTCCTCACCTTGCTTTTCCCTTGTGCTAGGAAATGATTCTCGCTTGTTTCCAAAAGACAGTGAAAAGTTTCAATTTCTGGGTTCGTGTCGGAAGCCAGGGGAAAAAAATGTTGCTTTGAGGGAGGGGAAGGGGTGCCATGCTACTGATAGTTTTTCACCCTTTTTTTCCCAAGGAACGAAGGAACAACTTTTACTGGAGACCACCTCCACCTCCTCCTCCTCCTTCAAAGGGACGGTGCATATTTGCTGCTGATGGCAGTGATATTCACGTCGACGTCTCTCGCTGCTTCGACACGAGAAAAATGTTTTAAATTAAAATATTTAAATAGCACTACTGGGTTTTAATGCTTTGTGAATAGATTCTTGCTTTAAAGTTTTTTTTTTCGCCTTCCTTTATGAGGTGTGCTATGGGAAACGACGGGGGAAAAATTCTTCGAAAGATGGAACTCTCACTTACTCGCTTTGATTATTCAATTTAAATTTGAAATGGAGTAGCTGCTGCAGGAAGCAGTCAGGGAAAGTAGTTGCAGCAAAAGGAAAAGTTATGAGATGTTTTTACTTGGTGGTGCAGTGTAGAGCGCTTTCTATTAAAGATGAAAATTGTTTGAAGTGCTCCAGACGGTATTATGATGGTAGTAAAAGTTGAATTAAATTTAAAGATATTCAGCGTTTATTTGTGTACCGATAACATTTAAGGGAAAATCTGGTGTCATGATAAGATCATCATGTTTGCTAAATAAATTGTTTTTTTAGTAAGAATTTGCAAATTGGTTTGCATTAAAAAAAAATTTATGTTATAAAAAGCATATGATTTCGAAAATTCAGGAATGTCTTCCTAGTAATCCAACAAAAGTAAGCAAAACACACTTCCCTGCTGTCTGCCAAGCTCAGCAAAACCAAAGACGATGCGCCAGCTCCCATCCATAATGTTTTGTCAATAAAATCAGCATAAATATTGATATCGCCTCCCGCTTGGATTTACATGCATAAAAAGCATCCCCTCGTTGCTTTTTTTTTCTCCCACCCACTGCATCCCACAGCACTTACAGTTTGGAGCAAGCCTACAACCTCCCCCTCAACCCCTTAACCCCTACCCCCCCTCCCACACCCAAACAAGTGGGTGGCTCGAAGCAAGAGAAAAAAGCGCATTACAAAAGGATTTCGCGTGTATGTAAATTCACGATATTTCACTCGACTGATTCAACATGTCCCCCGTTGGTAGCTTGTGGGGTGGTGTGAGAGGACCCTCCCCACCCCACTCCCCAGTTTGGCCCAGTTATTGAACGGCAATGTGGTGGTGTGTGTGTGTGCAAAGTGAGGATCAATACGGGCAAAGCCGAGGGAGCTTTCCGCAGGGCAAGCTGCCACGTGCTCGCGTTCACGTGGTGGCTCCCTTGTGTGGTGGGAGCATCGCGATAGTGAACCTCGCAGAGTGGGGGTGACGTGACAGGATATTTTAAAATTGAAAGATTGATAGAACTGTGCACATTTTTAGGAATTCACCTTAATCTTTTTTTATGTAGATGATACATATGTTTTAGAATTTCAATAACGAAATGGTTAGAAACATAATTTAATAAGGGTTTCAAAATTGACCACGAAAATTCAACCAAAACAGTTGTCGAGATTTATTAGGTGGATAAAAATGAAATGAAAATGTCTTTTTTCGAAATAAAGCATTTTTTTAATTTGAGATTCAAATCTTTGACCTTAGATTTAGTAGATGAGATAACCCATTTCACAATATAAATTTTTACAATTTTCTTCATTAGGTACAATGTATCAATAGAGTAATTCCAACCTAAACTGGAATTTGTCAGATATTTTTCTATTCTATCCTTTCCAATTAGAATAAAACTTGTAGACATTGTATCCTGTTTACGTACATGAAGCCAATTGCACTCGAGAATGACATTTTAGAAAGGCGTTAATATTTAAATATTTTTGCATTTCGTAATTTAAATATTGCTGTATCTCGAAGCCGTTAAATCGTGTAACGAAGTGGTTAGCGACAAACTTTTAGAAAATTTGACGGACTTTCTGAATAAAATGCACTCAAAGAAAAATACACACCGCTTTTATGGGATTTTGTGAATTTTTAAGTTGAAAAATCAATTTGAGGGGTCGCCCCCGATTTTTTTTTCATTACTAACTTTTTGAGAAGAAGGCCCAACAAAACTACTTGAAAAAAAAAATTAAAAACCACTTATTAAAACTGTTAATTTTAAAGTGGTCTGGACGTTATAATTTTCAGACTTCGATTGCGTGAATTGATTTTTTTTCTTTTTTTTTTCTCGAAAAACAGATTTTTGTAAAGATACAAACCTTTATACATTGCTTGAATATTTTCAATACATTAAAAATATTAACATGATTTTTTCAATCCTGACTCGATTATCTGAAGTTTCGATTATCTGAAAGTGTTTATGGGACTTCAGATAATCTGATCAAAAACAATAAAAAAATCAACATTTTATTTATTTTCTTTCATTTAACAACATTATCGAGTTCTGTGACCCCATTTTAGTCAAATTTGAGTGGTTAATTTCCTGTTTAATAACCTAATGCAATCTCTGAATATTTTATCACTGCCATTTTAGCCACCGTATTGGATATAAAAATTCTAACTCTTCAGAGTAATGAAAGGGTCTTATAAACAATTGTTTTTCGTGATTCGATTTTCCAAAGATTCGATTATCCGTTTCCCTTCCAAAAATAACAAAATGGAAAATTAATGCCTTACAATACCACAGCTGAAAAGTTCTTCTTTTCAGCACTGAAATGGGTGCTGAATAGTTGAACTTTTCAACACTTGTATCGAAAAGTAACATTTCCCAACTTTTTTTTTGTTTTGAACGGTGAATTTATTAAACATATGAATGTTTGACATAAAATTCCATTCAAGAAGCGTTTTTCGGAATTACTAAAAAAATGTGAGCAACTCGTTGCAAAACTTGTTTTTTTTCAGCACTCGACGTATTTAATGTACGACTCTTGCTAAAGAAAATCTTGTTTTAGCAACTTGTTGCATAAACTACTATTTTGCATCTCCGTTATAAATTGACTCACATTTCCAGTCCTTGTAAAGTGACGTAATGGTGTGTCTTTCAACAACCATAAAAAAGTTCATAATGAAACCAATTTGGATTGCCAAAAAAATAAATTTTTAGAACGTCGCCAAGCGTTAAAAATACAATGCATTTTTCAACTCGTGGCAGAAAATAATATTTTGAAGTTCTAATACAAATTCAAGCTAAAAAAAGTTAGTTGAATAAAATCAATAATAGATCCAGCAAAAAATCTAAAAGCATTTTTTTTTAAATTCGTGACAACCCTATCCTCCACCACCTCCCATAATTTGCCTCATGTTTAATGCTCTGTTTTGCGTGTCGAACATAAAACTACCACTTCTATGAGATTTTGTGAATTTTGAGTTGAAAAATCAATTTGAAGGGTCGCCCCCGATTTTTTTTTCATTACCAAATTTTTGAATAGAAGGCCCAACAAAACTACTTGAAAAAAAAAATTAAAAACCACTTATTAAAACTGTTAATTTTAAAGTGGTCTGGACGTTATAATTTTCAGACTTCGATTGCGTGAATTGATTTTTTTTCTTTTTTTTTTCTCGAAAAACAGATTTTTGTAAAGATACAAACCTTTATACATTGCTTGAATATTTTCAATACATTAAAAATATTAACATGATTTTTTCAATCCTGACTCGATTATCTGAAGTTTCGATTATCTGAAAGTGTTTATGGGACTTCAGATAATCTGATCAAAAACAATAAAAAAATCAACATTTTATTTATTTTCTTTCATTTAACAACATTATCGAGTTCTGTGACCCCATTTTAGTCAAATTTGAGTGGTTAATTTCCTGTTTAATAACCTAATGCAATCTCTGAATATTTTATCACTGCCATTTTAGCCACCGTATTGGATATAAAAATTCTAACTCTTCAGAGTAATGAAAGGGTCTTATAAACAATTGTTTTTCGTGATTCGATTTTCCAAAGATTCGATTATCCGTAAGATTTTTTCTAAAATCATCGGATTATTGAGTCTGGTTGCTTGTAAAATCAGTAAGCTTTGAATTATTTTTTTTTCTTGTTAAGACAAATTTATTAGCTTTGACATTTTATACATGAATTTGAAGTGAAACATAGATGAAGATGAAATGACAAGTAAAACTCAATGAGAAGCTCAAAATTAATAAATTGTAACTTGATTATTCACCGATAAAACTGAATTGAATTGATTTTTTTTTATAAAAGCTGCATTTCACGCTGAATTTTTTTAAGCATCTGAAAAATCTGCCTTTCTTACAAAATGAAAGCATGAAGCTTATTTACAATTTTCCATGAAAAAAAAAATTTGTTCAGTATTAAAATTGAAGAAAAAAATTGACAGATTTCCATAAAAATATTTTTTTTTCCAGAAAAAAGTTCTGTCAAATATTTTTAAAACATGTTGTGTTGAAGCTTCCATAATGACACCTTAATGTTAAACAAAAATTTAGAAAGAAAATTAAACAAAACTTTAAAATTAGTTTTTTTTTAAACTTCAACTCTTTATTTATGTAGTAGAAAATTTCATATTTCGTCAGACAGAAAATACCTACTAATTTTAATCAAATTTATAAATACAAAAAAAAATACAAAGTTTGAAGTGAGATATTCATATCATATTATCAATGATAAAATTTTACACTCAAAAATATCAGCAGGTTATGCTTCGCTATTTTTATATTTTTTTTGGTTATGGATCACATTTTTACCTAAATTTTAAAGCTGGGGTTAAATATTCCAATTTTTTGCGAGCTTATAACGTAGCTGTTATTTTTTGCAAAAAGTTAGACTTTAAAAGCCAAAATTATAATTTGTATTTTTCATATTGTTTTACATGTACTTCACGATATGTTATTATAAGAAAATAAAATTTGGTTATTTCAACGTAATATGACTAACAAGTTACGAGAAATGTTTAGAAACTGTCTTTAAAACATTGCTCAATTTATAATTATAGTTCTTAAATTACTACCAGTAATTTTTGTCATTCAAGAATTGCAGAAGATTACGAAATTATAAAAACATTTTTTTTGTAATTCCGCTGTGACACTGTCAAAACGAAACGGGTTATTTTTCCCTTCCAAAAATAACAAAATGGAAAATTAATGCCTTACAATACCACAGCTGAAAAGTTCTTCTTTTCAGCACTGAAATGGGTGCTGAATAGTTGAACTTTTCAACACTTGTATCGAAAAGTAACATTTCCCAACATTTTTTTTTGTTTTGAACGGTGAATTTATTAAACATATGAATGTTTGACATAAAATTCCATTCAAGAAGCGTTTTTCGGAATTACTAAAAAAAATGTGAGCAACTCGTTGCAAAACTAATTTTTTTTTCAGCACTCAACGTATTTAATGTACGACTCTTGCTGAAGAAAATCTTGTGTTTGCAACTTGTTGCATAAACTACTATTTTGCATCTCCGTTATAAATTGACTCACATTTCCAGTCCTTGTAAAGTGACGTAATGGTGTGTCTTTAACAACCATTAAAAAAATAAAGTTCATAATGCAACTAATTATTTTGAAGTTCTAATTCAAATTCAAGCTAAAAAAAGTTAGTTGAATAAAATCAATAACAGGTCCAGCAAAAAATCTAAAAGCATTTTTTTTAAATTCGTGACAACCCTACCCTCCACCACCTCCCATAATTTGCCTCATGTTTTATGCTCTGTTTTTCGTGTCGAACATAAAACTACAAAGCGATGGGATATCAATAAATTGAATTCAGCAAAAACAATAAAAATGTTCACGTTCACCCACACACACATACAGCTTGTGCACTGAGAGAATGAAAAAAAAAAATCCTTTTTGTGATTCTGTCACAGAGAGTGGATGCATGAATTTGTTTGTGTGTGTGTGAGTGTATGTTCAGCAATATCTTTATGGAAATAAATAAAAGTGAAAACCTTCTGGTGGAGCGCGTATTCCCACTTTTTGATGGTGCAGTTTTTTTGGGGCGTGCAGAAAAAGCTACCTCCCACTGGTTTGTTTAACCTTCGAACGTCAATTAAAAAAAAATCTTTAAAATTGTAAAAGCAATATGTGTTAGAACGAGGGTAAAATTTCAAATAAAACTTTTAATCTTAAAAAAAATAGAAGCAGCAGTTGAAGGTTAAAAACCTCAACGCGCAGCGATAATATTTTATTTGCTCGGTGGCTAATGTGGGATTCCGATTTTATTTCCACTTTCGGAGGTTTTTCCCCATAAAATGACATTTAAACATTTTGTGTGCAATTTTTATTTCGTTTTGCCTTCCCTCTTCAACCGCGCAGATTTCAAAGTAAAATGGCGGATTTATTCAAGCGTCGAATCAAATCACATTAAAGTATCCCCACGAGAGAGCAAGCCATAAATTAATGTCATCCGTTTGTTGTTTTTGCTACGCTGGGGAAATGTGTTTATTTTTCGAAAAATTTCAATAAAAATGTTATTTTTTATGTCATTGTTTCCCAGGCGGGGCTTTCAACCGAGTGTCAATAGTAGGGTGGACACGCGAGCAGGGAGGCTTCGACAAAATATTTATTATAAGCTTATTTTTTCACCACATTTATCAACAACACCAGTCGCTCGGGTGACACATTTGGGGCCTTTATTTATTGTTTGCTGGTACGATGAAGTTGAAAAATGCATTGCCCCCGAGTGCGCGATGAAAGCTCCTTTGGGGATGCGAAATGCAAATATGCTTGGTGCTGCCACGATTTGTGGTTAGGTTTCCGGTTCCTGGTTGTACCCTGCGCAATCTATAATGAAACAAGCAAGGGTTTGCTTGTTTAACCAACTTTCTGCTAGTGCCTGTCAAAACAGATCGATAATGGTGGTGCAATTGATGGCATCGTGTAGAATTTATGATTCAATGACCATTATTCTGAGGATTATTTTAATAAGCGAGTAATTCTCTAGAAATGCCCTTTGTATTTGGGATTTATTTTTCCCATGCCCATGCATTTCATATGTTCAGAAATCTATTTTGCATCAATTATTTTTCCATACGAATCTTCTTACTAAAACTGTGTATTCACAAAAATCTCACTTTTTCATAACATTTTTTATCACTAAATTCCCATGCAAGAATTTGCACATGGTTATTTTTTGATATCTGGGCAGACTTTGTCAAAAAGTATGTGAACTGGTCATAAATTGAAATGAACCAATGTTCAATTGTTAAAACCATCAGATAATTCATTTTGAAGCATCTGGGAACTACAGAAGTTGAGCTAAGCTATCTTTTTTCAACGTACTAATCCACTGAAAATTTAAAAAAGTCTATGCATCTCAAAAGAAGTCTTCCAGAAAACAAAAATTACTGTGACACGTTTAGACCTGTGTATTAGAATGGCTCGAGATGGTCGATTTTTCAGAACATGTTTTTTTTTCGGTGCTCTAAGGACCCTAAGCAACTCCCCGAAATTTGGGGGCGATTGGTTGCGTACACATTTTGCGCATTGCATTCGAATTTTGTTTAGGAATTAGTATTCTTTTTACATTTTGATTTTTATCATTCAAATCATCTTCAAACCAACACAAAAGTGTTAAAAATGAGGAAATTCTCAAATTCTCTGCTATCTTGCTCCTGTCAAAATACACAGTGTGCTCAAAACTGGTCTGAAATGTGATTTCCGAGCAAAAAAACACGTTTACACCAGTTTTGAAGACGTTGTATCTTTTGACAGGAGCAAGAAAGGTATGCACGAAAGTTTTTAATAATTTTCTCAATTTTACCGTTGTTGTGTTGGTTTAAAAGTTTCGTAAAAAATAAAAATGATAAAAATTAAAATGTAAAAAAAGATGGGTTTTTCATACTAATTTCCATATCAAATTGAAAAGCAATGCGAAAAGTGTGTACACAATCAATATTGCTCCCAAATTTTGAGGGGTTGTTTTTATGCCCAAAAAAATAAATTAATTTTTGTGGTTTGATTTGATCATTTTTTTTAATTTACCATGTAAAGACGAGCCCATCTACTGTGTATCTGGCATCTCACTCTCCAAAATACGTATTTTAAATTTTCGATTTTTTATATTTTAGGTGGAAGTTTGTCAAAAGCTCAAAAGACATTAGACAGAAAGGACACAAAATCAAATACCTACAGGTCGAATTACAAGAAACCGAATGGACAGAAGGTTGAAGTCGAATGGGCAAAAATGCAATCAATATAGCTTTTTTTAATTTTTGTTTTGAAAGATAAGCATTTTTCAAAGAAACATTTATCATAAAAAGTCTAATTTTTTTCAAGATGAGCAGTTCTTAACTTTTTCTATTGGAAAAAGTATTTTATTTATTGGATATTATTTTCTATAAAAACAAATTCTTGTTTCTGAAATGATAGTTACATCACTCTTATAAAATTAAACTTATGGGAAATTGGACAAGCTTTCCGGTAAAAATATTTACGAGACTGAAAAAGCAAGTCTGTCATATAGAAGTTGCCAAAAACCACACAGAAAACCCCGTTTTTTCATCATTTTTATTTTTAAAGCGCTGTATCTTCCCAAGGATTGGAAATAGGACAATGGTCAATATGAAGATTTTTATGCTAAATTGTCTGGAAAATCGATCTCCACTACTGGTTTTTAAAAATTTTGACGTTTAGACCACTTTTCAAAAAAACAGTTTTAGTAAATGATTTTTGTATTTTTTTAGAAGAGACATACCATCCTGCATTTTTCGTCAGTCTTTTGGTAACATTTAAGGCTATTTTCGTAAAAATTTTGAGCGAAAAAAAATCGTGACATCACCTTTAAATTTAAGTTTTAGACTTAAAAATCAAAAAATCTCATAGATGTGGCGTGTATTTTTGTTTCAGTGTATTTTTTTCTGAAAGCCAGTCCAATTTCCTACAAGTTTGTCTTTGACCACTTTTTGATACGATGCAACGGCTTCGAGATACAGTTATTTTTAAATTACAAAATACAAAAATATTTAAATACCTTCCGCCCTTCTCAAATGTTATTTTCGAGTACTATTGGCATCATATACACAAAAATGGCTTATATATGCCCAGGATTACATGTCTACAAAGTTTCATTGAAATCGGAGAGGGTCGGGTACAAAAGTACCAGAAAAATTCCTGATTTGAGCTGGAATTGCTCTATATTGTGTTTGATGTATTTTTTTATTCAAGCCGCTACAAATATTTAACAAAGTTTATGTAAAACTTGGTCAGGAAAACCAGGCGGCAAAAAAGTTTCAACAAATTAAAAATAAACGATAAGTAGAAGTTTTTTCAACTGAAAGCAATTTGAAATGCATTTTGCTGAGTTGAAAATTAAAAATAAATAGAATTGTTTGTGTTGCAAGATGTTGTACCATAGTTTTTATTTTCTGAAATGAAATAATTTCTGTAAAATATCAAAAATAAGGTCTATCTAAATAAAAAAAAATAATATTAAAAAGTAAATTTGCAAGTAAAGTAATGTGAAATTCATTGTTTTAAAGTTATAAGCATTTTGAGTTCAAAATTTTAATATTTTTTTGTCGATTTAAAGATAATTTATAAATGATAAGCAGCCCTGCATACATACTAGAAGCCAACGAAATTTTATTATTTTCTATTTTTGGAATTCATCAGACAGCTAGTTGCTAGGAAACGTGCTAAAAATAAAAATATTTCCAGATAATAAACTGTTTTGCAATATTTTAAACTGAAGACTTATGTTTTTCAAATATACTCAAAAAGTGTTTCATTCGTTTGACATACTTAGATTTCGATAAACTTTCATCTGTTATAAAATTATAGCCTTTGCAGGGAAGGTACACAGTCCACACTTGATTGTCCAAAAGCCTCCCCAAAATTTTACTATGGTTAACACTGACCTAAAAAAAATGACAAAAATGACTGCGCAGGCTAATCTCGAGGGGAAGCATGAACTTTAAGATCCCCAGAACCACATGCACTTTGAATGCTTCAAAAAAAAAAAAAAAAAGAAAATAGACCGGGCACTATTTAGCCCCAAGAGTATGAGTTACCAAAGTTTGATCAAATTACATGCTGTCTTATACTCCGGCAAATAATTGTTGATAGTTTTCCAAGAAAAGAGTAAATATTTATGTGGACAGTTTTCAAATAAAATATCAATATATCATTAGTTTTGTGATGGTATTTCACCCAAGTCATCTTCATGAAATCCACGTTTACCTGAAAAGAAACAAAAAATAAACATCCATTAGTACAAATCAAACAGCAATCAAAACCACACTGAATTCAGCTTTAACAATAATTCTGCATGTATGGCTGTCTGTTTGCGTTGATTCTCTTTCAAGCCGCACCGTCTCTGTTCGGCCGATAAAAGTAAATTCCTGAGACGTGTCTGTCGGAGGCCAGTGGCTTTTCTGTTAGGGGGAGAGGGGGTAATATGCACCCCCTAAGGGAAAACTGTGATTTCTCAACCATTACAGCATTACTGTGGAAGAATTTTGTTCGATGTTCTTAAACAACTATTATTCTTCGTCATCCATGTGAAAAAAGTCTTAAAAAACCTCAAAATTGTTCGAAAATATCAAATTTTTAAAAACATTTCTGATTCATTTAAAACAACCATGCGGGGCAATACGCACCGCAACATTGGGGCAAAATGCACTACAACAACGGGGCAAAATGCACCACAACATGGGGCAAAATGCACCGGGTAAAAGCAGTTTTCACTAGTCACCACTAGATGACACCGCTGTTTTTACAAAGGAGCTTCACAGCGGTGCATTTTGCCCCGACCACGCTTTTGCAGAAAATTTAATTAAAAATGCATTTTTGATGTTTTGGACTCATATATCTACAGAATAGTGAAGCTTATGGCAAAAACTATACACCTCAACATTTACAATAACAATAAATGTTTTTTATATTGTCCAAAAATCATAAAGAAACTTCAATGAAAATTAGATGAAAACACAACATTTTAAAGTTTTGCAAATAACTTAAGCTGTTTTTACACTACGACGCTCAAATTTTTCCAGCATAGTTTAGCAGTATTAAGCTTCCAATTTCTATGATTTTTTCCCCGGAAAATTCTTCCAAATACCGAGAAAAGCAGGGGGTGCATTTTGCCCCGGGGGTGCATATTACCCCCTCTCCCCCTAACACCTCTCGCAACAATGCCACGTGTCTGTGCAAGACTCACGAGCCAACCGTCTCGAGTTCACCCAAGTAACGAGAAGAGCAAGAAGATAACCTCAAACCGAAATTCCATCCTCACAGCTCCTCATACATACACTCGCAAAAGGGCGAGAAAGGACACATTTCCCAAGACACATTCCTTTCATCACGTCCTTGTGATGCTGTAAACCCACACACACACACAGACACACGCTTACAGGATCCTATTTCTCACTTCGATATCGTTTCTCACGTAAGCCAACAAGGATTCCGGCGAATAATGTAAGGAAGTTGAAAAATTTGTCCCCAACATATTGCAAAAATTCGTGCAATGATGCTAACAAATTTCACACCACCACACACACACGAACAGACAAAAGCTGAAAACGACCAGACCGGGCAGTTTAGCCAGCATCATCTGTGAATGTGTGTGTGTGCGCAGACTAAAGAGTGTGAATTTTCCGATCCTTTTTGTGGAAAACCGACCACCCTTCTCGCAGCCCAATACCAACATAAGTTGGAATTGTTATTCAAGTCACGATCATTCTATTTTAGCTTTGGTCTTAGTCTTTTTTTATGACATTGCAGCGCTTCTTTTTAGTTGGCTTGTTAAGGGACACAGTAAAAATATCTACTAAAAAAAGCTTCACTTAATAAAAGAGAACAAGACAATAAGCTTGAATATAAATTCATGATATTTTTTCAACGGTGTAGTATCATGGTCCAGTGAGGGGTAAACTTTGGGTCCAACAAGAACGGGCAGATCCAAAAAAATAAGGAAGGGATGCCAAATTTTTAATTTATTACACCACCGACACTTGGGATTGCGATATACTCCCCGGTCGAGTTGGAGAGGAAAAACCGCTTGGGACTGCTGCTGCTGGAGTGACATGAACCGACACTGGCCACATTTGGGACCGGACTAAATAAAGTAAACACTACGTGGAGCTGTCCGTGTCCCAGCGGGGGAGTGTATGGTGATTTTGAAGGTTTTTTTTTTCTCTGTGGCGATTCTTGATTGTGGAAGAATTGCTTTCGGGAGCGTTGATTGGACTGATTAGGGTGGTTTGTCATAAAGTAGTAATTTTTTTAGTATAATTTAAACGTTTTCTGTAACTTGTAATTCATAGAAATTTTTTTTTCTAAAATTGTAATCCTAATTTAATCTAAAATTGTAATCCTAATTTAATCAGTTGTTGCAATTATTTTGCAAATTTATGTCCCTTGACTTTGGTCAAGGTCGTGGAAGGGGGAGGAAGGGAAAATAAATACAAAAAAATGCATAAACATGAAAATCACAGGCCACCATTTCAACATTTTAAGGCAATGATCAAAAAATGCATTTTACACGAATAAAAATGTTTTGCAATAATAGTTATCAAAAAATCGATGTTTTAACGCATTGCATTTTAAGTTGTTTCGAGTTGATTCCACCACTAACTTCATCTAAAAATTAAAGCCATAAAAAAATGTTTTTACCTCCTTGTTTTGAAAATCATTGACCGAAAAAATATGTTTGAGGCTATTTTGACAAATTGTAAAAAAATATGGCATGTTTCCAAAATAACAAAAAAAAAACACAAAAATTGTCGAACGTCAACTTTACGTAACAGAAAATATAATTAACTTGAATTTTGTGTCCCTGTCTTTAGAAAGCATTTTTAATACAAAATACAAATTTTCATAAAAATAAAAGATTAAATTAATGTTGCTTTTAGGATCAAAATTAAGAAGATAGGGTTATGAAAAAGGCAATAATACAAAAGATTCTATAAAAGCACATCCAAATGTTTAGATCACTGAGTTATTGGTTTCCGACTAATGAAATAAGTGCGCTACAAACTATTTTTAACCATTGAATTTCAGAGATATGCTATCATTTTTTTCAGTTTAAGTTAAACGGTAGAATTTTTAAATTAAAAATTATCGATAGGCAAAAAAAATGTGTTTATTTTTTTTCATAGAATGGTTCATGTAAACTACTTGTTTTTTTTAATTTTGATAACTTAAGCTGAATTGATAGCCGTAGCCTAAGATATAATATACCTTTTGAATGTTTGTTTAAATCGATCTAAATAAAATTAATTAATCAGACGAAAGGATTACAAAATCTTTTTCAAATTGATGTGACATAAAAACAAATATAAAGTTTAAAAAAGTAAATAAAATATTTTTATTGGAAGTACTTATAAAGTTCAGCAATTAAATTTTTATTGATTTAAGCCTTTTTTAAATGTAAGCGATATTTAAAAAATCTTCAAATATCTTTTTCAAGGAGTTCAAGAAATGTCACAAAAGTTTCAATTTAAAAGATTGATTTCCAAAATATCAGCGTTTGAAAATTGACCATTTCTTAAGATTTTATCTATAAAATGTCTTTAACTAAAAACGGGGCACATTAGGCCGACGCAAATATTAATATTATCAAATTAAAAATTTATAGTCTCAACATTTGAATGCAAAAAGTGTTTTTAATTGCATTTTACACTAGTTCAATTGTTTTTCAATCACTAGTTTCCAAAAAATGTAAGATTTGACAAAAAAAAAACAAAAAAGAATGCGAAAAATAACTTTAAACTTTACTAAACATCGAAAATTCTAAAAAAATTAAATGATTTTTAATCAAACAAAACTTGCCAAATTTGATTCTAAACGCACAGGAATGCATTATAAATTGATTTCAGCTGATTGCACTAAAATTTCCTTTGAAATTCTGAAGTTTTTAGAAAACATATTTGCCCCCAACCTCCTGATTTTTTGGGCCATTTTCGTAGGGAAGAAGGGGGGGGGGGTGTTGACTTAAACTTTAAATAAAATTTGTACCAGCCATATCGAAATTAAAAAAAAAACTTTTTGATTAAAAGAATTATTTGACACATAAAATTGTAATTTTTTTTCTGTTTACATTTTTTTATGCATTTCAAAAAGCAATATTTAAAACAAAATCTAGACTTGGCCAAAAACAAAACGTCCACTAACTCAAAAGTTTGCACTCTTTGTCCATTGAAACTCATAAAAAAAAGATTTTTTGTGATTAAAAGTAATTTGGGAAAATGAATAAATTTCAATGACAGTGAAATATTTTTTTCTGTTTTTCTTTTTTGTTATAATTGTTCTAATAATAACCTACAACTTTGTGGAAGACACCAAATCGATTTTGAATGTTTTAAAGGCACTTTTCTATGGAAATCCTATGATATAGAGAAATGTTTAAAAAACAATGATGCAAAATGGCTACTTTGGACTTAAGGAATCGATTGAGAAATTTTCTGAAAAATAAAAAAATACAAAAATTGAAATCGTACTTTTGTGAAATTCTAGAGAACTGCACAAATTAAAAAAAACAAAAACAAGTTCAACTGACCAATTCATGATATTTTTACAAACTTGATTTTAAATTTGTGTTATTTTTTGGAGAAGTTTAAAAATAGAAATTTGATTTAAAATCCTACTCATACTGAAATCTTATAAAAGTATTGTTAATATTAGGATTTATACTGCTCGAATTGAAAAAATACAGTTCAAATTGAAAAAAAATGATGATTTAAACAAACCTTATTCTGTACATTCTTACACTTTTCAGAAAATCAAATCAGGACTTTCATATGGAATTGTTTCCCAAGCCCCAATCAAACTGTTACATCCACCGAATGTGCGTAGAAAAATGCGCTTCCTGAAGATTGCCTCCAGCAACGCCACCAGAATTCGTAATTCTCGGACTCGCCGGCACAACCAGTCACCTCTCATGCGTCGTCATCGTCGTCCTCCCTTATCCCTTTGATCATGGGTGAAACCTTCGTTTCATCATAACGAGCACCGGGGAATAAATTGCTAATCCTGTTATCTTATTACCCAATTTATAAATTGATAATTGCTGACTCAGCCTAGACCCCCCACTTCCAGAATCTGGACGGCTTTGAGCTCCCCGAAAAAAGGAGGAAAATCAACAAACTTTGGGACTTTGTGACTAGAGGGATTACGCACCCGCTAATAAATTGTCCCCCCGGGGTGGTCTTGCAAAGAATGAGAAAGGTGGGGGAAGGGGTCATAAGGGTGGTGAAGGATGACGAAAAAGTTTTGCAAGCTTGTCACAATCCTTACTGGTGGACCACTTTTTTACGAGGGTTTTAGGGGCAGTGATGAATGTTCTTCTTAAATAAAGGAAAAATACATTTTAAAAAGAGCAAATAAGTTAAAATTAAGAAAGTTTTAGCAAAAAATGTTTTTCAACCATTCTTTGACGAAATTTACTGAGATTTTCACAGTTCAGATAAACCCACAGTGTTCTCTCAAGTCCAATCACTTTTGAGTTTCCTCTAACAAGCTTCATTAAAGAAGTTGTTAAATTCAAACAACGTTCCACTTTGCTTCGTTGGTTCAAAATTCTTCTCTTTTCCTTCTTTTTTTTTGCTGGGCTCAAAGAAAATTCGTCAGAAATCTTTCTCCACGGCTCAGATTTGGGATGGATTCGCGAAAAAAAAGGTTGATGCCTTCTTGGGACTTCTTTTCTTTTTTGCAGGTTAGAGCACCTAGACGGAATTAGAAAACAACGAGCAAAAAATTCATCGTTCCGGCCTGATTCCCTGGAATCTGCTAGGGATTGTCTTTTCTGGGTGGAAAAGGAGAAGGATTTCCAAGTGGAACGAAGTGAAGTGGAGCTTTTGTTTAATGTTTATACATAATTTATGTTTTTCCTGAAGAATTGATGAGTTTGAAGGAAGGATATTCAAACAACCATTGAAACGTGTTTTGCTATTTTATTGACAAAACAAGAAACAAGTTTCAAAAGTGCAAAAAAATTAAAATGATCAATATAAATAAACAATAAAAAAAACATAAAATAAATAAAAGAAAAAAATGATTATAAAATTATGCACATCTAGAATATATAGTAATTCAACAAAACAATATAAAATTTATGAATATTCTATAAGTATTTATCTCTGCAAAGTATTGCAGCAAGCAACAATTTCTCAAAAATTCTCAAACCAAAGAAGAGTCAAATCCATTTCCCTTTCACTTTTTTCCAGGGCCATTTTCTTATCTACAGCACTTTTCTATTCAACGTTATAATTAATTACCCTCTTGTAGTGCTTCACACAGAGAGAGAGAGAACGAGAGCAAGTGGCTGCAAGGTGAAAACAATGATAAAAGTGCTCTCAAGAAGAGACGAAAACAAAGCCGAGAGAGAGAGTCAGAAATAGGAGAAATCGTGATGGTGGTGGCTATCAGTCCTTGAAGAAGCCTTTCCTGAGAAAGTTCTTGAACAGTAAGAAAAACCAAAAATGATATTGATGTTTTAAAATACTAAGATACAAAAAAAAATAATCCACATTAAACAGTTTTAAAATTAATGTTCAAACAATTTATGAAAAACACATTAATAATTATTCACTGTGTCTTTAAACAATCCTCCCAGAAGAAGCAGCACGGTTGAAGGTAGAGTGTTGTAGGTGCTTCAAATTGCAACCCGGACTGCTGAAGCCGAGATTTACTACCACTTGAGCCAAGAATACCCACAGTGGCGGGTAGGTTGGGAGAAAAATTGAGGGAAAAACGTGGAACCTGAATCATCGCAAAATCCTGGTTATTTTTTCGTTCCAACGTTGTCGAGGAGGGAAGTACCTATTCTGCAATTGAAGAAAAAAAACAACAACAGGCTGGATGAACCTCTCAGTGGAGAGTTCTAAGATTGCCTTGGAAGACATAAGGCAAGTGGGAATTGAGGTTTTAAATTTTGTCCAAAATTCTAACAAAATAAAATAACGTTTGAATTCACACCAACTTTATAAAAGTTGGGAAAATGATTGAAAAAGATAAAGAGTATATTTAAAAAAAAAAACCAAGTCAAACAAAAAAAAATACGACAAGCAGCTTACAGAAATGTTCTTGGTCGTTATATGTTGTAATTAACCTACAGGCAGTTCGTATGTCAGGAAAAAGTGATTTCACATGCTTTCCTGTGCTATTATCTTATTTTACAAATTTATTAGGGACAATTTCTTTCAATCATGAGGTAATAGATATTAATCAATGCGATTAAACAGCTTCCAGAATTAAATTGAATAAACATGCTTACAATACCATTTAAATTTAATTGCAAAAAAGCGATGTTTTTGGCAATACAGTTTTTTAAACTGATCTTCATGCCAAACACGGAACTAAAAAAATTACCGTTGAAGATTTTTGAAAACATCTCAATTTTCTCTTTTGGCATGATTTTTTTTCAGTTTCTAGTAATTGCAATTTTTAAGTTACAATAGAGATTCCAATAAAGGTGGTCAAAATCGGAGTTTTACCTAGTATTCACCGCTTCTTCTACAATGAAGAGGCAGTATTTGTAAATATTGCTCGGTTTGTTCTAGAGGTCGTATCGAGGTGTTCCGATTTTGATGAAACTTTCAGCGTTTGTTTGTCTATACATGAGATGAACTCATGCCAAATATGAGCCCTCTACGACAAAGGGAAGTGAGGTAAAACGGGCATTGAAGTTTGAGGTCCAAAAAACATAAAAAATCTTAAAAAAATGCAATTTAGAATGAATTAAAATATTTTTTAACAATTTGTTGGATTAGGGGTAAAACAGGTTTTCGCCTACTTGATACATCATTTGACGTATTGACCACAGAGTAAATAAGATCTATTTCTTTTTTCAAAAATGTTTTATCAAATTATTTTTTAAATCAAACTTACAACTTCAATACTTCTAACTAATGTGAAATTTTCCGAGTATTCCGAATATAACAAAATTGAGACCAAAAAGTGCCGCTATGGAAGCATACAGGGCAAAAACTAACGTTGTAAAAAGTTTGTTATAGAAAAATCGAAAAACTATGAGAAAAACTGCGATTGGCCAAAAAGTTATTATCGTAGGCTTATAGTCCATGAAATTCCTTGACTTTTGACCTATGGGAGTATAGGTGTTGGAGGCTGTTGCAAAAAGATATTAAAGTTTTAAAAAAATCCATTTTTAACAGTAATTTGCAAAAGCTATGAGAAAAAAATAAACCAATCCTGGATGTCTATGGCTCATTTTGAAGTGCTTCAAAAGACCTTTCGAATGCATCTAAGAGAGTTGGAAATGATGGAGTTTTACTGAAATGCGAGCAATTTTAAGATTTTATATGTTTTTTGGACCTCAAATTTCAATGCCCGTTATACCCCACTTCCCTTTGTCGTAGAGGGCTCATATTTGGCATGAGTTCATCTCATGTATAGACAAACAAATGCTGAAAGTTTCATCCAAATCGGAGCACCTCGATACGACCTGTTACACATTGGTGAAAAACTCGCTCTTAATGATAATCTTTTAACTGCATCATTGAAAATTTACGCAGTTTTCCTTAGATATTTAAACAAAATCATAAAAAATGATATTTCTTGGTGAATTAAAAACATTAGAATTATATGGAAACTTAGAGTACGGTATGTCCACGAATCCTTCCTCCCTGTAGATTCTGTGAAATATAATTCGTTCTCACAATTCTTTCTGCGGTAAAAACAATGTAGTAGGGCTGGTTGTACTAATTTATGTTTCAATCAATTATTAATAATGACAAGAAAAGTGCTTGGAAAGTAATCTAATCTTAAGACTTTCCAGCATGCTTTCAACGTACTGGTTGCGTTTGTGTTCGATTAGATTAGATTAGATTAGATTAGATTAGATTAGATTAGATTAGATTAGATTAGATTAGATTAGATTAGATTAGATTAGATTAGATTAGATTAGATTAGATTAGATTAGATTAGATTGGATTAGATTAGATTAGATTAGATTAGATTAGATTAGATTAGATTAGATTAGATTAGATTAGATTAGATTAGATTAGATTCGATTAGATTAGATTAGATTAGATTAGATTAGATTAGATTAGATTAGATTAGATTAGATTAGATTAGATTAGATTAGATTAGATTAGATTAGATTAGATTAGATTAGATTAGATTAGATTAGATTAGATTAGATTAGATTAGATTAGATTAGATTAGATTAGATTAGATTAGATTAGATTAGATTAGATTAGATTAGATTAGATTAGATTAGATTAGATTAGATTAGATTAGATTAGATTAGATTAGATTAGATTAGATTAGATTAGATTAGATTAGATTAGATTAGATTAGATTAGATTAGATTAGATTAGATTAGATTAGATTAGATTAGATTAGATTAGATTAGATTAGATTAGATTAGATTAGATTAGATTAGATTAGATTAGATTAGATTAGATTAGATTAGATTAGATTAGATTAGATTAGATTAGATTAGATTAGATTAGATTAGATTAGATTAGATTAGATTAGATTAGATTAGATTAGATTAGATTAGATTAGATTAGATTAGATTAGATTAGATTAGATTAGATTAGATTAGATTAGATTAGATTAGATTAGATTAGATTAGATTAGATTAGATTAGATTAGATTAGATTAGATTAGATTAGATTAGATTAGATTAGATTAGATTAGATTAGATTAGATTAGATTAGATTAGATTAGATTAGATTAGATTAGATTAGATTAGATTAGATTAGATTAGATTAGATTAGATTAGATTAGATTAGATTAGATTAGATTAGATTAGATTAGATTAGATTAGATTAGATTAGATTAGATTAGATTAGATTAGATTAGATTAGATTAGATTAGATTAGATTAGATTAGATTAGATTAGATTAGATTAGATTAGTTTAGATTAGATTAGATTTTTCACCGGTTAGGCATACCATCAAAAATTGTTTTTATTAAATTTAATTTTAAAATAAAAATATTTTTTACTTCTGCAGGAGTTTGGAAGAGTACTTGAAGAGAGTTTTATCCTACCGCGGTCCAAACTGCTATGCTGTAGCTATCTTGAAGAGCTCTTGTAGAACTCCTGGAAAAAATGTTACTTTTGATGCTTTCTCTGAAAATTTCAAGCAATGCATTTTTTGATTGCTTTTATTAAATTTTCGTCAGAATAACTGAAATTGTTTTCAAAACTCACAACCATTGAAACATTAAATCTTGTCCATCAATTCTACAAATTGGCCCACCATCCAGTTCATTTTCCCTTTTGACTTCCCAGGAAAAGCAAAAACTGCCAAGGAAATGGAACAGATCGGTTCAAGTGCTTATTATTGTTATTTTAACCCTCCCACCCGATCCTTCACAACCCCTCTCGAATGGCCGCGCCAATGCTAAGCCTTTATTATCATTATCTTTTCCCTTCACCGGCGTCGCCATGATTCTCAGAAGTGCCCTCTCCAAAGAAACGAACAAAAGTAAGGACACTCAGCTGTAGGTGAATTGATTAGGAAAATCGAACAACATTTGATTGGAACTGAGAGAGAGAGAGTGAGAGAGTGGGGAAAAACAATGACGAACAAACCTGTCTGCAGAGTTATTTTATCGGTTATGGTGCAGATTCATGGATTTTACAGCGGGCTTTTGTCGAGTGGGAAAATTCAAGTGGGATTGAGTTTCAAGTGAAGGATTACACACTCATATTGCTAGGTGGGTGTGTTTCTAGGGTTGGAGGACTCGACAGGTGTTGTAAAGCTCATGTAGTAAGCTTTAGTTGGGATTTGTGGGTGTTAGTTGAGTCGGATTGCATTAGGTCGAATCAAACAGTAAGTTGTGAAGCTTTGTGGATTTAGTAGTCAGTTTGGAGTTTAGATTTGCCACAGTTACAGCTCTTGTTAGTCTGTTGAATCATTGATTCTAATTTTGTGACACAAACCAGATGTCCAAGTTCTGACCATAACACACTCTCGTAACGATACAAAAAATACAGTCCACTCCGACGCCACCCCCACCTTCTCACATATTCTATTTGTTGAAACATTCCGTACGCCACTATAATTTCACCAAATTAGCTCAATTTGAGCAAACGTCTGGCAAATTTCCCATTTCCTCGTTTTCCAAAGTGGTGCGCCGTACGAAAAACAACACGAGTCCACTCAAACTGAACTTTTCCCGGATAGACGACCGTCTGTGAGTTCAACTCCAAAGAGGGTTGGAAATTATCTATTAAAATACACCCACAGTGAACCTGCAAGTCCTTCGGTTAAGGGACATGTGTAACGGTTTGCACAACTCGAGTGTGTGTGTGTGTGTGTTATTTCTGTGAAATGTTTTTCTTTTTCCACGAGCAGACGATGACGACCCGCGGGAAAAGCGCCAGTTGAGTCTACAACATTCGGGGCGCACCAGAGTACCGCAAGAGCTCTGGATGGCTGCACAGCAAAAAATCCGATGGTAAAATCGCATGCAAAAGCATGCACATCACCTTCGTCAAAATAAACACTTAATATTACACACTGCATGTACATTTTTTGCAAACACAAAAAAAAGTTGCAACCGATGGGATTCAAACCCAGCACCAACAGTAAGGACTGGCGCCTTAGCCCGGTCGGCCATCAGACCGATGAAAATCTGTAAGGATAAACGCGGTCAAGTAGGTTTCCCATACTGATGAGCTACATATTTCAGGGTGTAAAATCACATAAAATTGCATAAAATAATGCAACATTTATTTTACACCCGTGCCTTTTACACGCAGCTGGATTACTACTTTATTTGCTGTGTGGCGGGAACTTCATTTTCCGGATAGCTCATCTTGCGCTTTATGCGATGTGATGCCACTCGTTTTAGTGGAAAATGGGAGGAAAAGTGTGTGTTTACCTGGGTTTTTGCTCATCAACTATGCGGAGATGTTTTTTTTTGCAATCGTAGTTTAATTTTGAGAATGTTCATTGCACACACAGAAAAAATAATGTAAATTTGGAAGCTGTACTTTTGGAAGGTTGAATATTACCTCTTTTATGATGTAATTTTACCTCAATTTAGACTGAAAAAGTAACATTACACCAGAAAAGTGGTAAAATTACACATTTCCAGAGGTAAAATTACACCTTTTTCTGACATAAAAGATGTAACCCTTCCAAGATGTAATATTACCATGATTTTTTTCTGTGCAGGATAAAATAGTTTCACCCATGTAGTTGTTGGATAGTTTTGCAAAGCCATTGAATCTGCTAATTTTCTTTGTTAAAAAAAGGAATAAATAATTGCTTCCAAGATATACGATGCATCTGTGGCCACTTTCATTGTAGTCACGAAATTCTGAGCTATTTCTGTTCATTATTTCGTTGTATAGAAGTGTAAAAAGTAAATGTTATTAATTCTAGAAAATGGTCTATTCTGAAGTTTGAATGCAGGAGATAGTCCTGCAACCAAAAACTGCTTAAGTTAAAAAAATAACTAAAAGAAATTATTGTTTTTTACACCTATTTGTTTTGAAAGAATTCACCAAGACGAAAACAATTAAAAACCAATGGTTTTTTTTTTTGAGAAAAATATAAATGACTACTCTGCCCATAATTGAAAATCCGGCTATTATGCCAAATCAAGTATTCCGAGAAAAACGCGTTTTAGTGTTTGTCACTAAATCTCCGTCAAGGCAATTTCCCATAAGAGTGGCATATTAGCCGTTTGGTTTTTCGCATCGGCAGCCAAGTCTATACACTATTTCAGTGAAATTCAAGGGTCAGAAGATGCGTTGGAACATCCTCTATCACCTGGTGCTAATATCTCGTTTTTGCCAAAAGTGGATATTAGCCGTTTTTTTCGATGGTGGGCAGTACTGATGTTCGTAAGAATGCAAAAACTCAAAAAGTAAAGAGCATCATATTTAGGCTTAGTGATTTTTCACGCTCAAAAATTGCAAATTTCACGGGGACCGTAATTTCAAAACATCAAATTTCACGGAAATTTCGCGGAATATGAAAAATGTTAAAATTACTATGAAAATTTTATGTTTAAATCACAGAAACTAATTATTGTGCTTCATTATATTTTATTCTTAAATAAACTAAAAAATCATTACATCATTTGAACAAGACACAAACATAACTGTTCCTAATTTCCAAAAAAGTTTGCATCTATTTTATCTTTTTACATTTAATTGAATTCCATATCAAAAGCAAGATTTATCAATCTTGTCCATCCAAAAGTATTGATTTTTTTTTTCTGCGACATTTTGCTCAGTAAAAATGTTTTTCAAAGGTTTCATCTCACTTTTCAACAACTAAATTAGAAATCAATGGGCAAAAATAATTTAATCTGTGTCTTCAAAATTTTATTCAAAATCATAACAGAAAACAAAAAAAAAGTGGTTTTTGTTTAACTTCCACCGAAGCCATCTACCCAATTAATCAAGTATCGTAAAAATTAGACAAGACTCAGAAAAATCTGAAATTCCTGAAAAATAAATCAATTCGTTTTTTAAAAAAAAAACTGTGCAATCTTTCGAAAAAAAAAAATCACAAAATACTTGTTCAGTCAATTTTGACATGTTTTGGTTGAAAAAGCCAACATTTGTACAAAATAAAACTTTTTGAAATTACAATAACTGAAGTCAAACGATGATGTTACCTTCCTTGTGATAGCTTAATTATTTCGAGAAAATGTTTTTTGCTCGAGTGATTTTTGTTAACATGAATTAGGTTCTCGCATCATTCACTTCTCATTAAATATTGTCATAATTTTATGGTTATTAATGTTTCGCTAACAATTCTTCAAATAGTTCATATCACGTTTTTCAATTAAAAAATAATAAAATTTACTTAAAATTCTTAAAGGATGAAATATTTAGTATGTTGTTATTTCAAAGAATTGATTTTAAAAAATTGATAAATTTCACGGGATTTCACGGAAATCTTCAAATTTCACGAATTTTTCGCTTTCCGCGAAATCGTGAAAATTCACTAACCCTAATCATATTCTTAAATATTTCGAAGAAATTAATGAGATGCTTTGAAAATTTTATATCAAGATTTAAATCTTATAATATCAAAAATCAAGGTAAGTTTTATGAAGAATAATTGGTGTTGAATCATTTATAAAAAGATATTATCCCCATCTCGACAAAGTAAAATGATCAAATGAAATGAAAATTGAATTGGTATCATTAAATATTTCAAACAGGGTTTTGTAGGAAGAATTACATCAATTCGTTAGAAAAGTTCTATAAAAAAACTTTCAACTGAAGTCATTTTTAAACCTTTAAACCTATGACATAATAAAACCATAAAAAAATCACAGCAAACATATTTTTAAAACTTGCACCAAATATTTTAAAACATTGAATTGTTTGAAATCAAAGAAACACAAGAAGTAAGTATACACTATAAAGCTTTATGCATAATTTCTGTTTTTTTTTTTTATTATTTCAACTTTATGTGCTAAACCATACACTCTCAAACTGGTTACAGAGCGTCGCCGTCGTGCTAACATGTCGCACGTGCATTTTATGCCAATTTGAGTTAAGAACGCCATTTTGTGCAGCTATTGTTCTCGCTCTTCATATGAAAGAAGTTTCAATCTTGTCGAGCTATCTTAACACTCCCAGAAAATTGATGTAAGTGCGACAACTAGCCAAAGGGATTTCAGGGCAGAACGCGTTTGACGCACGTACAAGATAGACTACCGTAAACATTTGTAATTATAACTCGGGACACCAGCAACCAAATTCAAATAAACTTCGGGACAATGCACATAATGGTCAGCTTAACAAAACGTGTTTGTTATTGTTTACATTGCGTGCTTTCGTTTTTGTTTATTCAAGGTAAAACATTAAAACGCGTTTTTCTCGGAATGTCGAAATGGCGGGTGCGACAAGATAGCACGACAGCGTCGAGAGGGTAAATTTGCTTGATATTTTATGATTATGGATTCATTTTACTCACTGTCCAAACATTTTTATTTAAAAAAATAGCGAAGATCATTTTTTTACATATTATATATAAAATCATTTACATTACTTGAAGCGGTTTGATTTTCAACATGCAGTCAAGCTATTGAGCAATTCTCTACGAAATCGGTCTTTTTTCTTCAATTTTAATTTTTGTATTTTTTAATCCGGCTGAAACTTTTTTGGTGCCTTCGGTATGCCCAAAGAAGCCATTTTGCATCATTAGTTTGTCCATATAATTTTCCATACAAATTCGGCAGCTGTCCATACAAAAATGATGTATGAAAATTCAAAAATCTGTATCTTTTGAAGGAATTTTTGATCGATTTGGTGTCTTCGGCAAAGTTGTAGGTATGGATACGGACTACACTGGAAAAATAATACACGGTAAAAAAATTTGGTGATTTTTTATTTAACTTTTATCACTAAAACTTGATTTACAAAAAAACACTATTTTTAATTTTTTTATTTTTGATATGTTTTAGAAGACATAAAATGCCAACTTTTCAGAAATTTCCAGGTTGTGCAAAAATCACTGACCGAGTTATGAATTTTTAATCAATACTGATTTTTCAAAAATCGAAATTTTGGTCGTAAAATTTTTCAACTTCATTTTTCGATGTAAAATCAAATTTGCAATCAAAAGTACTTTACTAAAATTTTGATAAAGTGCACCGTTTTCAAGTTATAGCCATATTTAAGTGACTTTTTTGAAAATAGTCGCAGTTTTTCATTTTTTTAAATTAGTGCACATGTTTGCCCAGTTTTGAAAAAAATATTTTTGAAAAGCTGAGAAAATTCTCTATATTTTGCTTATTCGGACTATGTTGATACGACCTTTAGTTGCTGAGATATTGCAATGCAAAGGTTTAAAAACAGGAAAATTGATGTTTTCTAAGTTTCTAAGTTGTTTTCTAAGCCTTTGTGAAATGTTAGTCTTGATTTGAAAATTCCAAAAATATTTTTTTCGAAGAGATCGGAAAATTTCACAAATGTTTCATATATTAACATTGAAAATCGGACCATTAGTTGCTGAGATATTGACGATAGAAAATGGTGGGTTGTTTGGGTGAAACTTAGAAAACATCAATTTTCCTGTTTTTAAACCTTTGCATTGCAATATCTCAGCAACTAAAGGTCGTATCAACAAAGTCCAAATAAGCAAAATATAGAGAATTTTCTCAGCTTTTCAAAAATATTTTTTCAAAACTGGGCAAACATGTGCACTAATTTAAAAATGAAAACTGCGACTATTTTCAAAAAGTCACTTAAATATGGCTATAACTTGAAAACGGTGCACTTTATCAAAATTTCAGTAAAGTACTTTTTGATTGCAAATTTGATTTTACATCGAAAAATGAAGTTGAAAAATTTTACGACCAAAATTTCGATTTTTGAAAAATCAGTATTGATTAAAAATTCATAACTCGGTCAGTGATTTTTGCACAACCTGGAAATTTCTGAAAAGTTGGCATTTTATGCCTTCTAAAACATATCAAAATAAAAAAATTAAAAATAGTGTTTTTTGTAAATCAAGTTTTAGTGATAAAAGTTAAATAAAAATCACCAAATTTTTTTACCGTGTATTATTTTTTCCAGTGTAGTCCGTATCCATACCTACAACTTTGCCGAAGACACCAAATCGATCAAAAATTCCTTCAAAAGATACAGATTTTTGAATTTTCATACATCATTTTTGTATGGACAGCTGCCGAATTTGTATGGAAAATTATATGGACAAACTAATGATGCAAAATGGCTTCTTTGGGCATACCGAAGACACCAAAAAAGTTTCAGTCGGATTAAAAAATACAAAAAAAATCTAATGACCGAAATCCTAGAGAACTGCTCTATTGTTTGATATTCACACTTTAAAGTTGCTTTTCTATACAGTTACGTTGCAAAATATTATTCAGAGCCAAGATCAGAACAATTTTTTATAAATTTAAAATTTACTTGGGATTCCTGGGAGTTCCCGGGAAATTGGTTCAAAATTTCCCGTTTCCCGGGAAAATTGTAACCCTGGAAAATTGGACGCTCTAGCTACTAGCAAACAACTCCTTAAAATCAATTTATAATCAAAAGTTCCTATCTCACAAAGACTACAATCAATGGATCATCCAACACTGGCAATTAAACCTGGAAACTGTTCGTTATCCAACACTCAATAAAGCTTCATAAACAACTGGGTATCCATATCCAAAGCTCATCAATTTCAAATGTAAGCAAATTACCACCCTTTCATTCATCGCCTAGCTCAGAGCAAAGCACAGCACAGTTAACAGCAGCAATTAAATCCTCTTTGTTTGCCAATCAATAAAAGATAGCAATCTCACTTACTAGGCCAAACAAAGCCAAGACTTCCGACTTCCCTTTCTTGCCCAAGCCCATCGTAAGTAACATTGCGGGTACTTTGTACTTCGACCCCGTGGGCTTCTCACGACCATTACTTACAGATGGGCGAATTTCCTTGTTTTCCCAACCCCAACCACCCAACAAAAAAAAAGAAGAACTCGCCGAAACCGCCCACACTCTACCAAATTGGAAACCCAACCTGACGATGGACCCCGGTCCGGACTTTGGAAAAGCGGAAAAACGGAAGCAAAAAAAGGAGCTCGGAAAAACAAACACTCGTTTAGAGGTGGAAAACCGTCAGTCGTCGACGCTGACGGTGGTGGTGGTGGTGGTACCTGCTAATCATGCTTTACAGAAAAAGTAGCCTTGAGGTGCACCTTTGCTTCGAATTTACGAGACTGTGAAAATGTGTGAGAAGGAAAAATCGATTTGGCCTAGCGAATCTAAAAAAAAAACGGACCAACCAAAACACAAACCAACGAAGGAAAATCCACACGAAATGGACCGGACCAAAGCCGGAACTTTTTGCCGGAAGGTTAGGGGATGCCGCATTGGGAAGGGGGGGTAGAAAAAAGCCCTGACATGGTTCAATCGAAACGATGGGTGACGGCCTGTGAAAGGAATACGTTTAATCGATTGTTTAACAAGCGGAAAACTGATTTATTAATGTTTTTGCTGGTTTTTCGGGGGTCTTCACGGGCCAAAACAGGCCAGGCCAGGGGATGGAGCAGACAGTGACTGACTGGCTGACTGACACAGAGCAAGGCAGCTGGGGGCTGTTGCTGATTTTTTTTTGTGAAATCATGGGTCATGTCAAAGGTGAGAAGTCATGTTGGGGGTGATTCTGGTTACAATATGGAAAAATACTAAATTCTTGATTTTTGCCGATAACTGTAATGGAAAAGTATGGCGGTGCTATTTTTGAAAGTGATAAATATCAAACAAAAGCAGGGGTGCTCAAATTTTTGAATGCCTGGTCAAAATTTGAAGCTCACAAGAGCTTGGCCAAACATGAAAAAAATCAACAAATAAATGTTTTTATTTTAGAAACTCATGTATTTGAAAACATTTTCATTATTTAAAAATTAAAAGGACAAAAAATTACATTTTCCAACAGTTTTGTTCAACAAACCTCTTCACGGTCTAGTCAAATTTATGGGGTGGTTGAACATTTTGAGGCTCCTTATTTCACAAGTATAATAAAAAAATCTACATTTGCATATCTAGAAGGTATGCAAAAGATATTAATTTGTTAATAGATTATTTATTTCAATGTATTTTTGTAGACTTCAATGAAATGCTGGTTTTGGAAATCATTCTACAGATTTTTTTTGCATTCTTTCTATTATTTACGTATATTTGAATTAATTGAAATTTTATGGTAATGTTTTTTCTATATTGTTTGTTTCAAAAATTTATTTCGCAAAAAAATCAATTTCAATCATTGATACTTTTAAAAGTCAATTTCCTAGGAATTCAAATTGAAAAAAACACCTGAGCAGTTCTCTAGGATTTCGGTCATTCGATTTTTTTTTGCATTTTTTAATCCGACTGAAACTTTTTTGGTGCCTTCGGTATGCCCAAAGAAGCCATTTTGCATCATTAGTTTGTCCATATAATTTTTCATACAAATTTGGCAGCTGTCCATACAAAAATGATGTTTGAAAATTCAAAAATCTGTATCTTTTGAAGGAATTTTTTGATCGATTTGGTGTCTTCGGCAAAGTTGTAGGTATGGATACGGACTACACTGGAAAAAATGATACAAGGTAAAAAAAATTTGGTGATTTTTTTTATTTATGTTTTTATCACTAAAACTTGATTTGCAAAAAAAACCCTATTTTTTTTTTTGATATTTTTTAGAGGACATAAGATGTCATCTTTTCAGAAATTTCCAGGTTGTGCAAAAAATCTTTGAGCGAGTTATGAATTTTTTGAATCAATACAGATTTTTTCAAAAAATCGAAATATTGGTCGCAAAATTTTTTCAACTTCATTTTTCGATGTAAAATCAAATTTACAATCGAAAAGTACTGAAGTAAAATTTTGATAAAGTGCACTGTTTTAAGTTAAATCCATATTTAGGTGATTGTTTTGAAAAAAGTCGCAGTATTTCATTTTTTTAAATTAGTGCACATGTTTGCACACTTTTGGAAAAAAATATTTTTGAAAAGCTGAGAAAATTCTCTATATTTTGCTTCTTGGGACTTTGTTGATACGATCTTAAGTTGCTGAGATATTGCAATGCAAAGGTTTAAAAACAGGAAAATTGATGTTTTCTAAGTTTCACCCAAACAGCCCACCATTTTTTAAATGTCGATATCTCAGCAACTAATAGTCCGATTTTCAATGTTAATACATGAAACATTTGTGAAATTTTCCGATCTTTTCGAAAACAATATTTTCAAAATTTGTAAACCAAGACTAACATTTTAAAAGGGCGTAATATTGAAAATTTGGCGTAATATTGAATGTTTCATGTATTAACATTGAAAATCGGACTATTAGTTGCTGAGATATCGACATTTAAAAATGTTGGGCTGTTTGGGTGAGACTTAGAAAACATCAATTTTCCTGTTTTTAAAACTTTGCATTGCAATATCTCAGCAACTAAAAATCGTATCAACAAAGTCCGAAGAATCAAAATATAGAGAATTTTCTCAGCTTTTCAAAAATATTTTCTCCAAAAGTGTGCAAACATGTGCACGAATTTAAAAAAATGAAAAACTGCGACTATTTTCAAAACAATCACCTAAATATGGATATAACTTGAAAACAGTGCACTTTATCAAAATTTTACTAAAGTACTTTTCGATTGCAAATTTGAATTAACATCGAAAAATGAAGTTGAAAAATTTTTGCGACCATCATTTCGATTTTTTGGAAAAATCAGTATTGATTCAAAAAATCATAACTCGCTCAAAGATTTTTTGCACAACCTGGAAATTTCTGAAAAGTTGGCATTTTATGTCCTCTAAAACATATCAAAAAAAAAATAAAAATAAAAATAAAAATAGTGTTTTTTTGCAACTCAAGTTTTAGTGTTCAAAACTTAAATAAAAAATCACCAATTTTTTTTTACCGTGTATAATTTTTTTCCAGTGTAGTCCGTATCCATACCTACAACTTTGCCGAAGACACCAAATCGATCAAAAAATTCTTTCAAAAGATACGATTTTGATAAACATAACCTAAATTATTGATCCTTGCACTGTAACTTGGATTTAGCCCGCACTTTTTTCTCGCACTTTTGACGACAAGAGTTCAAATAGCTAGGCAACCACGTTTTGTTTATTTACATTTCCAGTCGCAGTTTCCACCAAACAGAACATTTAACACTTTTAAAGTGCGATTGACAGGTGAGAACGAGCGAGCAACCTCGGCTTTGATCGTTTTTGAGGAAAATTTAAATTTCCCAATGCAGTTTGACACAAGTCGCAATAGTGCGATCGATAGCAATAATATCCAGAGCAACATTTGAAAGGGGCGGTACGACATTGCTCTTACGGCCTTTCGTCCCATTTAAACGCGTGTAATGAAAGGCCGTAAGAGCAATGTCGTACCGCCCCTTTCAAATGTTGCTCCAGATATAGTGTGAAGTCCAAGTTATTGGTAAAATAAATTGTATTTAAATAAATAATTAAAAACATTTTGGAAATCAAAGTAAGCTAACTTTTATAACTTTTCATAATTTAATGAAAAAAAATATATATTTTGTTTAAGATTCGAGCTGTTTGAAGCTGTTTTTTTTTTTGCTTTTGCATTGGTAATTAAAGGCCTATTCTTAAACTTCAAATCGTTTTCCTTTGCCTATTTGGTGTTTTTCGCAATTTTACTGTCACTATTTCGAGCTTTGAGTGTTTTTCATTTCTGCTTTCAGGTATGCTTCGATCTTAAAATTCGCCAAAACATTTTTTTTTAGCCAATGTTAAGATTGTAGGTTCAACTAGTTTGTGAATTCACCAACGATCAAAACAAAATAGATTTTTCTGGGGTTAACTTTGGCTGTGTTTTGGCCAAATGCTCTGGAATGTGCTCTACAACCGAAGAGAGTATGGTGCTAGCTTGATACAGCGTGTTCTCTTGGGCAAAGTTGTAGAGAACATTAAAGAGCATCCGAATATGAGTCCGGTTTTGATATAGCATGAAACGTGGATTTGATAGATATCAAAACAAAAAAAATGGGTTTCCGCATACAAATTTATACGGAAAATTGAATTGCTTTGCGAGGACTAAACCAATCGGAACCAAACTTTTCGGAGTTTTTTAGGGCCCCAAAAGGAACTGAAAAAGTGCTGTGCTGGAAAATCGATTTTGATATTACACCCTAATGCCATATGTTCATTCCGCGGGAAGCACAAGCACAATATTGTTGTCTCGTATCATCCAAGACGCTTTTTCACTGCTTCCAAACATGTGTCCGTTTTTTTATAAAAAATACATTGCTCACTTTCAATCAAAACAAAAACAATCAACCTTACAATTACACCCCCCTACCACGTCTCCAAACCTCTTCCCGGTGCGATGTGCCTCAAGCAAAGGGATCTCAATCCTCGACTAACCTGCAAATAAAGAAAACAAGAAAAAAACAACAACATTAGAACGTCGTCTTTAATCATCACATTACCGGCCGTATATGGCGCTAGGAAATGTGCGTTATTAGTGGAAAATAAGCCATAATTTAGCAAATTACATCCCCGACGTTCTCGGCTCCTCCCATCGCTGAAAAGTCCCAACTCTTTGTTATGTTTCGCTTTCTTTCCTTGAAAAATCTGTGTTTCTTGTCATGAAACATTGAACCGTCCTCTTGATTAGGAAGGGGGAGCAGTTACAAGCATGAGTTGACGGTTAGGCGCACAGCTTTTAGCTGGAAAATTGAAAATTAGTAACAAAGTAGGAGCTGGTTTCGTGGTCAGTTTGGAGGGGGCGGGGTCGGTCGCAAATTACGCTCCGTCATCGGTAATTGTTCGTGTAAGTTTTTCTCAACAAGAAGTAAAGTTTCGTTTACCCCCCTGAACACAACTCAACTCTTGGGATCGCCTTTCACAGTACCCGTAACGCAACTCAACGGAGCAGTGTTTTGTGTATGCAAATTAAGCTCTTTCCGTTTCAACGGTAATGGCCGGCAACATTTTTCTTTCTGGACAGCCAGCAGTGCTGCGGCGAAGCTAAATATTTACCCAACCGCTGTCGTCGTCGTCGACGAGGGGAGAAATTGTGACCAGTCATGGAATGTAATGCCCTCAGAGTGACAAATGAAATGCACTTTGTACCCGTTTTGCCCCCCTCAAAGGGGGGGGGGGGCGGAAGTAGGGGAGAGGGCTTTCCGCTTTTCAGCTGTCCAGCTGATGCTGCTAATGCCGGGAGAAACAAAACTTGTGGAAAAGCTGAGCTGTCAGAGGGCGGTTGTTTTACTTGGTTTGCTATGCGTTGGTTGGTGTGGCTTTACTTTTCGAGTCACTTTGGAATTTTCGTCCTGGTTATGGGACAGGAAGTGACCAGCTGGGTGGGGGTTAAATGTGCCGTATCATTGTCTTCCGGGAACGGGGTGTCAGCTGCTGGACGATGACAAATAAGATTGCTGTTAAGGAAAGAGGCTTAAGAAAGTCATTTGTGGGTGTCTATGAGCAATACACATATTTTTTACAAGCACAAATCCAATCAAGCGATAAATTGTTTTGAATATCATTACAAATACTCTATTTGATTCAATTCCATGTCACTTGACAAATCTAATCTTATAAAATCTAAAATAGATATTTGATTCTAAGTTGAGTAAATTTGATCCTTTAATGTTACAATAAAGATAAGCTAGCAGCAAAAAAATAACATTCCAGCGCTCAATGAGTGCTTTAATGAACTTTTCAGCATTTTTCTTTTTTATGATAAGAATGCCATATCATCACATTAGAATGACAAGAAAAGAAAGTATTCTTAAAACGAAATTTGAAGTAGATTTTAAAAATCAAAAGGTTTTAATAAAAATCGTTTCTCGGTTTAGTTGGCAAAAGGTCTTATCACCCGTCATGGCCTACAGCAATTATTAACAATATTCTTTAAAACAAAAAGAATTTTCATTGTTTTTGAGATGTGGTTATTTTTATGAACCTTTAATGAACATCGCTAACTCATCCCTGAGCTTGTTGGAAGGACTGTTAGAGAAACTGTTTTTCAAAATCTTTTATCTATAAAAATTGATCTCATTTAATTTTTAAAATGTTTTATGCTATATATTTTAGGGACCATCCATAAACCACGTGGACACTTTTTTGTAAATCTGTTACCCCCCCCCCCCCCCTTCGTGGACAATTGTCCATACAAAAAAACTTTTTGTATGGATCGTGGACAATCGCCATACCCCCTAAAGTGTCCACGTGGTTTATGGATGGTCCCTTAGGAAACATTTCAAAAAGTGTAAAAAAATCGCTGAAGTGAAAATGTTTTTTTTTTGTGTTATAATACCAAAACATCAGTTTTGAGTTTTCTAAACGTGTGCAAAATTGGTATTCTTCTGATTTTTTTTCAAATTCATGTGAAAACATCAAATTAATTTCTGTTTATCAAAACTTTTTGCTGATGGACTTGATGTGTTCGGCAAAGTTGTAGGTTATGATATGTACTTTTCGGAAAAAAATAGGACTTTGGAAAATTAAATTTCAATTTTTAAATTAACTTTTTATCACTAAAAGTTGATTTGCCAAAATTAAATTTTTCCTTTACTTTTGAAATTGGTTTAATAAATGATAAATTTTCAAATTTGATAATTTTGATCAACTTATAATTTTATTTTAAATATTTTTATTAAAGGCATCAGAAAATTTGTCAAAAGTTTCAATTTTAAACATTGAAAATTGAACTAATAGTTTTGAGAAATCGTCAATTGAAAATAACAGGATAATAGGTGACACTTTGGAAAACAAATTTTCATCAATTTGAATCGAATTATTTGTTCGGCTTATCTCTAAAATCAAAGACGCTTTTTAAATGCAAAAAAAAAAACGAAAAGAAATCGAAATTAAATATATTTTGAAAACGGTGCTTTCTATAAAAAAAAGTAGGTACTTTTCGATTGCAAGTTTGATCTTGCTTTAAAAGTGCACTTTTTTGTCCAGGATTTCGATATTTTAAAAAAAAAGATGATTTAAAAAAACCGTGCCTCCTAATCCAGATTTTGTACCACACGCTCAGAAGATGTCTTTTTTGGTTCCTTAAAACATATAAAAAAAATGTATTTTGGGGATTTAACTTTCAGTTATTAAAAGTTAAATAAAAAAATATCTTAATCAAAATCTTTATCTTTGCCAAAGACACGAAATCAATCAGAAAATCCCTTTTCAAGATACTGAATTTTATACATTATTTTACCCATTTTTTATGACTAGCCCCCAAAATTTCATGGGGGACCATCCATAAACCACGTGGACACTTTAGGGGGTATGGCGATTGTCCACGATCCACACAAAAATTTTTTTGTATGGACAATTGTCCACGAGGGGGGGGGGGGGTTACAGATTCCCAAAAAAGTGTCCATGTAGTTTATGGATGGTCCCTGGAGACTTATAATGCAAAATTACTTCTTTTGACACAGGACAAAGTTTCATCTAAATCTAAATATGTTTCTTTAAAAATCGCAAAAAAATGAAAAATCGTCGAGAAGTACAGTCATTCCACATATTCGGAACACCCACAAATTCGGAACACTTTTGTGATAATTTGTCAATAGCATGCCAAATGCATTTTTTCTGTCACCCCTGCTATTTTTAAGACCTTTATTTGGACATTCTTTTGCTATTTCACTAGTAAAAGTAGTTCATTTTGGACAAAAAAAACTGCATTTCGAGACTATTTTATTCAGAGCATCAAAACACTGCCTCCGAATTGCCCGTTCCATAATTGTGGGATGTTATTGTGCCTCCCACAATTATGGAACACCTGGATCAAACTGATATTTTCACAAAAAAAGTTATCAGACCATTCATAAAAAATCACTAAGCTTGAGTTTCATTGATTTCAGTGAGTGAAGTCATTATTTTGTAAAAAATATGTACTCCAAGAGAGAATCATAGTTTGTTTACATCCGTAAGAAAAAAGTGTTCCGAATTTGTGGTTTTCATGGGTCAATGTTTTTCTTCAAAATCTTGATAGAAAAGTTAAAATTTGCTGTTGTTCGATACAGCTTTCGAAATATCGCAAGGATAGCTTTCAAATGAAAGTAAAAGCTAATCATTATGTTCTATTATCGATTTGCTATGATTTGCTGAACATTGGACGATCCGTAAACTGTTCCGAATATGAGGGATGAGTGTATTGTATATATAGTGTATATTTGTATTCCGTAGTGTAAATGTAAATACTTTAATAACAACACTTGTTCTTCCAAGAAACAAAACATCTTCTACATGGTAATCACCTCCCAATCGCTGGCAGCAATGTTCTTCGCAACCTACAGCATCCTGCTGGAATGAATCTTCTTTAGCCATTCCCACCCAGCCCTCCGCAAAAATTGTGGAAAAGCAGCCTTTCTGACAGCCACTGACAGTGGCGAAAAATATTAACATCTCACTTGGTTGGACATCTTGTTCATTTCCCAACCCACTCAATGGAATGTGTTTATCTCTGCTCTCGCGTTGGAAAATCTTTTCTTCTTCTTCTTCTGATTCTTCTTAGGTGCTAGCATAATCACGTGGGTGGGTTTGTTTCTTCCCCCGGAAAACGACGCGCTGTATGTTAGCCTTTTCGTTACGTAATTTGGTGAGGATTCTGCCGTCTCAGAACGGAAAACAATTGAGTCTTGAAGGCGCCTTCAAAGCAACACCATTCCCGATGGCAGAATCCTTCCTTGCGAACAAAGAGCGTATGTATTACGTGGAAGGATATCTTCCAGACTGGACCACTGCGGGGCATGTTGTGTAATCATGACAGCTTTCATCTATTCATGAGTTCTACTCTTCTCTTCGCTGTTTCCGTCAGGTTTGGCTTCGTTTGACGGGAAAATTGAGAGTTGGTTTTGTTTTAATTTGCTTGAGAATCGCATGATTCAAAATTTTAATCTAACAAAGCTATAAAACTGACTTTCAACAGTACCAGACAATCAACAGAGAAGATAATCATTTCAATGAAAGTATCCTCTATTCGATTAAGTTTGAACTCTTGAATGCTGAAAGCGAATATCTCCCAAAACTCCCGCTACAACCCTTTGCTCAAACATTCGAGCTCCTATTTTTAGCATGTCTGAACAGGGAGGTAGATACATACTCCTAGTGTGCGAGCACATAGCTAGAATACAAATGCAGGTAAAACGGTACTGGAATAACGCCCGAGATGTATGCAAAATAACAAGATCCAGAAAAAAAAGAGAAAAACCTTGCAAGCATTCCAATTCCAAGCAGAAGCAGCACCAACAACAGCAACCGGAGCTGACACTTGAGAATAGTTGTTTTACGTGTTGAGTGTGTGTGTATCCTGAAGTGTCGAAAGTCGGCAACAAAGGAGGAAGTAACAAGTATCCACCTCTTGCATGGGTAGAAAGCAAGAAAGAAATGCGATGAGGATTGTGGTTGAAAGCTCCGGTAGCTTAACTTATCAGGTGGATCACCCTGGACAGAGAGTTAACAAAAGGAGCTGAATTCCATGTGAATTGTGAAAAATTAGCTCTGATTACTTGTTCTAAAGGCTAAACGCTAAACGAAATTTGTCTATAATAGTAGTTTAAGCAGTTAATGAAGAGGATTTTTTTAGCACGAGTCGTACATTTATCCAACGAGGTTCACCGAAACCGAAAAATTAAACCATGGATGAAACATTTTGGTTAAGATTTCTTCAAACTGTTGAGAGAGGGATTAAGTAACCCCTAACATTTTGAAAATGCCAGCTTAAAATATTTTTTTAAAACACTTGGGAGCAATTCCAGCCCAAAACAGGATTTTTTATGTGCTTTATTCTCGACCCTCTCCGATTTCAATGAAACTTTGTAGAAATGTTATCCTAGGCATTTATAAGCCATTTTTGTGTATATGTGTTATAAATATTTTTGTATTTCGTAATTTAAATATTGCTCTATCTCGAAGCCGTTGCATCATATCAAAAAGTGGTCAAAGACAAACTTGTAGGAAATTTGACGGGCTTTCCGAAAAAATACACTAAAAAACACTTCACTTTATGAGATTTTTTGATTTTTAAGTATAAAAGTCAAATTTGAAGGTGAGCCCACGATTTTTTTTCGTTCAAAATTTTTGTGAAAATAGCCTAAGATGTTACATAAAGACTCACGAAAAATGCAGGATAGAGCAACGCACGTAAAACAATACAAAAATCATTTACTGAAACTGATTTTTTGAAAATGGCTCTATACGTCAATTTTTTCATAAACCGAACTCGAGAGTCAATTCTCCAGACAATTTTACATAAAAGTCTCCATATTGACCATTGTCCTTAGTCCAATCCTTGTGTAGTTACAGCGATTTTAAAAATAAAAATGTTGAAAAAATAGGGTTTTTGATGGTTTTTGGCAATTTCTGTATGACAGACTTGATTTTTCAGTTTCGAAAATATTTTTACCGGAAAGCTCGTCCAATTTCTCATAAGCTTGTCTTTGACCACTTTTAATTCTATGTATGCGCTTACAGATATAAGCTAATTACATTGCTCATAACCGAATACATAATATTTTTTCAGTGTAGTAAAGTAACATGGATAATTATTGCTTTTGTTATGATTCGAAGAGTTCATCTGATAAAATACCCTTATCAGTTTAAGCTTTCAATTCATGCAAAAAGTTCATAGTTTTGTGAGAAATTGACAGAGTTATGTGTGATACAAAAAAGGGGATCAAGTTTCCCCACTCTTCTTTATTTTTCGAATCTACATAAACCCAGAAAGTTTATTTTTTTCATTTAGAACTAAATTTTTCATTTTAAAATTTCGTGTAGCAAGGTTATTTTTTAAAAGTGTATCAAATTTATTTTTTGTCAGTGTCATCTACTTAGCCCCCATTTTTCAATCGCAATATCTCAAAAACAATTCGTTTGATCTAAAAATTGAACTATTGTGCTCTTTTCTTTAAAAATTATTTTGATGTTTAAAAAACTGACCCATCATTGGAAAATATCCAACATAATTATTTGCAGCCCTTTCAAAAGAATACTCTTGATTTTAAATTTTTAAAATTTATGTTCAAAGAAAGAAACAGAAAATTCCACAAAAGCTTCATTTTTAAACCTTGAAACAAACAACAGTTTTCAAGTTATCGCGAGTTGAAAAATTAAGAGTATATATTATAATTAGATGACAGAATCATTTTCAACTGAAATTTTAACTTCAGGAGGTTGTCTCTCAGCAACTAGCAGTTCGATCAACAAAATAAAAAATGAGAAATTCTAAAAAATAATATCTTTATCTAATCGAAAATATTGTTGCCAGCGGTGTTTTTCCTTCATGAAGTATTTTTATAACAGAAAATTCATAACTGAACATTGTTGTGTTTAGAAAACCTGCACGGGTTTCAAAATATGTTTGAAATTGAAATTGCAAATTTGATTTTGCATCTAAAAATGGATACTGGAAATATGTTTGACAATATTTCTGATTTGTATTTCATATCACACTTTTTTTTATCTACTTCTCTGGCACCAGTTTTTAACCATCTTTAGCTAGGGAATGCATGCACAAAGTTTCATCCAAATAAAAATAAAAGAAAAGTATATTTTCAAAATCGTTTTCAGTCAATTGCTATTTTTATAATTTACACAATTATTCTTTCTAAAAGATTCCAACAAAAGCATGTAAATGATTTTGTTTAAGCATTTCATCGATTTTTGTTGTATTAATTTACAGAAAAACGTTCTCTTTACCTTTTACATGTTTTTAGTTTTTTTTTCAAATTAATCTCTTAATTTGCATAAAAAAAAAAAACAAAAAAAAATCGATGAAGATTCTTCCATTGCTGCACAGAATACGTGTCATTTGATTTAAAAATTATTCGTGGAAAAAAAAACTACTGTTTTGTTTTTGACGTGGCTTAACATGGAAAAACATTCAAACGACATTCCTGGGAAACCATGTTTGTCATGTTGTCGACCGGCAAGTTGAAATTTCATCCCCACAAAGAACAAAAGAATACTTCACTGGAAACTGTTTCCAAAGAAAAAGGGGGGACTCCAGAGTGCAGCAGCTAGGTCATTGATTAGTCTCTCTCAGAGGAACCTAATATATGCACCAGCAAAAGACAGCAACGGTCCGTTCAGATTCTCGAGTGACAACAAGTTAAAACCTGGGGCAATTATTTCCTCGGATTGGAATATAAAAACCAGATTAATGGCAGCCGATAAGCGAGCGTCGTCGTCTAAACACAAACAGCCATAATCTTCCAAAGGAAAACGGATATTCGAAAGAGGTCGTCACACACACATGTGTTCGGTGAGCTTTTTCTTCGATTTTTCTTACCCGTCGGTTGACCGGAAGTAAAGGTTCAGAAGCGGTTCGAGAATCAATATTGGACCAAATTGGATCTAGTAGTCGAGAGTGAGAAAAGCGAGGGAAAAAAATCACTTTATGATAATAGCACATAAAAGATAAGAAGGCTCCCTTGCCAGCTGAGCCTAGACGAATACCAAGAAGGTGGAGGTCGAGGTGAAAACGCAGCTTGTTTGTATGGCTGGTAGACCAAATGTTGCTTCTGCCATCGACTCGGGGAGCTTCCGAGATCCAAAAAAGAATCAGCTTTTTTTTTCATCTTGTATTCATCTTTACTAGAGAAGGGTTGCCAGCGAGCTTGATTTATGGGCTTATTCGAGAAGAGTGAGATTAATCGCCTCTTCAGCTAGGCTAGTAATAGATTCGGTCCTTAAAGCCCAACCAACTTCCGACTTTGACCGCCCACCACGAGGGCTCTTCCAGGCAGCAGCCACTATTGGTGATCCCGAAGACAACGTTGTACACCATTATCGAGCCGATGATGAGCAGGATCGTTTTGAGAAGTTTGTGAAACTGCCGATGTTGCACTGTGCTAAAAAGATCTCGTTATTTGAAGTAGTAAAAGCAAAGATTCTTTAAACAAACCTTATCACATGTGTCCGGTAGAAGGTCTCATCCTGTCGTAGAGCGGTTAACCGGCGGGAAGTTTCCTTCACAATCGGGCACTGAAGGTGTCGGATGTCCGCGGTGATTTGGTCTGGTTCGATTGGCTCTAGTTTTGACATTTCCTAAACTGTTTTTAATACCGATTTTGTCGATGGTAACTTTGATTAAAGCGTATGTTTAGAAGCTGTTGAAATTTGACAAAATTGTGTTTTTTATCAAAAGAAAATAAAACGAAAACTATGCTTCATGCGTCAAATCAAATAATTCGGTAACACTTCTCTTATAACCGGTTGCCATTATCGAAGACCTTTCTGTGACACATTATTTGCATTTGGCCTCTTTCGTTACCAGCCAGCCCCAACGGTTTTCCCAAGAGAAACGCTCCACTTTCTGGGGCCAATAATATTCAGGACCATCCACAACCACCACCCACAACCTTAGCACCGCAAGGGCCCCCCAAAAAAAGGGTCCCACAGTATAATATTCAATATATAGGCAAATAATCCTATTACAGAGATAAGCGCGTTCGCACACAACCGCACACTCACACACACACACACACACATCGATGAATTATTACTAGTTTTTTGCTGGTTTTGATTTTTCCTCGATTTTCTTCTCCTAGGTTTCGCCAGGCGTTGGTGGTTGGTTTTGGTGGGGCTGGTTGGCAGGGATGTCGGAATAAAACCGGACAAATGGACCTCGTTAGAGTGATTGCGATCGAAAATGGGATAATTTGAATTATTTTATGGATTACGCTTTTTGTGCCTTTTTATTGGTGGGCAAAGGAAATTGCTTACTGCGTGCTAATAATTTGGGAGGTCAATGTGACGTAAATCCCAATCGCTGGGGTTGCTGGTAAAGTGGGGGGAAGCGGATGAATTTCGGGGGAGGATTAGGGATTATGGTTTTATGATGTAGTGAATCTGCTTTCTTGGGAAAAATGTGGTGCTTAGGAGGTTAGTTTATGCGCGAAAGAAAAAAATGTATAGTAGGAAGAACCAGATTGCAAATTTGAGTATTTGAAGACACCTAAGTGGCCTTCCAAGAAGTATTTTATTTTCCTTTTTTATGACTGTGGCGAAGGCTGCCCAAAATATACCAAAACTGTAAACCTTGATCGTAAAAAGCTATTAGCGATTTAAAAAATTCATTTTTGAATATGCAATATGTTTACCGCTTGTGGAGCAGGGGGTTATTTTGTCTGGACACCCTACTGTGGAGTGATAGTTGGAGTCAGTTGAGTTAGTCTTTTTGGAGAGCTGGAATCAGATTCGGAGTCACTGACTTCGAACCGCTGGAGTTGGTGTCAAAAAAAAAAATCAGAATCCGGCAAAAAGGCTTTTTGACAGCACAGCGCTTTTTTAACTCTAAATATGTTGTGGAAGTTTGATTTTAAATAGTAATCAAGATTATCGCAAGTAGCAAACTCAATTATTTAAAAACAAGAAGGGAATGGTAGTAATCAATAAGACACTTTTGGTTTTTTGATTTTTTTGTTTATATTTTTATCTTATTTTTGTATTTTGAAATTTGCTTTGTTAAAAATTTACTAAAAATAAATTTAATCACTATATTTAAAAAACGGAAAGTAAAATTTAACAACATGATTACAGAATTGATTGAATCATTATTTTGCAGAAAATCCAATGCACTGCTTAAAAAAATTAAAAAATAAGTATTTAAAAAAAAATCTATGAATAAATATGTTTGTTCATTGAAAATACTTTTGAAATACTTGAGAACAAAAATTCACTGAATGACTGAACTTATCTTATATAATGTGAATGTTGTTTGCAAATTTAATTTTATATGAGAAACAGGATTTTTATTAGTTCACCATTTTATTTAATTTCTTTTTAAATCGATTGCTTCTCTCGAAATCTCAATACTCAAATAATAGTAGTTTAATCAACAAAGATTTTTTAGCACGAGTCATACATTTATCCAACGAGGTTCACCGAGTTGGATAAATACGACGAGTGATGAAAAAATCAAGTTTTGCAACGAGTTCCATACAATGTTTTTTGCAATTCCGGCAAACACCCTTTGGACAGAATTATAGGACAATTGTCCATTAGGGTGCCCAAAAATGACCCCCTGCTCAACAAGCAGAAAACGGTTTTTTGGGGTTTTTTAAAGCATCTGTTCAAATTTTGAGCGAAATTGGTTGAGATTACCCCTTGATACCTGAGCCGAAAGATGGTGAAAAAAAGATTTTCATTTTAAAATGACTTTTTGAAATCGCTAATAACTTTTTGAAATCGAGTTTTACAGCTTTGGTATGTTCTACAAAGTTGTAGAGCATTAATTTTTCAATGATAAACTCACTTTTGGGAATAGTTGGAAGGAGGTAGCGCACTGTGCAGACCAAACCGTAAGAAAATTGGGGTTTTCAATCCTCCCCTTCGAGTTTCAATGGGTAAATGTTGACCGATTTTGCTCATATTTGGCCCAGAGTCCTAAATTAGCTTTATGAACAATATTCAGCTTGTGGAGCGAGGATTTTGGAAAGAGTCAATGAATCGTTTAAATCAAAAAAAAAGTTGAATGTTGAAATGTTGAATTATAACTTTTCCTAAAAAGTGCTGAAAAGTTCAATTTTTCAGCATCCATTTCAGTGTTTCGTTTTTAGAAGGGTTACTTTTCGATTCTGTCATTTTGGTACAGAAAATTAGATTTTTTAGTCGTTCTAGAGTGTCATAAAAAGTTAGTAGTTTTACGACTGAATTGCAGAAACAATTTTAGATTTTTTTCCCAGCTCAAAACAGCCATAAAAAAATTAAATTTAATTACCTTATTTAGCATGCCAAACAAGTTTGTAAATTTATTTGACAAATTAATAAAATCAAAAATTTATTGTTTTGTGAAAGCTATAAAAATATTCTTTGTCATAATAACGCTTTTTAACATTTAAAATTATATATTTTGAGTAAACATCACAAACAACAACTTTTGTTAATATGAAAATTTCACTATTGCATTTGAGTTAGCAATTCATAATCCTCTATGTTCTGCAAATGAATAAAATTTCGAAAAATAGTCCGAATTTTTAATTTTTATTTTCCATTTTGCATCACTTGTTCCACACAATTATGCGGAATGGTCATATAAAACGGACATGTTTTTGAAAATCTGTGTCATGAGAAGACATTTTCGGATTAATTTGGTAACATCGGCAAAGTTGTAGGTTATCATTAAAAATTTCCGAATAAAAGTTGTTACCTTGAACTTTAAGTTCATTTCCGAAACTACGTATTATTTTACTAACGATTTTTTAATATGTTTACTTAATATGAGCAAGAGTGCAGGATGGTGCAAAATCTAATACCAAAGACACATTAAAAAAAATGATCTATGAAAAAATGGAAATATTCTTAAACTGCAATTTCATTGATTTAATTTCCAAGCGAAAATAAATCAACATTATTTTCCATAAAGTGCAACGTTTTCAAGTTATAGCAAATTCTATGTACATTTTTTCGAGAAATTGTCAATTTTGTGCAATTTTAAAAATGCTTCATGAAGTAAAGCTGGGAAAATGTCACATAAATTGCCTTATTGACTTTGTTCATCAGACTGCGGGGTGCAGAGATACTAACAGCCTCTGAAAAATCATTTTTTTGTTAAATGAGAAAACCCCTTCTCAAGAATTAAGAATATTCAAATGCCCATTTTTTTGACCATCCTGCAGAATTGTATGGAGAATTGTAGGGAAAACTAGTGAAGCAAACTTGCTTTTTTTATATAGGGAATGGTTTGTAAAAATTTCATCCAAATAAAAAATACAAAAAAGTCAACTTGATAAAACGTAGAACATTATTCAAACGAATGTAGTAAAAAATTGCTGAAAAAAATATTTTCCGAAAAAAATCAGTAAGAAAAAATAACAGGTGCTACATGTCAAAAAACACAGTTATCAATTCAAAGCTGTTCTTTAGTACATAATATTTATCAAAAAGTTTTATAGTTTTTTCTGATATTGAAAAAGATAATATCATACAAGTGCTTTAAGATTATGTTGTATGTAAAATGTGTTTCAAACTCAAATGGGTTGAGTCTTTGACATTTTAAGACATTTTTCCCCCAAAACCAAAACTTTTAAATGCAATTATTATCTCTTCTTATAACAACCGGCACGCCAATGCAGTAGCAAGTGCTGACGATAAGTGAAAAGAATAAATCGCCATTGTTAGTGTCCCAGTCGAGGCAGCCCAACTTCTTCGATGAAACTTTAATCCCAGTTGCATCGTTTGCCTGAGCTTGTGCATTCGACTTCTTTCCGCACTCACTCTAAAAACTACTTTTACACATTCTTTTTTTTTTGCCCTTCACTAAGCTCATTTTTATGAGGAAAAAAATTTCAACTCCAACCTCCCATGCTCGAGCTTGATCCGTCCATATTTGCATAAAACTAATAAAGCTGCAATTTATCAAAAAACTTATCCCCAATGCAGCCCACGCTGGAGGAGGCTTTCGAGGTTGGCTCGGTCGATTCCATATACTCGCTGTCTCCCTCAACGCTGATTCATAAATCCAACTTCCATCCCTTTCGAGGAGGGCTTTTTTTTACATACACAGAGTGCTTTTGGTTTTAGCTAAGGTAAGTTTTCATATTTTGATCTTGTTAAAAAAAAATACAATTTAAAAGAAATTATACAAATGAATGATGATTATAAAAAGCAGTACTTTTTATGTAAAACTAAGTTAATTTTCATATTTTGACTCACCATTAAACGACAAGGCAAACATCTTCAAGAGTAGTGGGAGGATGCCGCGTTGGGAAAACTCTGGAAAATATCTCGCCCTCCCCCCAACCCAATCCCCTCCTTGAAGTTATGATGCCATAAAATTGTCTACCTTGCTCTCCCTCGCGAGGGAGGAAGAGACCTTATGCTTATAACATCGCGCAAGAGTAGCAAAAATTCGAGGACGTCGACGGCGTAATTTCTACACTGTAGAACGTCCTCCTTCCACACACACACCTGTCATTGTCGTCCGTACGCCTTTTCGGGCATCGGGGGATTATGGCAGTAAAAAAAAGTTTTCATATGCATTTTTCCTCCCCTTCCATGGTTTTTTCCGAAGGATGACGCGTATTTGGGGGAAGGTTTTCTTGCTGGAGGTTGGTAACGAAAATAAAACCGACTACCTTGGAGGAATGGAAAATTGGGTAAAATGAGCATCAACTATTTTTTTTTAAATGCAAAAGCTAGTTCAAAGTAAATTGATGAAATTGGGACTTAAAGCGTATCTGTAAAATTTGAAATTATTCGCTATACGACTAGGTCTTGGCGGTCTTTTTTGTTAGATTTGGATGGATTTGGACTTGGACCAACTGACATTCAGCTTAGGACCAAGGAGGTACACGGAAAAAAAGTGTGCGAGAAATCATGAATTTAGATTCATGAATTCTTGAAAAACTTTTTTCATGATTTCGTGATACCTTTCACGATTACATAATAATTCATGAATTTATAAAATTCATTCACATCAAATATTTTTTACGAATATTCATGAATTTTCATTCATGAAATCATGCAGTACGTATTTTAAGTATTTTATGTAATTTATGTATTTTATGTATTTTAAGTATTTTTAGTATTTTTAGTATTTTTAGTATTTTTAGTATTTTAAGTATTTTTAGTATTTTTAGTATTTTTAGTATTTTAAGTATTTGAAGTATTTGAAGTATTTGAAGTATTTGAAGTATTTGAAGTATTTTAAGTATTTTAAGTATTTTAAGTATTTTAAGTATTTTAAGTATTTTAAGTATTTTAAGTATTTTAAGTATTTTAAGTATTTTAAGTATTTTAAGTATTTTAAGTATTTTAAGTATTTTAAGTATTTTAAGTATTTTAAGTATTTTAAGTATTTTAAGTATTTTAAGTATTTTAAGTATTTTAAGTATTTTAAGTATTTGAAGTATTTTAAGTATTTTAGTATTTTATTTTAAGTATTTTAAGTATTTTAAGTATTTTAAGTATTTTAAGTATTTTAAGTATTTTAAGTATTTTAAGTATTTTAAGTATTTTAAGTATTTTAAGTATTTTAAGTATTTTAAGTATTTTAAGTATTTTAAGTATTTTAAGTATTTTAAGTATTTTAAGTATTTTAAGTATTTTAAGTATTTTAAGTATTTTAAGTATTTTAATTTTAAGTATTTTAAGTATTTTAAGTATTTTAAGTATTTTAAGTATTTTAAGTATTTTAAGTATTTTAAGTATTTTAAGTATTTTAAGTATTTTAAGTATTTTAAGTATTTTAAGTATTTTAAGTATTTTAAGTATTTTAAGTATTTTAAGAATTTTAAGTATTTTAAATATTTTAAGTATTTTAAGTATTTAAAGTATTTTAAGTATTTTAAGTATTTTAAGTATTTTAAGTATTTTAAGTATTTTAAGTTTTGTAAGTATTTTAAGTATTTTAAGTATTTTAAGTATTTTAAGTTTTTAAAGTATTTTAAGTATTTTAAGTATTTTAAGTACTTTTAGTATTTTAAGTTTTTAAGTATTTCAAGTTTTTTAAATATTTAAGGTATTTTAAGTTTTTAAAGTATTTTAATTATTTTAATTAATTTAAGCATTTTAAGTCATGAATGTAATGAATTTTTATTCACGAGATTGAATTCATGAATTTTTATTCATAAAATCATGAATTTTTTTCACGGTTGCATGCATCCATTTCATAAAAACATGAACATTATTCACGTTTACAAGCGAAATCAGCCATGAAAAGTCGTGAATATTTTTTTCACGACTTCGTGCCCGATTTTTAGAGTTCGAAAATTCGCAAAGCAAAATCGCGATATTCATGTTTTCATGGTACAATTTTCATGATTTTCGGAACACTTTTTTCGTGTACCAGTACCTACACTTGGAATGACCTAGCGACCTAACCTAAATTACTGGGACCTCATTTCCTTCCCCATCCGACTCTTATTTTACCCAATTCTCCCCTCAAACAAGAGGTAACCTCCGCAACCATAATTTCTGTGCCATCAATTTTGCTCATCTCCCCTTCTTCCCAGCGCTTATTCGAAAAGCTTTTTATTATCTTTTGTGGACGAATTTTTCGGCAGATTGGTACTTCAGAAGGCAGCCAAGAATGGCAAAAAGAACCTCCCAACCTCCTCAGGTGATCAAAGAAGCTTTCGAGAGTCGAACAAAAGCTCCTGCTAGAGACGATAGCAAGCCATATAGACTCGGAACTAGCACTAGTTTGCTCATAGGGAAAAAAGAAAATGGGATGAGGAAAACCCGTTCAAGTACGTAATGAAGGTGATCAGGAGCTTCTCGTCGTAGGTCGGCGGAGCTTCCTCCTGAATGGCACTATATCTTTCTTCCGGAGTGTGACCCTCCCCCCTTCTCACCCCCTTCAAAAACCCCTTCTTTAGAGTTCGTTACAGACAGCAGGAAACTAATTAAAATGAACGGCACACGATGCCGGAGCAGGAAAAGGACACCCAAGTGTGACACGACGATTCCCCGAGCAAAAAGGGATTCCCGGAGATGAATAGTTCCAGATCCGTCGCTTAATGAGAGGAACGGATTAATGGGATGCGATGAATGGACGGAGCACGGAGAATCTTCCCCTGGGTTGGCAAATGGCGCGAGCTGCGCAGCGGCCGGAACAAACGAGCGATTTTCCTCTGGATTTAATGAGGCGTTGGGAAAGAATAAAATAAAGGTGAAATAGACTTATTTTGCTCTATTCAGCGCAAATTGGCTCACACTATACACAGAAAGGTATATAGGAATTTGAAGCGTCAGCTACTTAAAATTCAACGAATGTCGGCAGCTGCCAGGAATGGCCTTCGGAAACTACCCCAATAAGGTCACAGCTGAAAAGGTCGTGCGAAGGATTTTGAACCCGCATTTCAAATTCGAAGGCAGTTTTGTGCTGGATGTGTGACCCTCACGTACTCATAAATAACCACCGAAATATCCGATTGGATTGGTAAGGAACTTGGAGCATCTGTTTTTGCGAAGTTTCCTTGAGCTCAGGGTGTTAAGGTGGTATTCACAATTTTACCTTTTTTCAATATAATTTTCAGAAAAAATATGTAGCTTGACGCAAGGCCAAACTTTCATTATACGTATCAGAATTGATTTTAACTAGTTCGACTTCGTCGACGTTCCGAGAAAAATGCGTTTTAATGTTTGACCTTGAATAAACAAAAACGAGACCACGCAATGTAAACAATAACAAACACGTTTTGTTTGGTTGACCATTCTGTGCATTGCCCCGAAGTTTGGTTGCCGGAGTCCCGAGTTATAATTAAAAATGTTTACAATAGTCGGGCATGTACGTGTGTCAAACGCGTTCTGACTAAAATTCCTTTGGCCAGTTGTCGCAGTTGCTTCAAGCTGTTTAAAGATAGCACGATCATATTGAAACTTCCGGGTTTTGTTGAATATCACAGAATTGAAATTGAACTTCGGGAATCTTGGCCGAAAATCGACGTGCGCCAAGAAAGTACGATCACGACGAGCTGCTCTCTCCAGGGGAGGAGGTCTCCACTCCAGGCCAGCATCTGCCATAACAATATCGTTAAAGGGCCATAATTTCTCAAGATTAAAAACTAAAATGTCAGTAATAAAACCACCCTCATACGGGTTGGGTTCGGAACGATGGGCATCCCTTTTCTTAAGGATTTTTGGTCTAGATGGGGAGAGGTGGGACACCTAGGATTGTTTTCCACTTCTTCACCAGGTTGAGCAATTTTTATTGCCGCAAGTGGCTAGCAAAGGACAATCGTTATGGCTTATCTTTTTTCTTTTTCTTGGGATTTCAAGTTTGAAAAGATATTTAGGACTGGTAATTTATTCTTTTGGTGACAGCTGGTTTCGATGGGGGACGAGATATAAATTTCTAAAGTTGGGAAAGCATCTACTTGGTCTACCTGAGCTAATCAAGAACATTTGATTTCTAAATTAAGGTTCACAAAATCATAATCAATCTTGATGCACAAGACTCAACCCATTTGTCTCAGCAAAGCCTTTTTGGTCCAATCTTAATCAACAAAAATGATGATGAAAGAGAGCTCAGCACAAGTTTGAAAGCATATTGCAACGCACTTATTCCATCACGGATTGATTCTTCGGAGGTCGTAAACCTCCAGAAACGGGAAATAACTGGCCAAAAACTGGCCTCCCATTCCACCAGCACCACATTCCGATGTGCCATCAAATCAAGCAAACTTCCCCCAACTCCTCCGCATCCCTGGAAGAAATGCGCAAGGGGTACGCAAGAGTTTTCCCCCAAAAAAAGAGGGAAAGCTGCGTAAAAATGGTAGCAATTTGTGCACACAACGGAGATCGTAAAACTATTTAATATCTGGGTCGTAAAAGTGCGTCTCCGTCGTCGTCGTCGACCCTATTGTGTGTGCAGTGCCACGCATTCCCCAAACAATCTTGTTTCCAAGGATGTTCTTCCTGTGTTCTGGCCCTTTATCCTTCAACCCTTGTGTAAGGAACGTTGTCAGGACATGGCCCAAGGATAAGACAAAGTTGCGTTGCTTCGGTGGTTGTTTGTGTGTTGGTGTGTGTTTGGTAACTAAAACAATTCATATTCATGATGGTTCGCGTTCGGGGCACTTGGAATTTTGGGCTGGCTCTTTTATTGAGGTTTTAAGGGAGGTTAGGGACAGTTGTTCATTTTTTACTTTTTAATTGGCTAAAAAAGTAATTATGTGTTGTGGTCAAAGCGTTGAGAATTAAAGAATATTGTGTTCAGATAACGCCATGCTTCGAATTCCCGGACGCTTCGAAACCCAAAAACGGGTGTTGTGTTTTCCAAAAACGGGAAACATTTCACTGAAATATTTCATAAGCTTCCGAAGAACCGGGAAGGCAAAGCAGAAAATTATGGTTAGAAAAGACATATTTTGCATACATTCTCTCAAAATTGACGGTTTATTCTACATTCTGTTGATATTTATACCTTTCCAACATATTACATGATTTTTTGCCAGCTGAAGCAAAAATGATACACTACTAAGTGTCAGGATTTCGAATCGTGACGCTATCCGTCATCAGATATTATATTTGCAATCGACAAAACAACGCTCATGTGCTAAAATTAGATTCATCAAATCTGTTTTAAAAGAGAGATTTATAAGTTTTTTTTTTGTCTTCTAAATATAGAAAAATGAGATGGATAACAGAGAAGAAATGGAAAATATCTTCCAAAAATTGATGATTCTTTAAAGAAAATTCGAAAATCTATATCTTGAGAAGAATTTTCTGATCAATCAGTGGAAAGTCGTAGGTTATGATTAGGAATTAAGAAAAGTGCTCGGGAAATGAAATTTCCCGAATTTTTATTTAATTTTTTTTAAAGTAAAGGCGGCTTTAAACGATATTTTTATGTAAGATTTTAGGGTGGTGAATTTAATTTAAAAAAAATTATTATCAAATACTATTTTTTTAAATTTCCTAAAATAAGTTTATTTTGAAAAATGTTTAATTTTTGAAATTGAAAAAATCTTCATGACTGGAAACACCCTGAAACAAATATTTTTGAAAAGATTAAATAATTTCTATTTATTTGTTATTCTTGATATGTATGCAATCAAAAAAAAAAAAAAACGCGCAGAAATTTTGAAATGTCCTTAATCAGTGTGATGAGATTTTTTTTGAAGATTACCTTCTGATTCTGTAATTGAAAAATTACTTAAAATGATAAGAGCAGGAAATTTCACATAAGATACAATTGTTTGTTTGCACTGAAAATCGAACCACTAGTTTCTGTGATATCGCGAGTTGTATAATAAGGCTTTTAGATGAAACTAAGAAAAACTGTTTTTTTCACGATTTTTACCTTAAGAGGCTGTTTCTCGGCAACTCAAATGTAAAATGTTGAAATTTTTTAAGATTCACGAATATTTTCAAGGTAACTTTTTTTTAAATACCGGAAAATCATTTTGTTGAAAATGGTTTGCTTATTGAAAAAAAAAGCAAAGTTATTTTCAATTGCAATTTTTAATTTTCATTTTATTACAGTGGAATCTCTCGTTGTCGATAATGAAGAAACCACAGAGTAGGAAGGAACCGTCGAGAGCGGGAGTTATTAAATTATAGAACGAAAGATCAAAGCAATCAATTTGAAGGGGCTTTGAAATTTATTGACAGCTTTATTGATATCGGGAAGATCGTCAGCCAGAGAATCCTTTGTATATGTTTTGAAATTTGGTTCGCAATATTTTTTATCTGGTACAAGATTTTGCATTATCCTAAACATAGCACAGAATATGGCTTTTTAAGTTCCCAAAATCATTGCAGGAAGTTTCTAATAAAATGTTCAGTCAAAAATCCTCTTTTTCGGCTATTTTGAAGTATAAATTAAAATTTTGTCGATGAATTTTGATTAAAAAATTCAAGACAATATCAAAATTTTAAGAAAAGCAAATCAATATCAAAGTTTTAAGAAAAACAAAAGATCTATTTCAATAAAACAAAATTTGCAGTCGAAAATTAATCCTCAAAATGTTTGAAGAGGTCCTCTTTTACATGATACAGCCTAGATACTAAATAGCCTTTAGGTTTGATTTGCTAGGAAAAAAAGTTCCCTTTTAAGATTGAAATCAGGTCATTTGTGATGTTTGGAAGGAAGTAATAAAATATAAAACCTTAGAGATTTGACAAACCTGATTGATGAGAATTGAAATAAATAAAAAAATATAACGGAATTTAAGTATATTTTACGTTATTGGGGAATTATAACTTAAAACTAATTGCTCATTTAAAAAATCAAGTTGTACTTCATTTTCTACCTGTTGGCCCAAATTTCAAACATTAAAAAAATAATCCATTTTGAAGCAATGGATTTGTTTATAATTTGACAATCGAAAGTCATCCTTTGAAAAAGAAATAATCTTAAATAATTTCATTATAGTTTTTTCGAAGAATCATGAAAGAGGTTAGGTTAAAAATGTTTGCTTAAATTAAAATCTGAAACTTGGAATTCTGAAAAAAAAATAAAAAAGTATTAAAACATTTTGAAATTTATTACAATTTTTTTACAATTTCCAGCCAAAATCCAAATACTAAATGCATGCCCTTTTTTAAATTTTAAGTCTGTGTAAAATATTCGAAAAGTTGAAATTCAACGTATTAACAATTCAAGAATACCAACCTCCTTTAATAATTCTATGAGTCCTCCTCGGAGAGTAACATCCAAATAATGAGCGCCAGGAATTTAATAAATTACATTTCGGGACCCAGCTTATTGCCAATCTTTGGAAAATGCGACCGGGAACAGGTTAATGGTTCCAGGCTCCTTTTGTAACTCTTTTGCGCATCATTCGCCATAAAACGGGCAATAAAGTCGCACCTGGATTCTTAAATTGTATAAAGCAGCGAGCAGTGGCTTAATGAATTAATCTTCCGCCTGAATAGGAATGATATAAATTTTAAAGCACCCCCTTTTTTGGCATTTCTGCTCTTTTTGCGATGCCAAATTAGAAAGTCATAAAAGAAATTAATTTGATTTAGAGCAACTTTTTTTCATCCTCGCACTCATAGTTTATTGCAGCCAAAAAGGAAAAACCGCGGCCTGAAATGAATGAAAAAGATTAAAACTTGCCCCCGACAGCTAAATTCGCAATTTTCCCGTTTCCCAACTTTAGTGGGGGGTTGCTGCATTCAAAAACTTCAAGCGCGCCGCACACAGGTGCATCCGACCACAGATGAAAGCTTAAAAAGCCAAATGGAAAACTATATTATTCGCCTCTCTTCCCTCTCCCTTTCCAACTTTTCATTCAGGTTGACTTCGGAGAGGAGAATTTTCTTTGGAAAATGCGAAACGTTCAGCTGCGCAGCAGCAAAAAAACGGAAAGGCTCTTTTTGAAGCAACTTTTTTTTTCAGCGACTATCTCGGCATAAGGCTTTCGGAAAATGCTATCGAAAGGATGCTGCCGGGAAGTTCTGTGAAGCCACAGAACTGGCAGCCGGAAAAGTTGTGCATAAAGAGAGTTTTGAGCAGCGCAGCTGCACAGACAAGGATTCAACTGGGGGGTTTTTCACTATCATTTTTTTTTTGTAACTTTTAAAGTCGGGTTTTAGTTGAGACGGTTTTTGTTCTCTTGATAATCTGTAGTTGAACTCCAATTGGTCCTGTTGATATCTAGTCAAGTGATGATGAAAACGCTAAGAGTTTTATTTTTCAAATTTGTTTAAAATTTGTTTTTGAGTAAACTATGGTTCTGTTCAACAACGGAGGTTAAAACCACGCGTGGTCTCTTTACCTCAAAATGTGATCAATTTATTAAAAGTTTTCTAAGCAGAGCAATTCCATGTCAAATAGGGAATCGGTTGTACCCGACCCTCTCCGATTTCAATGAAACTTTGTAGACATGTTATCCTAGGCATATATAAGCCATTTTTGTGTATATGGAGCTAGTAACACTCGATAATGACATTTAAGAAGGGCGTACGTGTTTTCAATATTTTTGTATTTAGTAATTTAAATATTGCTGTATCTCGAAGCCGTTGCATCGTATCAAAAAGTGGTCAAAGACAAACATGTAGGAAATTTGACGGGCTTTCTGAAAAAAATACACTGAAAGAAAAAAACACTCCACTTTTATGAGATTTTTTAATTTATAAGTTTAAAAGTTAAAGGAGAATGGGCAAATTTGTATGGGAGCTGGTCCAAGGATGTACACGAACGGGACCAACTTTTTTCGAAAGATCTCGCCGAGACATGAAAAAAAGTCTTCTGGACCAACTCTCTAAACCCCGGGGTTCAAAAGTTACAAGTTGTTGAAGTTTGGGCATTTTGGGTTAAAATGTACAAAAAATCGAATTTTTGCTATTTCTAAAATCATTCATAAAATCTCTGTTTCATTATGGATTTCGATTTTCTTGACTTCATTCGACGCGTATCAGCAAAAACTATGAGTTCTGATATGTTTTAGCATGATTGAAACATGATTTGTCTTGTTTTTATCCGTTTGAACCGTTTGTGCAAGAGGCATCCCATAGAAACAAGTCGAAACTTCAAGGTTTTGAAACCGGATCCGACCCAGACTGCTTCAGTAAGTAAGGAAGGCTTCAGTGCAATGTTGTAACAACTTATTGGGATGGTCTGAGTCATCCGAGAACTCCTTGGAGTTAAGACCGGTGAGTCTACCGCCGTAACAAGCAAGATGTCGGCGGTTTTTGACCACGGATCATACCCGCATGGCTTCAGTGCGTATGGTAGACTACTATGCTGATGTGTTGGAGTGTCCTGGGTTCTCCTAGGACTCCCTGGAGTTAAGATCTGTGGGTCTACTACCGTAATAATCCAAATGTCGACCGGTTTTGACAACGGAACTTACCCGCATAGCTTCAGTGAGTGTGGTAGACTGCTTTGCTAATGTGTTAGGATGTCTTGGGTCATCCAAGGACTCCATGGAGTTATGATCTGTAGGTCTACGGCTATTACAAGGACTCCCTGGAATGGTCCAGAACATCCCAACATAACAACAATACAGTCTGCTATACTCACTGAATCTTTGCGGTTCCGATCTTGTAAAAAAAAAACGGTAGTAGACCCACAGATCTTAACTCCAGGGAGTCCTAGGAGAACCCAGGACACTCCAACACATCAGCATAGTAGTCTACCATACTCACTGAAGCCATGCGGGTATGATCCGTGGTCAAAAACCGCCGACATCTTGCTTGTTACGGTAGACTCAACGGTCTTAACTCCAAGGAGTTCTCGGATGACTCAGACCATCCCAATAAGTTGTTACAACATTGCACTGAAGCCTTCCTTACTTACTGAAGCAGTCTGGGTCGGATCCGGTTTCAAAACCTTGAAGTTTCGACTTGTTTCTATGGGATGCCTCTTGCACAAACGGTTCAAACGGATAAAAACAAGACAAATCATGTTTCAATCATGCTAAGACATATCAGAACTCATAGTTTTTGCTGATACGCGTCGAATGAAGTCAAGAAAATCGAAATCCATAATGAAACAGAGATTTTATGAATGATTTTAGAAATAGCAAAAATTCGATTTTTTGTACATATTAACCCAAAATGCTTAAACTTCAACAACTTGTAACTTTTGAACCCCGGGGTTTAGAGAGTTGGTCCAGAAGACTTTTTTTCATGTCTCGGCGAGATCTTTCGAAAAAAGTTGGTCCCGTTCGTGTACATCCTTGGACCAAATTTGCCCATTCTCCTTTGAAAGCGAGCCCACGATTTTTTTTCGCTCAAATTTTTTGTGAAAATAGCCCAAAATGTTACAAAAAGATTTATGAAAAATGCAGGATGGAACAACTCACCTAAAAAAATACAAAAATCATTTACTGAAACTGTTTTTTTGAAAAGTGCTCTAAACGTCAAAATTTTCAAAAGCCGAATACGGGAATCGATTCTCCAGACAATTTTACATTAAAGTCTCCATATTGATCTTTGTCCTAAGTCCAATCCTTGTGAAGTTACAGCGGTTTTAAAAATAAAAATGTTGAAAAAATAGGTTTTATGATGGTTTTTGGCAATTTCTATAAGACGGACTTGTTTTCAGTTTCGAAAATATTTTTACCGAAAAGCTGCCGAAATAATTACATTGCTCATAATTCAAACATAACATTTTTTCAGTGTAGTAAAGTAAGCTGGATAAGAAATTAGCTTATATCTGTAAGCCCATGCATCCAATTGAAATGTGGTCTAAAACAAACTTATGGGAAATTGGACGAGCTTTTCGGTAAAAATATTTTCGAAACTGAAAAATCAAGTCCGTCATATAGAAATTGCCAAAAACCATCATGAAACCTATTTTTTCAACATTTTTATTTTTAAAACCGCTGTAACTTCACAAGGAGTAGACTTAGGACAAAGATCAATATGGAGACTTTTATGTAAAATTGTCTGGAGAATCGATTCCCGTATTCGGCTTTTGAAAATTTTGACGTTTAAAGCACTTTTCAAAAAAAAAACAGTTTCAGTAAATGATTTTTGTATTTTTTTTTTGGGTGAGTTGCACCATTCTGCATTTTTCGTGAGTCTTTTTGTTACATCTTAGGCTATTTTCACAAAAAATTTGAGCGAAAAAAAATCATGAGCTCACCTTCAAATTTACTTTTTAAACTTATAAATCAAAAAATCTCATAAAAGTGGATTGTTTTTTTCTTTCAGTGTATTTTTTTTCGGAAAGCCCGTCAAATTTCCTACAAGTTTGTCTTTGACCACTTTTGAAATGATGCAACGGCTTCGAGATACAGCAATATTTAAATTACGAAATACAAAAATATTGAAAACACGTACGCCCTTCTCAAATGTCATTATCGAGTGTTACTAGCTCCATATACACAAAAATGGTTTATATATGCTTAGGATAACATGTCTACAAAGTTTCATTGAAATTGGAGAGGTTCGAGAAAAAAGTACCTAAAAATTTCCTGTTTTTGGCTGGAATTGCTCAGCAGGCAGAAAATTATAAAAAAAACGATTAAAATGATCAGTGCAACTAAAATACAGCAACTTTAGCAAATGAAAAAAAATAGTGTTGAAAATGATTCAACATTGTAATTTAAGCTAACATTAGAGTATAGTAGAAGTAAAAATAGAAGTAGAAGTAGAAGTAGAAGTAGAAGTAGAAGTAGAAGTAGAAGTAGAAGTAGAAGTAGAAGTAGAAGTAGAAGTAGAAGTAGAAGTAGAAGTAGAAGTAGAAGTAGAAGTAGAAGTAGAAGTAGAAGTAGAAGTAGAAGTAGAAGTAGAAGTGAAGTAGAAGAGAAGGAAGTAGAAGTAGAAGTAGAAGTGAAGTAGAAGTAGAAGTAGAAGTAGAAGTAGAAGTAGAAGTAGAAGTAGAAGTAGAAGTAGAAGTAGAAGTAGAAGTAGAAGTAGAAGTAGAAGTAGAAGTAGAAGTAGAAGTAGAAGTAGAAGTAGAAGTAGAAGTAGAGTAGACTGAACAGTGCCTTATTGCTTATAATCAATATTTTTTACAATTAAATTTTAAGATTTTATTGACTAAAAAAACAATAATAAACTTGAAAATTCAGCTCTCATTATGATAAGGCACGAACTTTTACTCCCTGATGTGCATTTCGTGAACTCAACATCCGTTTTACGACCTTAGGCATCGTAAATTAGTTCGATCAACGAATAAAAATCCTCCTCCATCCATTGATGGGTTCGCGTGTTCCCGGTCATTTGTGCCCCAAGTACTTCCTTCCAGTGTGGGCATCCAGCAACAAATGTTGTGTACAAACTGAAGCCACTTTGTCCTCTAGTTATTTATGCTTCACGACAAGTCAGCAATCTCCAGACCTCCCACCCTCCCACCAAAAGTGGCCCGGCAGCCATTGTTTTAATTTCAATAAGAGTCTCATTTCCTATCACAATTTACGAGCAGCGCACCCATAAAACGATGACTAATAAAGTTTTACTGTTATGGTGATTTCATCGAACCATCGAATCGGCCCCAAAACATCCAAGTATCGATTCCGGCCCTGAAATGTACCTTCGTCCCACCAGAACAAAGCACGGCTCTGATTAAACTGCAGTCCGGGCCGCCAAATTACGATACTAACTTTCTCCCCGAATGTTCCCCCTCTCCACCCACAATTGCAGGAGAAGATTAGCATAAATTCTAATGCCTGTGCAAATTAACAAGCGATAAAATTAAACTTTCCACATACACCGCGCACATCCACTAGCGCTCATTATCTGCCAAAGCTCTCTCGGTCTGACGGCAGCTCGGAAACTTTGCCATTGCTGGCAGCCCTGCTGGACACCGGACCAGAGGAAGCACTGAACTGTTTAATTCCCTAAATCACGATAATCCTCAGCCGTAATTAAAAAATGCTTAAATTCAAATTGTCTGTGAGCGGTTTTTTTAGTTGGATGGTTTTTTGTGGGGTTCTGGTTTGGATGCTTTTTTTATTGTTTAGATAAATTTGAATTCTCCGATCATTAAATTTGAACAAGACATTTGGAAAGTGGTTTAAGTTACAAACCTCCTGAAGTTTACTTTTGGAAATGAGTTCAATAAGAGATTCTACATCGGATTTTATTTATTCCTTTATGAATTTTATGCTGTTATTCCGGACTTGTTCAAATCCATCATTCTTCAGTCATTGCTGGCATTCTAAAAATTTCAACAATCTGTCTGCAAGGAAAAAAAACCATTCTTCACACCTTCAAAGCTTCCCCACAACCACACCTGTTCATCACTCGGAACCGTCCATAATTCCCACGTATGAATCGTTCGTTCATGCTTTCCTTTAACGTTGAGCAACTTTGAATGCACTTTGTACGCGGCGGACAAGGCAGCATGTATTTACCACACTGCCCGGTGGGTGTACCGAAAGCACACACAAGAACGATGGTAGATAATGAAATATTTGCAGTTTGGTTTGCATTTGACCCCCCTCTCACAGCATGTTCTCAGGATCCACTTGACCATTAGCTTCACATGATAGTAGGAAAAAGTACCTTTCATTTTCACAGTAGGAAAAAGTAAGTTCATCGTCTTAAGGCTCAATGAGATACAAATTAAGCATTACAAAAAAAGACTATTTAAAAAAATTTTAAATTGCTAAAACTATTTTAAACAAAGTACCAAATTTCTACTTAAAAAACTAAATTCAATTTGACGAGCTTCCCACATCTCTGCCACCTTAGAGCCGAACAAAAAACACGTGGACACAACACACTCGTAGAATCGTGGTGGAAAGGTCAGCAGAATAGAGTTTGTCCGGACAGCATCAGCATACCGCCACGATTGGAAATGTTCTCTCCGACACGACTTGCACAACAAAGGATGTTTTTCCTGCTAGGAATAGGAATTTTGCCTGTTTTTTTTTGCACAAACTCGTGGCTAGGACAACGTTGAGCAGGACTCGCCCAGGAAA